>NC_092724.1:139555564-139855980 GCF_047496885.1 Scyliorhinus torazame | reverse complement strand
CCTTGGTCCTGAAGAATCTGCAGTTGTGCCTTGAGGCGGTCTTTGAGAGGCGCAGGAACCCTGCGAGGTGCGTGAACGACAGGGATGGCGTCCGGTCTGAGTCGAATCTTGTACGTGTGTGGCAATGTCCCCATGCCTTCAAAAACCTCCTGGTTGTGAGCGAGGAGGGAATGGAGATTCGCGTGGAACTCAGCATCCGGGAAGTCGGATATCTCATCTGGAGAGAGAGACATGATGCGCTGTACCAGGTGAAGGACCTTACACGCTTGTGCGCCCAGTAACGAGTCCTTTGATGAGCCCACAACTTCGAAGGGGAGTGTGGCCGTGTACCTCTTGTGAGTCACCTGTAGCTGGCAAGATCCTACGGACGGGATAACGTTCCCGTTATAGTCAACCATCTTAAGCCGGGATGGTGTGATGGGTGGTTTGACCTTCATGGCCTGGACTGCAGAGTAAGCAATCAGGTTGGCGGATGCGCCGGTGTCCAGACGGAAGGCGACGCGCGATCGGTTGACCGTCAGGGTGGCACACCACTCATCGTCTGGATTGATGGCATTGACCTTGTTGACATCAATGACGGCAACTCGGAAGTCATCCTGGTCATCTGCATCACTTAACTGGAAGTCGTGATGCGTGGGCTGGACGGTCCTGACTCGTGTGCGAGGTTGTCGAGGATGCGCCGGATCCATGGGTTGAGCCGCACGACAGCGGGCTGCGTAGTGGCCTATCATGGCACATCTGTTGCACTGTCGGTATTTTGCAGGACATTGCCCTTTTAAGTGTAGACCTCCACACTTGCTGCACGTCATGACGTCACGACGTTCGTTGCGCCACTGCGCATGCGCAGTGCGATCTTGCGGTGGGCGCGCCTGCGCAGTGCGTCCCTCGTTGTGGCCGTTATTCTTGGCGCGCACCTGCGCGGGAGACCGCGAAAAGCGCGGGAAGCGGCCGCTGTCGTCCGGGCCGTGGGGCGGGAAGAAATCGACGGCCTGGATGCGTTCAACGTCGTGGGCGGCCTGGCTTGCCGATTCGACGGCTGGGGACCCCCTCCGTGCCAACTCGGACGCCTGAAATCGGGCAAAACGGCAGGCAGCATTTTCATGGAGGACACAGGCTTCCACAGCAGACGCTAAGGTGAGGCTCTTTATTTTAAGAAGCTGCTGGCGTAGGCCACTAGAGGCAACGCCAAAAACAATCTGGTCCCTGATCATGGACTCTGTGGTGGTGCCGTAACCGCAGGACTGCGCTAGAATCCGGAGGTGCGTCAAAAAGGGTTGAAAAAGCTCCTCCTTACCTTGCAGGCGTTGCTGAAAGATGTATCTTTCGAAAGTTTCGTTTACTTCAGTTTGAAAGTGCTGGTCCATTTTGAGGATGACCGTGTCATATTTGGCCTGGTTTTCGCCTTCCTCGAACACCAGTGAATTAAAGACATCGTTTGGGTGGGGGCCTGCGTAGAAGAGGAGCATTGCAATCTTCGAATCATCCGAGACATTCTGTTTTTCGGTGGCACGGATGTACAGGTCAAATCGCTGCCTGTAGAGCTTCCAGTTGGTGCCTAGGTTCCCCGTGACTTGCATCGGCTGCGGTTTGCCGGTGTGGTCCATGTCCAGAATGGCAGGTTGGTAGGCAGGTATCGATCCACTCCTGTACCATGTGGTGTTGGGTGTTCTGACACACAGAAGAGCCAACACAGTTGCATATGGTACAACGCTTCTTTATTTAAACTCACTATTTACAACTTGGTCTTTGCACTCTGCACGTGGGGGGCTCCCTGCTTGTGGTGTTTCAACAGCTCTTTCTTGTTTCCTTCTCCCCAGACCTACTGACCTCCAGGTGTCGTGCTCGTGCTTTTTATGTGGTTGGTGTTCTTGTCTGTGATTGGTTGTGGTGTTGTGTGCTCTGATTTGCCTGTTAGTGTGTCCATCATGATGTGTGTGTTTGAATATCATGACACACTGAGGAGTGGCGGGTTTCGGAGGCATGGAGGGTACGTGAGAAGAAGGCCATGGGCCTGCCCCCTTGGTTGAGGGTGGCCGCCAGAGCTACGTCAGACGCGCCGCTCTCGACCTGGAAGGGGAGGGACTCGTCGATGGCATGCATTGTGGCCTTTGCAATGTCCGTTTTGATGCGGCCAAAGGCCTGGCGGGCCTCTATCAACAGGGGAAAAGCTGTGGATTGGATCAGGGGACGGGCCTTGTCCGCATAGTTGGGGACCCACTGGGCGTAGTAACTGAAAAACCCTAGGCAGCGCTTCAGGGCCTTGGAGCAGTGAGGGAGGGGGAACTCCATAAGGGGTCGCATGCACTCAGGGTCAGGGCCTATAATTCCATTTCGCACTACGTAGCTGAGGATGGCTAGGCGGTCGGTGCTAAACACGCATTTATCCTTGTTGTATGTAAGGTTAAGGATCTTTGCGGTCTGGAGGAATTTTCGGAGGTTGGTGTCGTGGTCCTGCTGGTCGTGGCCGCAGATGGTGACATTATCGAGATACGGGAATGTTGCCCGTAAACCGTACCGGTCAACCATTCGGTCCATCTCGCGCTGGAAGACCGAGACCCCGTTGGTGACACCGAAGGGAACCCTTAAGAAATGATAGAGTCGCCCATCTGCCTCGAAAGCAGTGTATTTGCGGTCACTAGTGCGGATGGGGAGCTGGTGGTAGGCGGACTTAAGATCCACCGTGGAGAAGACCTTGTAATGCGCGATCCTGTTTACCAGGTCGGATATACGGGGGAAGAGGGTACGTGTCCAGCTGCGTAAACCTGTTGATGGTCTGACTGTAGTTGATGACCATCCTATGCTTCTCCCCAGTCTTTACCACCACGACTTGAGCTCTCCAGGGGCTGTTGCTAGCTTCAATGACTCTTTCCCTCAGTAGCCTTTGGACCTCTGACCTAATAAAGATCCGATCCTGGGCACTGTACCATCTGCTCCTGGTGGCGACGGGTTTGCAATCCGGGGTGAGGTTCGCAAACAGGGAAGGCGGATCGACCTTGAGGGTTGCGAGGCCGCAGACAGTGAGGGGGGGTACAGGGCTGCCAAATTTGAAAGTTAGACTTTGGAGATTCCACTGGAAGTCTAAACCTAGGAGTGTGGCCGCGCAGAGGTGGGGAAGGACGTAGAGCCGGTAATTTTTAAACTCCCTTCCCTGGACTGTGAGGTTTGCTACACAAAACCCCTTTATCTCTACTGAGTGGGAACCGGAGGCCAGGGAGACTATTTGAGAAACGGGGTGGACGAGGAGAGAACAGCGCCTTACCGTGTCGGGGTGTATGAAGCTCTCCGTGCTCCCAGAGTCGATTAAGCAGGACGTCTCGTGCCCGTTGATAAGTACAGTCGTTGTAGCAGTTGAGGGTGTTCGAGGCCAGGACTGATCCAGAGTCACCGAGGCTAATCGCAGCAGTTGAGTGTTCTCTTGGGGCGGTGTGTGGTCAGCCGAGCTGGGGTCCATCCAAGATGGCGGCTCCCATTGGTCGCACATCGCTGGGGGTGCACAAAATGGCGTCTCCCATCCCTCTAACGTGGCGTCCCCGGGACAAGATGGCGGCGCCCGGAGGCCGCATGTGGGCCAGGAGTAGGAAGATGGCGGCGCCCGCTGGCCACACAGGGACCGTGGAGAGGTTTGTGGTGGCGGTCCACATTCGCCGCCGTAGACTGCGCCAACCGCTGTAGCCACCTGGGTTGGCCAACTCCCGACGTAAAATGGAGAACAGCAAAGGCTGAAGGGAAATTCAGCCAACACAGGCAGAAACTAGCAGGTGCATGTTTACTGTGTATTAAACTCTGGAAAAGCCCAGACAGCATCGATACAAGCAGCCATCTGCATAATAATGAGCGATTCCCGGGAACAATCAAAAGATTTGGGATAAACAAGGCCAAGCCAGCAGGAGCCAACAAAAAAGAGGTTAACAGACACCTCAAGACCGCCCATCGATCAGGGAACCGCTCCAGTATTGGAGAAATCGAACCAAGCGATTGGAACAAAGTCCAATCACTTGAAACCAGGTACGGGGTCCGTCCCGAAAGGCGGGAAACCCCTGGGGAATATAAAGTAAGGCCCCCAAGTTCAAATCATTCTTCTTGACAGAGTCACTCAGCAAAGCGAAGCAACCCTTGAGAGTGACCTGCCCAGCTGCCGCTCCAACGAAGTAAGTCTTGATTCAACGCTCGCTACGAGATAGGCGCTCCTAGCTACCAGTCCATACCAGCTTTGAATCCCGCAGACTCAGAACCCGAACGAAAGGCCATTTGTTCCCCTGACCTGGTGGGCCAGTCCGAAGCTAAGTATAGGCCTGTTAGTTGTAGAAATAGCTTAGAAGTAGAATTTATGCATGAGTAGCGATTTACTGTGTATAATAAACGTGTATTGATTTGAATCTTACTAATTGGTGTGTTGAGTTATTGATCATTACTTGAACTTGAACCTCGTGGCGGTATAATAAAGATACCTGGCGACTCGAGAGCAAAGGTTATAAAACAGAGCCAATTGAACCAACCAAAAGTTAGCAACATATTACGAGCGACATCTGACGGGACCCGATCTAGAAGTGGCTTAACCACTCTGGGAGAACCAAAAAATTTGAATTAGAGATCCAATTGGGAACAGAAAACCACAAGTGTTCAAGCAGTTCTGATCAATCCTCATAATTCGGAAGTGTGTTAAATGCATGCGTAACTAACAGGGCGATAAGGTAAACTGATAGATTTTTTGTTGCAACAAAACTGTCGGGAGTTTGTATTTCGGAAATTAGCGAAAGCCATACCCGTAATTACAGCACCGCCTTAATACCCCTTGTTCCAAATCTTAAGAAAGCATTCGGATAGGAAGGATGGCAATGCAGGCAATGCAACGCCTCATGATTCCAGAAGAATTTGTGGTCGCAGTGACCAGCAGCAGTAGAGTAGGACAGTGTCCCGTTTGGGAAGAAGAAATCAGGAAATACCTCAAAGGGAAAGGATGGCCCCTTTGGAACAAATTCTGTAACAATGAGGAAAAAGGCCCCGGGAGTATAGGACATACTTGGTGGGAGAACCTGAGCGAGATTCACAAGATGAGCTTAGGAAAAGCTCGCAAGCCGATGGCAATCGTGTCCTGCTTGGCACAATTGCGAGGCACAGAGGAGGTCGTTAGGACGCTCCGTAGAGAGATAGAAGGCATACATCGAATGAGCAAGATCGATGTCAGTGAGGTAGAGAGAGAGAACATAGAGTTAAGGAGGAAGTTGGCAGCAAAGGACGGAGAGGTGGATGATGCCAAGCGGGCACACCAGTCTTGTCTGGCGCACTTAAGCAGCTTCCAGTCCCAGTACGAAAAGGCCTATCAGGACATGCAACGTGCAGTCCTGGTACGAGAGGAAACCGAGAATCAGGTAGAGGCATTGCAGAGGCAGTGTAGTGACCTGAAGGCAGCGTTAAGAGCACTCCATGCTGCCACCACTGAGCAAAGACAAAGCTCACTAGAGTACGCAAAGTGCCGGAAGCAGATTGCAGAACTGCAATCTCTGCTTTCTGTTCAAAAAGGATTCCAGGAAACCTTTGGATCAAAGTTAGATGAGGAAGACGGCCCTGATTGGGAAGAGTTAAATGAGACAGCGCAGAGATATGTTCAGGGAACATGTACGCACAAAAAGCCCCAAACGAGAAAAGCGCCCCAACCCCCCACAGATCAGATAGTTCAGGCTCCAATGAACCCAGTCAACACCTACCGCACAGCCACATCGGACGACACAGAATTTCTGTACACCACCTGTAGCGCACAAAGACTCCGTGAGACGAATAGAGTGAAGTCGATGAGGCTTTATTAAGCGTGTCTGTTCCCCCGCAGCTCGATAGTAAACTGGCCTGCGGGGGAAGACTCTGGCTTCTTATACTCCGCCTTCAGGGCGGAGCTAGAGGTCAACGGCCAACCAGGACCCGGGATCTGTCAGCCAATGACATTAGGGCTTCCAGTCCCACATGACCCCCAATACATACTACCACATTCACCCCTTGTCAAAATGAACCCGGCGGGGTGATGCTTCGTATGGTGGTAAGGGTTTACAGGGCTGGTCCTGGGAGGAAAAGAAAAAAAACATTCGCAAGGCAATACAGTATTGTACAATTTTGTCCTGTTGCAACTATTTACAGAGGGTATGGGAAGAAAAGCAAAATGTTCTTGTGAAAGTCCATATTTAGTTTTAGATCGGCGCCACGAGTCGGTCGGGTGGTCTGGTCGTCCGTGTCGATCGCCTCGGCCCCGGTGGTGGTGGTGCTTGTACCGTTGTCGTCGCCTCCAGGAGCCTTACGGTTTCAGCTTGGGCTTTATTCTTGGTCGGTGCTGAGGGGAGGGGGACCGATCCTCCTGGGAAGGGGGCGGTCGCGGGGTGCGGCGGTGGCAGGAAGCGGGGGGTTGGGTTGATGATGTCGGGGGGGGGGGGTGCGTGTTGCTGGCGGACGCCAGATCCCGTAGGGAGACCGTGTCCTGTCGGCCGTCGGGGTACTCCACGTAGGCGTACTGGGGGTTCGCGTGGAGGAGGTGAACCCTTTCGACCAACGGGTCCGCCTTATGTGCCCGCACATGCTTTCGGAGCAGGATGGGGCCTGGGGCCGCCAGCCAGGTCGGCAGCGATGTTCCAGAGGAGGACCTCCTAGGGAAAACAAGGAGACGCTCATGAGGCGTTTGATTAGTGCTCGTACATAATAATGACCGGATGGAGTGGAGAGCGTCCGGGAGGACCTCCTGCCACCGTGAAACTGGGAGGTCCCTGGACCGTAGGGCCAGTAGGACGGCCTTCCAGACCGTGCCGTTCTCCCTCTCTACTTGCCCGTTCCCCCGGGGGTTGTAGCTGGTCGTCCTGCTTGAGGCTATGCCCTTGCTGAGCAGGAACTGGCACAGCTCGTCACTCATGAAAGAGGACCCCCTGTCGCTGTGGACGTAAGCGGGGTAACCAAACAGTGTGAAGATGCTGTTCAGGGCTTTAATGACTGTGGCCGCGGTCATGTCAGAATAGGGAATGGCAAAAGGGAAGCGGGAGTATTCGTCCACCACATTAAGAAAATATGCGTTGCGGTCGGTGGAGGGGAGGGGCCCTTTGAAATCGAGACTGAGGCGTTCAAAGGGGCGGGAAGCCTTAATCAGGTGCGCTCCATCTGGCCTGAAAAAATGCGGCTTGCATTCCGCGCAGATGTGGCAGTGACCCAATTACGGGACGCGTGTGAGAAGATCAAACCGTTCCTCCCTACCTCAGACCCCCACCACTTCTTTGCCAGAGTAAAGCAGCAGGTGACCATGTACGGCCTGGACGAGTGTGAGCATGTAAAGCTCACAGTTTTGAGTTTAGACTCTTCGGTCGTAGTAGCCCGCCCCGACCCACAGAATGTAGGAGGAGGCACCCTTGCAGAAATGCATACCGCAATCTTAGACGCGATCGGGTAGATGGCCTCAATAAATGCAGGCAAAAGAAAACCGAGCACCCCACAGCGTTTGCTAGACGCCTGTAGATCAATTTTGCAGCTTGGACCGCGCCCATTTGTCCCCAGACAACATGGCCAAATGGACCCGCACCCTTATCTCCCATGCCACAGAAACAGGACAAAAAGCTTGTGCGAATTATGATCCCTCAGAGGAGGTTCATAATGAGAAGTGGGTCGTAAAAAGATTGTCCCGCACCTGGGAGCAATCTGTTCAAAACAAACCCACGAATAAAAATCCCGAACAACAGCAGACAGAAGCAGACATACACGCAGTTAAGGCACACCAGAACCCCGCATGGGTAAATGAAGGCAAGAACAGCCCCCCACAAAAGTCACAGGAGTGTTACAACTGTGGACAGTTGGGACACTTTGCACGAGAATGCAATGCCCCACGAAAGCCACAGAGAGCCCAGCAGGCAGGCACCCTGAATAAGAATAAGACAGAGCCCATACATAGTGTGAGCACCCGTTCAGATCAGACGGACCTGAACGGAACGGACTGACGGTGTTCGGAATCCCCCAGTTGGGTCTGTGACACCCTTTGGGATAGGTCCGGCCGACCGGTAATTGCAGCAAAAATACGGGGACAGCCCATCGAGTTTCTCTGGGACACAGGAGGGTCCCGCACCACAATAAATTCCTCCACCATGTTTCAAAAGGACACGTGGCCCACTACAGCCACCATCACCCTCAGCGGCTTTACAGGCCACTCACAGCAGGGACACATCACAGCCCCTGTACCCATTCAAATCGGCAACATCACCACCAAGCACCCCATAGTTTTAGTCGACCTGCCCCACACAGCAGAACACAATTTGGGCATAGATTTTATGAATTCCCACAATCTATCCTTTGATCCAGTCAACCAATGTGTCTGGAAAATGGCAAAATCTGCAAGAGCCCCCGCAACGCTCACCATAGGGGAATATGCCAACAAAATTAGCGCAGTAGGCGAATTTTGGTTTAACCCGACTACAATTAGCACAGACGAGCAGGTTAGGGCAGTGTTACAAAAGAACAGGACAGCATTCGCGACCCACAAACACGACTGTGGCTGGATGACTGGTTCCGTACAGATTACAGGACCTGACCCCAGACCCCAAAAGCAATACGGATTTCCCCAAGAGGCAGAGGGAGAAATCGCAAAAGTAATCGACAGCTTATTAGAGCAGGGCGTACTTAGATCAGTAGCCTCCACTAATAATGCCCCGATTTGGCCAGTGAGAAAGCCCGATGGATCATGGCGACTGACCATCGATTACCGGGAACTCAACAAAATCACCCCTGCAGCAGCCCCCACAGTAGCCACAAGTCCCGAGACCATGCTCAAGCAGGGACTCAATTCCCGATTCTTTACGGTTTTGGATGTCAGTAATGGATTCTGGTCCATTCCATTGGCAAAGGCCTTCACAAATTTGCCTTCACCTTTAAAAACCAACAGTACACGTGGACATGCCTTCCACAAGGATTCCACAACTCCCCCCTCCATTTTCCACCGACAGCTGGCAAATGGTTTAGCCAAATTTTCTCGCCCCGAATGTCTGGTTCAGTATGTAGACGACCTACTACTGCAGACAGACACCAAGGAAGAGCACATCGAGCTTCTGTCCGAACTCCTGGAACTCCTACAAGCAATTGGATGTAAAGTTAAGGAAAGTTTTGAAAAACAAGGTGATATATTTGGGTACAATTATCACGCACGGTAAAGCGAGATCGAGCATAAAAGGATTGACTCGATTGCTAAATTGCCCCTTCCCCAGAACGTTTCAGCCCTCCGGTCGTTTTTAGGACTAATTGGCTACTGCCGAAACCACATTGACGGTTTCGCCAGCAAGGCAGCGCCCCTCTCAGACCTCCTAAAGAAAGGAGCCCCCTGGGAATGGCTTCCGCAGCATACGGATGCTGTGGACTCTTTAAAACAGGCACTCATAGCAGCCCCCGCACTACAAGTTCCAGACCCGCTTTCCCCCTATGCGATAGAGATAGCAAGCACAGACCGCACCCTTTCGACCGTGCTCCTCCAGGAACGGCACGAACAGTTAAGGCCCATGGCTTACGCCTCCAGAGTCTTAGATGCTGTGGAGCAGGGATTTTCAGTCTGTGAAAGGAACCTGCTCGCAGTTTTTTGGGCAGTACAGTATTTTTCTTACATAACCGGACTATACCCCATCACAACCCTCTCAGAACACACCCCCACCCAACTTTTGCTGGACAGACGACTCAAGGACGGTACATTTAGTCAGATTAGAGCAGCCAGATGGACCCTTCTTTTGCAGGGACGGGACATCACTGTTAAAAGGACCAAGACCCACACTTTTTTAGCCGATAACCTGCAGTACCCCGGAACCCCACATGAATGTGAAATTATCTCTCCACACAACACAGGCCCCTTTATTGCAAAAACACCCCCCAGAAAGATAGGTATTTCAACCCAGAGCCCCAAGCACACAGACACGTGTGAACCCATGAGGATATATGTGGATGGTTCTTCCACAGTATTAGAAGGGAAGCGCATAACAGGATGTGGCATCTACGTCGAGGGCGCGCCCTAGAAGAAATAGCAACAAAACTTCCAGGATGCTTAGGCGCGCAGGCAGCAGAACTTGCGGCCATCGCATACATAGTGGAACACCCAGATTCCTTCCCCAGCCCAGCAGACATAAACTCGGGCAGCATCTATGTCTGCAACAGCCTTACGGAATTCCTACCTCTGTGGAAAGCACGAGGATTTGTTTCCGCAGACGGAAAAACCCTCCCCTCAGCCCCATTGCTCCGTCACATTTTAGAGCGAGCACAGAACAGGACTTTTGGAATAGTTAAAGTTCGAAGTCACCATCGTTCCTCCCCCCCCTGGAAATGTAAAAGCCGACGCACTGGCTAAAGCAGGTTCCAGGCACAGATATTTTTGAACACCCCCCGAAAGCACACCAGTGAATGCAGTTCAGGCCTCGCAGACTAGTATCGAGGATTTAGTGCAGGCCCAGAAACAGGACAGCAATCTCAGGGAGATTTTGGAAGGAAACTATCCAGCCCCCTATGATAGGTTTAAAAACGCTCTGACCACACATGACGGTGTGGTGTTAAAAGACACCCTTTATGTGGTTCCTGAACAGGACAGGAATCAGCTCATTTGTTTGTTCCATGACAGTCATGGACATCAAGGAATCGATCCCAATACAGCCCACCTCAGGCGGCTCTGTTGGTGGCCGAGTTTAAAAGACGATGTAACTCACTACATTGAGAATTGCCTTATCTGTGCCCAGAACAACCCGGACAGATACGCCAAAAAAAGGCTCAGCTCAGTCACACCCGACCTGTTAATGGCCCCTGGACTAACCTCCAGATTGATTATATTGGACCATTGCCCCCTTGCAGGAATGGTTATAAATATGTACTCGTGGTGATAGACACATTACAAAATGGGTGGAAGCATTCCCATCCAGAACGAACACGGCAAAGACCACAGCCAAGATTTTAACCCATCACATCTTTACGAGATGGGGACTCCCCCGCAGTATTGAATCCGACCAAGGTTCCCATTTTATGGGACATGTCATGAAGAACATCCTCACGCTATTTGGCATTACCCAAAAATTCCACATTGCATACCACCCCCAGTCAAGTGGTACCGTGGAGCGCAAGAATCGGACCCTAAAATCCACCCTCAGAAAAATGGTCCAGCAAAACAACACCACTTGGGATTTAGTCCCCCCTTTTGCGCTGATGTTTCTGTGAAATACGGTTTCCACACCCACAGGTTACACCCCACACACTCTCATGACTGGACGTCCCATGAAAGGCACAGAATTTTTATTAGGATTAGATTTGACCAGCCCCGAAGTGACGGCCCTCACACACGAGAAAGCAGTAGAACAATTAGCGGAAAACGTAAAAACGGCTCAGCTAGCAGCCGCAGTGAAATTGGGCACAAGAAAGAAACCGAGCAAGGCCTGTTTCGATAAGACAGTGCATGCGACTGAGTTCAGTGTCGGACAGCAAGTCATACTCTCCATATACAGCCCCAGCACATTCCTGTCACCAAAGTATTCGGGTCCGTACTCCATTGCGGACAAAGTAAGCCCTTCCGTCTACAAAATAAAGTACCCCAATGGAAAGACTGCGTGGTTCCATATCAACCAGCTGAAGGCATATGGAACACAGTCTAACCACGCACACCACGTCATGTTCGATGCAGCAGACCACGCCCCGCCCACAGCCAACCAATACCCTCCCCCAACACGTCCAGCCCAGCCACGGACTCAGCCCCGACTCCACCCCCGAACGATAGACTTCACCCCGGAACGCCCACAGACAGCAGAAGTAGCGACAGCAACTGTGACTCGGACAATAGCCACAGCACGCCTCCCTACTATCCCCATGCAACAGGACCCACACCCAGTGAATCTGACCACGATTCGAGTGATCCCTTCATGATCACTTTCCTAAACAAACCCCACCACCGACCTATAATGACGACCCCGATTCCGTCCCCACAGAACTAGACACCACCTTTTGGCACCGAGATAATTCGTACAGACTCGTCCGGAATGACGAGAGCGATCCCAAATCACATCGAGCAGCCCTATCAGCCCTGATACACTCGAGAGTTTGGCATCCGGGAGAAGATGACGATTTTGAGTCTGACTCCCAAAACGAGAACCCCTTTGCGACCCTGTTCGCAACCGATAACTGAGGTGTCCAGATGATGTTTTAAAAGGAACCGCTTGGGAGAAAACGGTGTCCTTTCTGATGGAACCTGCAGCATGTTTGATGTTGTTTGTACTTGTACTGTTAAATGTTGTATGTTAGACCGGAATTTTTTTTCCACGGCCCCACGCCACCACCCTTCTGACGCCCACTGGCAGTCAGAGAAACTAGTTTGGCCAGACGCTAGTTCAGAGGAACTAGTTTGTCCGCAGAGTCTTGTTAATGTCCCAGATGCCAGTTCAGAGGAACTCGTCTGCCGACTGAAACACAGAATCCTGTGCGTAACTGCCCTTCTGGTTCAAAGGAATAACCAAGACGGCAACCCCTTACGATGACTACATTTCTTGCCCGTTCTTGTCGGTTGCTCAGGCAGTGGAGAAACAGCATTGGGACCCGCCCTGCCAGGGAACCCACCCTCTGGTCAGCTACGCTCGGGTAGGGCACACACGGCATTGGTCGCCGTCCTACCCGGGGACTCCATCCAAATCTTATCCGTCACGGCCCATACGCACCTCATTTCGGCAAGTTTTGTTCAAAAAGTTCTGTTTTGTTTTCAGGTAACCCTTAGGTTGCCAACCCTCTGCTATTTACATCCTCAAACATTTGGATGGTAAAGTGCACAGCCTGCGACACGGCTCGCACTGGTTCAGTATTGGGAAATTCGGTTTCTGAAAAAAAAAATGAGATAGTCTCACATAGTGACCAATTATAAAGGGAGTAATTGGCACTAAAGGACAGACAGGCTATCATACGAGATATTAAACCAAGATAGTTACAGACACTATGCTTGTTTCCACAGAACTCCAGAAGCTCCAGGACCAGAGAAGAGAAGAGAAGAGACGTGAAAGAAGAAGAACCATGAGGACATCCTCCGCGTGGCTCATCACCATAATGGACATTTGGTTGCGCGCGAACGCGAACCCCCTGACCTCAAACCCCCCAGCCGTTAATGATTCACTTCCCCATAGTACCCAGAGCCCAGTCACAAGCGACACCACACCATCTTGGTGTGACAGGTTTATAACCTGATACTCCCTGTCCTACTTGATAGAATCCCTACTAGTATTGGCGATACTCTGCTGCATCGTGCAGACTATTCGTCTGAGAAAATGGAGAAGGAGAACCTACCGCGCTCGCACCCCGGTATATAGGATAAGATCCCCTATTTTCAGATATGACCAGACCCCCGACCCCCGCGATCTATAATAAAGAACATTCGTTTGCGTTCCTTCCTTTTTGTGAATAAAGAAATGTTTCATGAGTAATTGTACAATCCTGAGCTTGACTGCCAAGCAAGGAAAAATGTGTATGATGCTGCTATGATTTTGTTTGTATTATTTAGGAAGTTAGTATGATTGAATGTTTGAGTGAGTGTAGTTTATTAAGGATAGTTAGAGGTACCGATTTTCTTATTTTGTAATGCATGTCCCTGTTTGACATAGCGCCCCTCAGAATTGTCAGTTAAAAATTTCTTGCATAGTTATGGTCAGTATAGAGGCCATAGAAGAGTGCTCGCCAGGTCAGGGAATGAAGAACAACGCAGTTATGTGATCCTTCACGCTTCGCGTTAGGATCACAAGGAGGGCGTGTAGCCACCTGGGTTGGCCAATTCCCGACGTAAAATGGAGAACAGCAAAGGCTGAAGGGAAATTCAGCCAACACAGGCAGAAACTAGCAGGTGCAAGTTTACTGTGTATTAAACTCTGCAAAAGCCCAGACAGCATCGATACAAGCAGCCATCTGCATACTAATGAGCGATCCCCGGGAACAATCGAAACATTTGGGATAAACAAGGCCAAGCCAGACTCCTCAGCGCCAGCAGGAGCCAACAGAAAAGAGGTTAACGGACACCTCAAGACCGCCCATCGCTCAGGGAACCGCTCCAGTATTGGAGAAATCGAACCAAGCGATTGGAACGAAGTCCAATCACTTGAAACCAGGTACGGGGTCCGTCCCGAAAGGCGGGAAGCCCCTGGGGACTATAAAGTAAGGCCCCCAAGTTCAAATCGTTCTTCTTGACAGAGTCACTCAGCAACGCGAAGCAACCCTTGAGAGTGACCTGCCCAGCTGCCGCTCCAACGAAGTAAGTCTTAAGTCAACGCTCACTACGAGATAGGCGCTCCTAGCTACCAGTCCATACCAGCTTTTGAATCCCGCAGACTCAGAACCCGAACGAAAGGCCATTTGTTCCCCTGACCTGGTGGACCAGTCCGAAGCTAAGTATAGGCCTGTTAGTTGTAGAAATAGCTTAGAAGTAGAATTTATGCATGAGTAGCGATTTACTGTGTATAATAAACGTGTATTGATTTAAATCTTACTAATTGGTGTGTTGAGTTACTGATCATTACTTGGACTTGAACCTCGTGGCGGTATCATAAAGATACCTGGCGACTCGAGAGCAAAGGTTATAAAACAGAGCCAATTGAACCAACCAAAAGTTAGCAACACCGCTCGGGCTTGGCATACCACCATGAAATGGCCCTTTTTACCGCATCCCTTGCAGGTGGATGCGAGGGCCGGGCAGCGCTGGCGGGGGTGCTTGGCCTGCCTGCAAAAGTAGCAGCGGGGCCCCCCGAGGTTGCCAGGCTGCCTTGCAGCACAAACTTGTGGGGGGATGGGGGATGTCTCGGGGTCGGCTGCGGAGGGGTTCCAAGCTGCCCAGGGGGTTGACGCGCGGTCGGGGACGTAAGCGCAGGCGTTTCAGGAGGCCACGTCCAGGGAGCCTGCAAGGGCCCGTGCCTCCTTGAGGCCTAGGGTGTCTTTTTCCAGCAATCGCTGGCAGATCTGGGAGGACAGCATACCTGCCACGAAAGTGTCTCGGATCAAGAGTTCTGTGTGGTCGCTCGCCGAAACTTGCAGGCAGCTGCAGTTTCTCCCCAACACCAGGAGTGCACGGTAGAATTCTTCCAGCGATTCCCAAGGGATTTGTCACCTCGTTGCTAGCAGATGTCGGGCGTAGACCTGGTTTACTGGGTGGATATAATGTCTGTCATGATATTCAAACACACACATCATGATAGACACACCAACAGACAAATCAGAACACACAACACCACAACCAATGACAGAAAGATATAAAAGCACAGACACGACCCCCGGTGGTCAGTATTAGCTGCAGAGGAGAACCAGGACACATCTATTGCTAAACACACTCAGGGCGACAGCACGTGCAGAGTATCCAGAACGAACTGTATTATAAGAGTTATAATAAAATAGAGTTGTACCACATACAACTGTGTTGGCTCATCTGTGCACCAGAGCACCCAACACCACATGGTACAGGAGTGGATCGATACCTGCCGGCATACCTCAGTGTACACAGACAACCAGCAGTGCCCAGGCATGATGTACGAGCTCCCGGTTCCGCAGGCGCTCCAGTGCGACGGCGACCTCCACGAAAACTGGCGGCGATTCCGGCAAAATTTTGAATTGTTCCTGGTGGCAGCTGAACTCAAAGACCTGGATGATAAGGAAAAAATTGAATTTCTCCTCACCGTCGCCGGTGCAAGGGCAAGAGAAATATTCAGAAGGTTCAGGTTCTTCAGGAGGCAGCAAAGGTACGATTACCAGGCAGTCCTGGGCAAATTCTCCAAGTACTGTGAAGAATACGCAATCCAATGGGCACTTAAAGGTAAGAAAAGCTGCAGTACTCACCTCGTGGCTGGGATCCCGGAGCCCGAAATCCCAGGCCTGAGAAAAGGCTGGGTCGAGGTCGGCGGCCATCTTGCTAAAGGTATAACGCTAGCACAGTTGCGCGAGCAGTGCGCAGAACCGGAAGTTTCGTTTGCGCATGCGCGAGATGCTGCGTATGCGCAGTCAAGAAAACGGCCATCGGTAAAGGAACAGCGATCTGAGCATGCGCAGTCGCTTCCTACGTGCTACATACCGAGCGTCAGGATGTCAGAGGCCCCAGACTGCACCAATTTAAAAGGGAAATGTCCCAAATCCAATTTAAAAGGGAAACGTCCCAAATCAAAAAAACAAAAATCTGTTAAAGCTGTAAAACAACCTTCCCTCACCTGGAATGACAGCACAGTGCTGCAAATTGACCCAGGAGATGAATTTGACCTCCGAAGAACCCTCCGACAAGCAGTTACCTACGCACAAGCCGATGATTCCGACCTTGAATACTTCGATGACGATTTTTACAGGGTTTCCGGACCTCGCGAGCCCAATGATAACTCCGTGGTCCTATATGACTATGACTCGGACGAACCTTTCGTGTTGCACATTGGCGGCCCCCACATTGAATCCGACGCAGATGCGGATTCATTTTTCGGATTTGAGGATCTTCAATCCAGCAGATATGACGTTCCAACTTATCAGTACCGGATGATGCTGCAGCCTGACATTAACAGACAGGGAGCGGTGCAAGCACACGGAGAGTGCCCTGCTGCCACACAGAGCGTGGTCCACGTCCCGCTCAACGTTCCCGACTCTATGAAAGAAGACATGCAAGACTCCAGAGTGCAGTCCTCGCATGAACCAGAAGTGACTCCAGTGTCACAAGCTTCCACAGCAAGCTCGTGGACAGCCTCCACGATAGAAGCAACGCAAGACTCCAGAGCGCAGTCCTTGCACGAACAAGAAGTGACTCCAGTGTCACAAGCCTCCACAGAGAGCTCGTGGACAGCCTCCACGATAGAAGCAACGCAAGACTCCAGAGCGCAGTCCTTGCAGGAACAAGACCATGAGGGTCTAGCAACCTCTCCTGACCAACCAGCGGCAGACGATGCAAGTCTGCCATGCTCACGTGAACAGCAAGAAGGCTATAACAGCCTACCATGCTCCACTACACAGCAGCATGACCATGACGGTCTCTCATGCTACAATGAAGGGCACAGCGCTGAAGACTGTTCAAGCCCAACTGAAGACAAGCCAAAGGAATCGCCTCGTCCAAGCCCGAAGAAAAAAGGTTTATGCGCTGACCTTCAGGATCATTGTAGCCGAACAGAGATTAATAATGCTGCACGGCCACAGAAGGATGCTGAGGATTTGCTAACGAAATTAATTGAATGTTTAACTTGCAAGGAGCAGACTGAGAATTGCCAGTGTTTTAGTACGGATCGAAAAAATGGACAAGACATTGATCCTCAGGTAATGGAAATAACACAACCTGAATCATATCTACAGCAGGGACAAATGTCTCCCTTCAACACAATGCCGCAAAATCCCAACTTCGGAGACCAGCAGTTAGTCAGTAATGACTCTTCAAACCTGGAGGGGAACATTAATTGCATTGAACCTATACACACTCCACTGATTATTGAGCAGAACATTGGAGCAAGAATCCTGAGGACACCGACATCGAGTAGCCAGATAACGAATTTAAAACCCACAGCAGTTTCAAGTGAACCAAGTGTGCTTTCCACTAATGGTGAAGATGCAGATAAGGTCGACCCGATTATCCATTGTACCACACTAACCCCAGTGATTAAGCAGTTATGTATGGGGAGTATAATGTGGGCAATTGAGAACAGTAAAAGAGTGACTGTGACCATGCCAGTCCCAGCAAAATCAGACCCAGAGACCATGAAGGCATGTACATTAAACAAAGTTACATATGAGGTACCTGAGAAGAAAAGTGAAACGGAATGTTCTTTGGAAAATGGTACAATGTCGATAGAACAGTGGATCCTATATTCGAGACCATACATATGGGAGAATTTGGGGGTAATAAACAAGGTTCTGCAATGTCTGGGGGAAGATTTAAAGTTCCAAAGAAGAAAAGCCCAAATGAAGGACAATGGCAAGACAATGACAGTCCACCGACATGGTGTGCACCACCAGATGAAAACTCTGACAATTTACCCAACCCTAGTGAACAGCAAGCTGCTAATGACGATCTATCCACGGGATGTGAGACGAGTGACGACAGCATCCCACTTCCCATGCAAAAGGTGCAAGGTGACAGACCTCGCCTAGTGCGTACCGAGGCACTCGACGATCACGGTGGGACCACTGACGACTGCGGTGGCGGCGCACCGCTTCCACCCTCGATGGCTCGAGCCTCTCCACTGGTTGGTGCATTCCTGCATGTTCCGACTCCAGAAGTGCAGCTTCAGGGAATCTCGGCTGCCTCCAGTGAACCTGTTGGGACTCCGGACGGGGGGCATCGACGGAAGGCAGACCGGACTCCAGATGGGGAGCAGCCAAGCGCCGACTCTGATTTGTGCACGCCAGACCTTGTTCCGGACGGGCGGTGTCGCGGCCTCGGTGATGGCACGCTCAGGGTGACGGCAGATGCCACGGCGACAGGGAATGGATCGCGTGGCAGTCCCACTGGGTCGGCAGTGGCAACCAGCACCGGCGGTCCAAGATGGACACACCAATTCGCGCCATCGCCAGACGTTGATGCGAGCAACAATTCTCTCTCCAAGGCGACATGCTTCGACGTTTCTCTGCGGAGTCGCCCTTCCGGCACAGCAGGTGGCCGGAACCAGCGTACACGGTCTCGGCCAACTTCCACATCTGGCACAGTCATCGCCTTGCATGATATTAGTGATGGTGCTACTTCGATGGCAACGACCCATCGGCTACAAGATGCCGTCCACCACAAACATAAAAAGAAAACAGACTCCACCTTGTTCCTGGCATGCAGGGCGGATGGATTGGTGCGTAGGCGCAATCAGCGGGCTTTGTGCCGCCTTCCACGCTCGCAACTGCACCGTACGCACACGCCGGATCCTCCACTGGTTCCCAAGGATGACTTCGTGGAGATGCCACGGATCATGCCCCTTCCATCGCCACCAGAACCAAATCTCCACAGCTGAACCGGCTTGAGGACCAGCCCATTCTTGAGGCGGTCACCCATTAGACTGGACTTATAACGCTGTTCATACGTTCAAAAAGTCAAACACTTCTGTATTATAACCTGTTGTTGTTTATTGTTCCAGATATCGTCTGACCGGACCAATGTTCAAGTTTTTTTTTTTCTCTCGCATCCAAGTTTTGTTATGGTACAACCTTGTTAGTGTGACGCACCCGACATCGCCCCATGTAAATAGTTACGTCATAAACACACGCTGTACACAACACAAACACACACTCTTAGATGCACTCACGACACAATTATATTTATAACCACGTAGGCACTTATCTTTGTAAAAAGGGGGGATGTCATGATATTCAAACACACACATCATGATAGACACACCAACAGACAAATCAGAACACACAACACCACAACCAATGACAGAAAGATATAAAAGCACAGACACGACCCCCGGTGGTCAGTATTAGCTGCAGAGGAGAACCAGGACACATCTATTGCCAAACACACTCAGGGAGACAGCACGTGCAGAGTATCCAGAACGAACTGTATTATAAGAGTTATAATAAAATAGAGTTGTACCACATACAACTGTGTTGGCTCATCTGTGCACCAGAGCACCCAACACCACAATGTCCTTTTAGTAGCTCTATTGCCGCATCAAAGTCTTCCACGTCCCCGATGAGGGTGTAAATTTCCGGGTTTACCCTCGAGTGCAGGACTTGCATTTTCTGCTCTCCTGTGGGTGTGTTTTTGGCCGTTCCGAGATATCCTTTAAAACACACCAGCCAGTGCTTGAAGGTTGCCGCTGAGTTTGCCGCGTGGGGGCTGAGTTGCAGACACTCCGGCTTGATTCGGAACTCCATCCTTTTAAACCTAGCTCACTAAATTGATGCACGATCAATGACCACTAAAGCAAGGTTGTAGTCCAACTGAAAGCTTTAATAAGATAGATGTTTCCCCCAGAAGCTCAGGTATAGAATGAAGGCTGCTGGGGCGGCACGGGCTCTTATACCCCGCCTAGCAGGGCAGAGCTACCATACAGCTTGACCAATAGGAAACATACAATATCTACCAATGGTGTTCCAGCATTACCAGGTACCGTAATACCTCTACACAGACTACCACATTACCCAGATTATATTCATAGGATTTAGGAGTTGGAGTAGGCCATTCAGCCCTTCGAGTCTGCTCCACCATTCAAACAGATCATGGCTGATCTGGTTGTGGTCTCGACCCCACTTTGCCGTCTGCCCCCGTAACCTTGCTTTCCTTCATAAAAAGACTGTTAAAGGAATCTGGGAAGGACACTAAGATTTTGGACATTTCGTATTTTGAGGACAGTTGCAAGTATTGTGTAAATAAAGTTGTTTACATCAGATTTATACACTTGCATTCTTTGCTTTTCTGTGATTTTTCTGTAAACACGATTGGTAGTTTTAGCCAGAAGAGCACGGTCTGATAGTGTGATGTTTTCCACTGCTCAGAAGAGTCAGGAGCGCATGGTGGGAAGTTCAGGTGGATTTCCACTGCTCAATGCTAAATAGGAAGGTCAAGAGCAGTAACTTGGGCCATGCGCCAGACTCATAAGCTTATAAGTTTACGAACACAGGAAATGCAGGTGTGCTTTTCACTACGAATTGGAAGAAAGGTCATCGGGAGAAAGTGGGTTCCTTAACAATAGTATCATTAAATGCATTTTTCTTTGGCTGAAGGTTCCTGCAATGCGTGAGGATTCTTCTCCATATTCCCCAGAAACACAGGCTAAATCAAGTAAAAACAAATCACAGATTCTCATCAAAAAATATTTCCAAAAAGCTACTTCAGGGGGTTTCCCCCAGCTCCAACAGGATCATCAACAACTGCATTTAAAATACCATTTACAGGGGCTGCACGGTAGCACATTGGTTAGCACTGTTGCTTCACATTGCCTGGATTCCAGGTTTGATTCCCGGCTTGGGTCATTGTCTGTATGGATTCTGCATGTTCTCCCTGTGTCTGCGTGGGTTTCCTCTGGGTGCTCCGGTTTCCTTCCGCATGTCCCCGAAAGACGTGCTGTTAGGCGAATTGGCATTCTGAATTCTCCCTCTGTGTACCCGAACAGGTGCCGGAATGTGGCGACTAGGGGCTTTTCACAGTAACTTCATTGCAGCGTTACTGTAAGCCTACTTGTGACAATAAAGATTCTTATTATTATAAAACACCCAAGGTACTTATAAAGCAAACCTTTACACCAGGACACATAAAGAGATGATAAGTCAGATGATCAAAGCACAGACAGAGGAGGCAGGTTTTTGTGAGTGTCTTAAAGGTAGGAAAGAGAGGCCGAGATGGGGAGGGAATTCCAGTGCCCCGGATATTGGCAGCTGAAGGCACTGTCACCAATAGTGGAGTACAAGAGTGGGCAAGCTCTCCGTATACACAGGATCTGCTCAGACGAGGAGGAGCATAACAGGCATCTACAGACGTTGAAAGATGCCCTCGTACGAACGGGATATGGCACTCGACTCATCGATCGACAGTTCCAATGCGCCACAGCGAAAAACCGGACCGACCTCCTCAGAAGACAAACATGGGACACAACCGACAGAATACCCTTCGTCGTCCAGCACTTCCCCGGAGTGGAGAAACTACGACATCTTCTTCACAGCCTTCAACACGTCATTGATGAAGATGAACATCTTGCCAAGGTCATCCCCACACCCCCCACTACTTGCCTTCAAACAACCGCGCAACCTCAAACAAACCATTGTTTGCAGCAAACTACCCAGCCTTCAGAACAGTGACCACAACACCACATACGCCTGCCATGGCAATCTCTGTAAGACGTGCCAGATCATCGACATGGATACCACCATTACACGTGAGAACACCACCCACCAGGTACGCGGTACATACTCGCGCGACTCGGCCAATGTTGTCTACCTCATACGCTGCAGGAAAGGGTGTCCCGAAGCGTGGTACATTGGCGAGACCATGCAGATGCTGCGACAACGAATGAACGGACATCGCGCGACAATCACCAGGCAGGAATGTTCCCTTCCAGTCGGGGAACACTTCAGCAGTCAAGGGTATTCAGCCTCTGATCTCCGGGTAAGCGTTCTCCAAGGCGGCCTTCAGGATGCGCGACAACGCAGAATCGCCGAGCAGAAACTTATAGCCAAGTTCCACACACATGAGGGCGGCCTCAACCGGGACCTGGGATTCATGTCGCATTACATTCATCCCCCACCATCTGGCCGGCGAAATCCTACCAACTGTCCTGGCTTGACACAATTCACACCTCCTTAACCTGGGGTTACCCCATCTCTGGATCTGTAAAGATTTAATCACCTGCTAATGCTCGCATTCCAAGCATTGTCTGGCATCTTTGAATTTGTCTATATATTTGTTTCTGGAACATACCTCTTCATTCACCTGAGGAAGGAGCAGCGCTCCGAAAGCTAGTGACATCGAAACAAACCTGTTGGACTTTAACCTGGTGTTGTAAGACTTCGTACTGTGCTCACCCCAGTCCAACGCCGGCATTCCACATCATGACCAATAGTGGAATCAGACATGAGGACCAGAATGAGAGGACTGCAGGTTGGAGGAGATTGCAGAGATTGGGAGGGGCACAACCATTGAGGAAAAGGGGATGATCACTTCATAATCGAGATGTTTCTTAACTAGGAGCCAATGGAAGTGAGTGAGTACAGCAATGGTGATGGGTGAGACTTGGGGCAAGGGGCAGCAGACAATTGGGTAACCTCAATTTTCGAGAGGGTAGGCTGGGCAAGATCAGCCAGGAGGTGTGTTGGAAGGTCTAAAGTTAACAAAAGCAATAAACGTGGGTCAATTAGTTTTACTTAATTCCCATTATATTGAGTATTACGAGCCATGAGGGTTTCATTAATAGCAATGCTAGGCACAGTGGGTTAAACAGCTGGCTTGTAATGCAGAACAATGCCAGCAGCGCGGTTTCAATTCCTGTACCGGCCTCCCCCAACAGGCGCCGGAACGTGGCGACTAGGGGCTTTTCACAGTAACTTCATTGAAGCCTACTTGTGAAAATCAGCGATTATTATTATTATCTCACAGCATGGTTCAAGTCTGCGGAGCAAACTCAGGCTAATTCCGCTCCCCACTCCTCCCGGGCTGGTAGGGACGAGTTATTAATGCGGGAATTCATTTCCAAAGAGCTGCAGGAAATATTGCCTGGGCACTTGGCCCTTTGGAGATATGCGTTTCTCCTTAAGAGCGAAACGCATTTTCCATGATGGGCATGCTTACAGTGACGACCCACCATCCAAACCAACTGGGGGCAGAGAGGAGCCGGCACTTATGCAGCTCGAAGGAGCCCTAGGCAAGGAGGTCTGCAATTAACTCCCCGGACATCTTAGCAGCAGGATCCGGGATTTTGTTTGTGATTTACTTGAAAGGGGCCCTCATTATTTGGCAGCTATATATTTAATTTTTGAAAACAGCTTCGTGGTAAGCGAAAGAACAATTACAGGCCAGCCTTTTAAAAGGTTTTTGAGTCCTTTTTTAAAAAAAAAATCAAAGCTGAAATAATTAGAGGGCAGACTTTCGGGGAAGTTCTGTGCTGTGAAGGAAAGGTGAGGGTGGTTACACTATGGGGAGGCGCTCGGTCTGAACAGTGAATGTTAACTTGCTGCCTGGCCATCCCTTTGTGTGTGACGGAGCGTTTGAGAGGAGGGAGAGACCAGGTACAGTTCAAAACCCGCTTGAACCGAGCTGTTGCCCTCACAGGGACAGATGGAGAAGTTGCTGTTCCTACTGCTGCTGGCTGGGGGTGTCTCCGCGCGAAAGAGCCGAGAATGGGACCACAGATCAGATGGTAAGAGGCACCGAGAAATAAACTCACTGTCAGCTTTTCACAGAGCAGTGACCCGCCGGGGACAAGGTTTCCTTTCCACTTTGTGCAGCGGGGGAGAGGGGGGTGGGGGGAGAGAAATGTTATTCCCAGAACAAAAGAAATGACCAGTTGAATAACTTCACCATCACATCGCTGCAATGCGATGGTTCCTTGCAGGGACTTTGAATCTGACTTTAAGCCTTTTAATGTAAGGATTTCTTCTGTCAGTGGATTTCAGATCAGGGTTAAGGAAATAGTGAATTGGGGAGAGGGGGGGGGGGGGGGGGGGAGGGCTCGTAGAAATCTCATTCACCAGATCTGCTTTGGACCACCAAGATAATGAATTAAATCAAAATATAACTTCATTGTATTGTGCTCCTGTAGTTTAGTAAGATCAGCAGGAGGATGAGGACATTGCAGGATTGTTGGCATGACTATTGATGAGCAGGAGGATAGTCCAGTGTATTTTAGCAAACTATGATTCCCCAGACTCTCATACTATTTGACAGGGATAGTATCAATGATGAGGGTTAAAAATAAATTGGCTTTCTTTAACATCTCAATATCCAGATCAGCATAATTTTCACAAGTTTTATGTGGATTCCTTTTAGAACGGAAGGGAGCTCACATATTGAAAAAAACCCACACCATGTGTCTCTCGTTTATTCCTTGAGGGGTGAATGCTAATCTTATTGCCAACTGTGACGCTAATTAGAAGTGAAAAATCATTTACAGTTCCAATTTGCTACATATTTAGGACTTAATAGGATAAACCCCTTAGTACACAGTTCAAAGACGACTGCAACATCAGGTCAAAACGGTTAAGGAGAGTGTCAGCCTGGTAGGATGTGGGTTCTCCCCTGTGATTACCCACATACTGAATTCTATACCTTTTTAGATGTAAAAGATATATCAATTGGACGTGAGGAGCTTTGTTAACTGAACCTGGCTTTGTTGGATAAGCATTCAGTGAGATATGTTTCGCAGCGAATTCTCTTCAAACTAAATCATTACAATTTAGACTTTTATTTTCATTCATGTTATTTGAGCTATTGTCCACTCAAGTTGGCAGATTCAACAGCATTATCCTGATTTTCCTGGTATTTTAATATTGAATATAACCTTACACTTAAAGTCCAGGTGGCTTTGTTAACAGTTATTCCTGTTAAAATCGCCTTTTTTGAGTTAGAATCCTAGAATTACTACAGTGCAGAAGCATGCCATTCGGCCCAACAAGGCTGCACTGACCCTCTGACAGAGCACCCTACCTAGGCCCATGCCCCAACCTATCCCGATAACCCAGTAACCCCACCAACCTTTTGGACACTAAGGGTCAATTTATCATGGCCAAACCACCAAACCTGCACATTTTGGACTGTCCAATCCCTGTCAAATGGTATGGGTGTGTGGGGAATAATAGTTTAAACAGTGGGAGGAAACCAGGGCACCGGAGGAAACCCATGCAGACACTGGGAGAAAGTGCAAACTCCATATAGACAGTCACTGACACCAAGGCAGCAGTGCTAACCCCTGTACTACCATGCTCGAGTTGATCTTAATACACTCCACACCATTGCCTGAAATGTTCTCCCTTCAATCACCAGCTAATTAATGAGCATTTAAATTTGCTTCAGATTTACTTGTTACCGCTGTGTAATTTGATTTTCTTAAGTACATGTTTAAACGTGTAGGGGGCGATTCTCCCAAATGGAGCCCAAGTGTTCACCCCTGGTCGCTGCCGGCGGGAACTTTGCGTGAACGGTCGGGGGGGGGGGGCGTCCTGTGGGGGGGGGGGGGGGGGGGGGAGAAGGGGGGGCCTCCGATGGCGACGAACTGGGCCCGGGTACGACCGATTCAGGGGGCCAGCACGGCGCTGGAGTGGTTCATGGCGCTCCAGCCTCCTTTCCCAGCGCCAAATGGGCGCCTTGCCAACCCGCGCATGCGCAGTTAAGCTGCGCAAACCTGCGCATGCGCGGGGGACTACTTCCGGGCGCCAGCCCCGACTCAACATGACGTCGGTGTTCAGGGGCCAGCCGCGCCAGAAAGTGGGCCCGGGGGGGTGGGGAGAGGCCGGCCCGCCGATCGGTGGTCCCCGATCGCAGGCCAGACCCCATCCGAGGCCCCCCCCCCGGGGACAGAGCCCCCCCCCCCCCCCCGCAGAGGCAGCCCCCCCGGCCGTCCGCGCAGAGTTCGCGCCGGCAGCAACCAGGGGTGCACGGCGCCGGCGGGACTCTGCCGTATCTGCGCGGCTGCTCAGCCCATCCGGGCCGGAGAAACGTCGGCTCTGCCGATTCCAGCGGCCCGCGGCAAACGCGCCGGCGCAAATGGCGCCGATTCTCCACACCTCGGAGAATCGTGCGGCAGCATCGGGGCATCGTGGCGCGGTTCCGGCAATTCTCCGGCCCGGTGCGGGGCTCGGAGAATCCCCCCCCCCCCCCCCCCCCCCAAGTCTGTATCGAGTTAAGACCTATTTAATACCAACTGGCTAGAAAGTTGTCTAACATGTATAAAATGAACAATGGGCTTTTTAAAAAAAAACTGGATTTGTTTTGATTTGAATTTTCAGAGCTTTAGGAGCTAAGAGTTTAAATGTAATGCCAGAGTGAAATATTACATTAATTT
This sequence comes from Scyliorhinus torazame, assembly GCF_047496885.1. NCBI lineage: Eukaryota > Metazoa > Chordata > Chondrichthyes > Carcharhiniformes > Scyliorhinidae > Scyliorhinus > Scyliorhinus torazame. The sequence continues at coordinate 139,829,569 of NC_092724.1, read as the reverse complement.
CTAATCTCGGGTTCTATTTGTCAGAAAACTGGTCCAGTGTTGATTTGCAGCCATTCTAGATCCTTAACTCACTGAAGTTTTCAATAATAAATACATTTCAATTAGAGTTTGCTCCACCCCTGAAGTTCGCTATTAGTAAAAGGTATTTCAAAATTTCTGACAATAGAGTGTTGAAGCTTTTCATCTTGCATTCATCAGGACAGATTTGCAAAAGTACCAAATCCCAAAGGGGACAGCAATTTCTAATGCATGAGAAGAGAACACTGATAGGCTGGCATGATCATCATGTCGGGTGTTGGTTGAAGAATAAATTTGGGCCATGTCACTGGGACGAACTTCCCTTTACATTTTTAAAATCGTGCCACAGAATCCTTTACATTTTCTGAGAGGGCAGACTCAGTTTAACATCTCATCTGCAAAATGGCACCTCGGAGATTGCAGCACTCCCTCAATACAGGAAATTCTCTGTTATCCAGCATGCTCCGGGAACAGGGGGATGCTGGATAATCAAATACACTGGCTAACTGAGATGTAAGATGACTTCTGTGTTTTCATCCAATGAGAGAGCTCCAGTATGATCGCACACCAATTGAGGCCTTGAGAGGTGCAGGAACATGCAAATATAGCTATGGGGTGATGGTATTGTAGAACGATGGAAGGCTGAGACTAGGGTGCGAGAACAGGCCGCCGAGCGAGTTTCATATCCCCAATCAAAGAACAGCTCTGACTTCAGAGTTCCAGTTGGTAGAGAGGCGGATAATAGAAATGCACTGCATTGTTGGCATAAATTATGCCCTTAAGATTTGGAAGTGGGGCTTGAACCCATGACCTGCTGACTCAAAGGTGAGTATGGTACCTCTGACTGTAACCCAGAGGCTATCAAGTAAGGCACAGAAACAAATTCAATGCTTTCCTAGTGCCTTTATTTCTGGTAGTACTCGGTGTTCAAGAAATAGAATACCTGGAGAAATTGCAGTACATGGGAAAAGTCAAATATGATTCACCCTTAATTGTGATTAGTCAAGGAAAAATGTATAAAGACCAATATGAGCAGTTTTGTTGGTCTCAGGCTTTATCTTAATGGTTTGCCATCTGTGTGTAAAACACGACCGCCCCCCCCCCCCCCGCTCCCCCCCCCCAGCTCAGATCATGAAGGGAAAGCAGACATAGTGGCTCAACCAATCCTTTGTAATCAAACTGTAAAACAATATACCATAATACAAAAGTCTCACAGGCCACCTTGGCACCATCAGTTCAGAGTGCACCACAGGAAGAATCCAATACTTTTCTTTATAATAGGCCAAACCCCATCTGCAGCCAGGTAGCTGGGCAATGCCCTCACTATCCCCTGTCAATGCAATGAAACCAATGGTGGGTGTGAGAGTGCCGCAAGATATGGACAAATGTCTGACTTGAACAGCCTGGCCTATTAACATAAAACATCAATCTATATCTTTTTAAAAAATCCAAAGTAGTTCCGAAAAGAAAATGTCCATTCACTTAATCTGCAGATTGCTATCTCTACTTTGCCAGTATATTTGGAATAAAAAAACGGAATTATGGAGGTGCCAAAATTCCTCTTGTTCTTAGCACAACGCAACATAAATTCAACAGGGGTGCAACAGCTGCAAGGTAAACCAGGATCTGCATACACAAACTCCAGTTCTGCAGAGGTTTCCACAAGATTAGGTAAATTTCACCAGAGTTGAATGGGTCCAAGGTAGGGGTTCTTTGTACTCTGCCTTTAGTCTTGCAGCAGTGCATGGTTGACTACTGTACCATGAGAAAAACTTTGTGGTCTCCTGGATTGAGGGGGTTTAGGGATTGAAGGGACAATTTTATCTGTATCTCTGAAAGTGCATAAGAACGTTTCCATGGTTTCCAGGTGCACCGGAAGTGTAAAACTAAACCATTAGTTTAAAGCTGAGGTGACATACTTCCAGCAAGGAAGAATCAGTCTGTCATTAATTTGAAGTGGAGATGCTGGCGTTGGACTGCGGTGAGCACAGTCTTACAACACCAGGTTAAAGTCCAACAGGTTTGTTTCAAACACTAGCTTTCGGAGCACTGCTCCTTCCTCAGGTGAATGAAGAGGTATGTTCCAGAAACATATATATAGACAAATTCAAAGATGCATGACAATGCTTAGAATGCGAGCATTTGCAGTTAATTAAGTGTTTACAGATCTAGAGGTAGGGGTACCCCAGGTTAAAGAGGTGTGAATTGTGTCAAGCCAGGACAGTTGGTAGGATTTCGCAAGCCCAGGCCAGATGGTGGGGATGAATGTAATGCGACATGAATCCCAGGTCCCGGTTGAGGCCGCACTCGTGTGCGGAACTTGGCTATAAGTTTCTGCTCGGCGATTCTGCGCTTTCGCGCGTCCTAACGGCCGCCTTGGAGAACACTTACCCGGAGATCAGAGGCTGAATGCCCTTGACTGCTGAAGTGTTCCCCGACTGGAAGGGAATATTCCTGCCTGGTGATTGTCGCGCGATGTCCGCTCATTCGTGTCGCAGCGTCTGCATGGTTTCGCCAATGTACCACGCTTCAGGACATCCTTTCCTGGAGCGTATGAGGTAGCCAACATTGGCCGAGTCACACAAGTATGTACCTCGTACCTGGTGGGTGGTGTTCTCACATGTAATGGTGGTATCCATGTCGATGATCTGGCACGTCTTGCAGAGATTGCCACGGCAGGGTTGTGTGGTGTCGTGGTCGCTGTTCTGAAGACGGGGTAGTTTGCTGCAAACAATGGTTTGTTTGAGGTTGCGCGGTTGTTTGAAGGCAAGTCGTGGGGGTGTGGAGATGACCTTGGCAAGATGTTCATCTTCATCGATGACGTGTTGAAGGCTGCGAAGAAGATGTCGTAGTTTCTCCGCTCCGGGAAAGTACTGGACGACGAAGGATATCGCATTAGATCTAATGAGCATTGACCCCCTGTCACCAAATTTGGGTTTAAATTTAAGTTATTTTAAAAAAAAATTAGAGTACCCAATTTTTTCCAATTAAGGGGCAATTTAGCGTGGCCAATTCACCTAGGCTGCACATCTTTGGGTTGTGGGGGCAAAACACATGCAAACACGGGGAGAATGTGCTAACTCCACACGGACAGTGACCCAGCCTGGGAGCTCGGTGCCGTGAAGCAGCAGGGCTAACCCACTGTGCCATTGTGCTACCCAAAATTTAAGCTATTTTTAATTGATCGCTATCCTGTTGAAACAGTGTCTCAATTCTGGTCCAAGTATCTTTGTGACTTTACATGTAAAAAAAAAGTGGCCAGGTTTGAGCATTTGTTTTTATTATACAAGCAATTACACCTTTGTTATTCCCTAGTTTGTAGGACTGTGATAATATCAAGGCAAACTGCTTCACCTCCTGACACCTGGAGTATGATTGCAATTCCTTCGTTTTTTTTCGTACGGATAGGAGTAGAATCTTTGTTTCCGTGTTGGTGCCGAGCTTGCATGGGGTTTTACTGTTACCACACCGTACCTTGATGTGGCTTTACTTCTACTAAGATGGACTTGAGATAGTCGGTTTGGTTTAACTACATACGATTTATTAAGAACCATTTACAGAGAAATGGCATTCAGGACACAGACTGTTCTGCTCTTAGCTCCCTTGGTCACCTAACTTCTGTGCCAGGAGTTTATGGCCTTGCCATGGTGTGTCTCCCCCTGGTGGATGTGGCGGGACATTGCATTTACTTATCATAGAATCCTTACAGTGCTGAAGGAGGCCATTCGGCCTATCGAGTCTTCACCGACCCTCCAAAAAAGCAACCCACACGGGCTTAATCCCCCGTCCTATCCTTGTAATGCCACCTAGGGGCAATTTTGCATAGCCGACCGACCTAACCTGCACATCTTTGGACTTTACCAGGACCATAATTTCTTGCCGGGCAGGAGGGGCTGTAAAGTCCTGGCCCTGATATCACGGTTACACCGTTAATATCATCATGATCTTATTAACATTTTTTTTCTTTTTTTTTAAGGGGCAATTTAGCATGGCCAACCCAACTACCCTGCACATCTTTGGGTTGTGGGGGCGAAATCCACGCAAACACGGCGAGAATGTGCAAATTCCACACGGACAGTGACCCAGAGCCAGGATCGAACCTGGGACCTCAGCGCCGTGAGGCAGCAGCGCTAACCCACTGCACCACCGTGCTGCCCTTATGATCTTATTAACATAACCATGAACCCATTATTCTACAATGTTTCCTCCCCCATAGTAAAACATAAAAATAGACAACAAGGTTATCAAGAGTCTGAAAGACATATAAACAATAAGAGCGGGATTTTCCAGCCCTTCATGCCGGTGGGTCATCCAGTCCCACAGAAGGCAGCCCATCTGCAGAGGGTTCCCCGGCAACGGGACAGGCGACCCATTCAAAACGGCGTAAACACCAGTGGCCATTGGCAAGCCACCTCCATGGCCAGAGAACATGTCACGGGGGGGGGGGGGGGGGGGGGGGGCGGGGACAGGCAGATCCCATCCTCTATGTGGAACCCTTTTCCTTAAACCTTTTCTTCACTTTTCACTAATTCTGATAGAGTCCTGATCCCTTCAGAAAGGTTTTTTTTTTAATTTAGAGAACCCAATTCATATTTTCGAATTAAGGGGCAATTTAGTGTGGCTAATCCACCTACCCTGCACGTCTCTGGGTTGTGGGGGTGAAACCCACGCAAACATGGGGAGTTTGTGCAAACTCCACAAGGACAGTGACCCAGAGCTGGGATCGAATCTGGGACCTCAGCGCCGTGAGGCAGCAGTGCTAACCACTGTGCCACCCAGCCCTTCAAAATCTTCTTTGAATGATGAGAGGTGGATGTTTTGTAAGTGAAAATGTATCTGCCAGGACTCAAGGTGCTCCACATCCTGACTGACTAGAAGCTTGGACTTGCCTTTTGTTCCAGTTAGTTACGGGCAATGCAAGTTCCTGATGGTATGAGTAGGTGAAAAGGTTAAAGTGCACAACGGGATTGCTTTTAATTCTTACCGGAGTTGTTTCCAAGTGTGAAGATGGACTACAGGCTGAACAGAATATCACACTGAGTGTGGATTCCTGAAAAAGTCCAGCAGCTCTCTGGAATTTAATATTCTTTCGGGTTGCATTGGCTGATGTTTTTCTGGGACAGGTTGATACAGAGACTGCTAGTTTGGGCCATGCACCCTCTGCTTTTAATATTGTACAGCTGGAAGATTGTGGTTTATGTCTGAAGTAAACTTATCGTTCTTTAACATCTGTTTTTAAAAAAAAGTTTGATCCTTGAAGCTGCTCTATCCCATTCACAGCACCGACACATAAAGCACTTTGTAATCACATCCATCTGACATTCTTGTGTACCCAGGAATCCAGGAGGCTATATACCTTGTTTGATTTTCATTCTTTTCCTCAAAAAAGGTTTTCCTTTTCTTCTTGAAAGCTTGTCCATCTCCCTTCAATCTTAGATGATTAGGTCGACAGTAGAAGAGGCACTTTGTGTTCCCCGATTCAAATGAGAATTGCTTTGATGGACAGAATATGCCCGGTTCCCCTCCCAGTGAGATAAAATAATAAAAGAAAGACAGACTGCATTTAGTTATTATATCATCTTCAATCAGTGGTTTTCAACTTCTGTGTTGGTTAACCTGCTGCAAAAATTAATAACGCTGCCAGCAACGCTTTAATGTATTGACTCATTCCAGTACTGATAGACTTGTGAAGACTCCAGCACAAGCATTTAATTGGCATACTGTGCTGATAAACTAATGCATGACTGAAAAATGATGTCTGGCCCCCTGTGGTGGAAAGACAGCAAATGGGATTTCTGTGCTTCTGTTCAATGAGGCTATTGTGCTGCTAAGAATACAAGGTCAGAAAAATGACCTCTGGCCCCTCAGGGTGCAAAGATTGTAATTCACGTGTAAACGATGGTCATTTTGTACAGCACATCCTCAAGTTCTTCGTTTGTTTCCCTACTTCCTTGCTTTTGGACAGGCTTCCAGAAAACGGGGCAAGGTACAAGGTGGCTGACTGATTTCACCAGTACCCACTCCTTGCACAGTGACAAAGTTAAAATTAACCCCAACACAGAAATAGGAGTTGGCCATGTAGCCCCTTGAGCCTGTTCCATCAGTATGGGTGGCACGGTGGTTAGCACTGCTGCCTCACAGCTCCAGGGTCCTGGGTTCAGTTCCAGTCTCGGGTTACTGTGTGGAGTTTGCACTTTCTCCCCGCGCCTGCGTGCGTTGCCTCCGGGTGCCCCGGTTTCCTCCCACAGTCCAAAGATGTGCAGGTGAGGTGGATTGGCCATGCCAAATTGCCCCTTATGTCCAAAAGGTTAGGTGGGGTTACTGGGTTACGGGTATAGGGTGGAGGCATGGGCTTAAGTAGGGTGCTCCTTCCAAGGGCTGGTGCAGATTCGATTGGCCGAATGGCCTCCTTCTGCACTGTAAATTCTAATATCAATTAAATTATGACTGATCTATGACCGATCTCCAAATCTTCACATTTGATCCCATTCCTGGGTAACATTGGTAAAAAAACCCGTTCAATTTCAGATTTAACGTATCCATTGATCGAACATTGATTGCCATTTGTGGAAGGGAGTCCCCAAGCTTTGAACACCTTGGGCTGGATTCTCTGTTTTTGGGACTATGTCCCCACGCTGTCGTAAAACCAGTGGACTTTCATGCCAGAAAAACTAGCGTGAAAGGGCCACATATTCCGAGCCCTGCAGTGGGCTAGCAGAGACCCGGCATAAAACTAGCAGCTTTAGCTGCAGATACGGGCCCCCGCGCCTCTGGGTCGGAGGCCGCGCATGCGCACGGAGGCGGCCTCCGGCAGCCGCGCCGTGCTCCATGGCAGACTCGGACTGCGGAGCTGGACCCTGAAAATGAACCCCCGATCGGCCTCGCGCCCGACTCTGACCGCCTGGCCAAACATTACCCGGTCATGTGTAAGGCCCTCCCTGACCTCCGATCGGCCCACCACCGACCAGGGTGGCCGCGGACTGAGTCCGCAGCCACCACGATGTATCCCGACCAGCAGGACCATGAATGGTCCACGCCGTCGGGACTTCGGCCAGTCGGGGGTGGAGAATGGCCGAGTGGGCCTCCAGCAATGGTCGCAAGTAGGTGATATGCGGCGCGGTGTACTCTCCGGTCCCGATTCCGTGCGGGGAAATGGATTCTCCGCCCTGGTGCCAGCCACGATTTCGGCGCCGGGGTGCAGAGAATCCAGCCCCTTGTGTTTGTAGACCCATTTTTAATTTTCACCCCTGATAGGTCAGCTTGTAATTTTTGGACTCTGCCTTCTAGTCCTCGATGCCGCAAAGAGATGAACCATCGACTCTATATGTCCCACATAATAGCTTGAAAATTAACCTTCTAAATTTCAGTAAATACAAACCTAGTGTGTAGTCTTGGTATCATTCTTGTGAATCTATGCTGTCCTCCATCCAAGGGCCAAATATTTTTGGAAGTGATGAGCAATAAGACGAGAAGTAAGAACAATGGAACTATAAACTAAATGATCCTAGTCCACAGGGTGCGGCATGGATAAGTGATCTGGGGTATTTATGGACAGACTGTTGGAAATAATCTGTAGTCACTGAGGTAACAATAAATAAAATCAATAGGTCCTGGCATTGGGATAAAGAATAAAAGACGACAAATAACAGGATGTCATATGCAGCCTGAACAGGACACCCACCGGTCTATCTCCATCTGGGGTGCAGTGTGGAGTTTTGGTCAGCATTTCATTGGAAGGACATCATGACTAAGAAAAAAGGCCGAGCGCTTATTTTGCAGCCATATAAGTCACATGAGCCACAAGGAGAGTTGACAGGGCTGAGTTTATTTAAGAAAAGGTGACAGATGATCTTGTTGAGATAGTCCTAACCTTGAAACATATTAACAAACGGAACCCTGAGATTTTCACAGAAAGGGGCTCGGATGGACCTTTTAAAAGAATGGGTCAATGGATTGAACCAAATAATTAGTTCACTCCAAGTGTGGTGAATGTTTGGAATGGACTATCCAGGGAAGTAATTGAGGCCAATAAAAAGGAATAGTTAGACAAGCATTTGATGAGCGACTCAGCTGAGGGATTCGGGTCGCAAGGATTTACTCTGGATTGAACTCCAGGCCTGGTTGGTCAGGTGGTGTATGTTCCTGTTCTGGATTAGAATGTCGGAAAGATCGACCATATAATCCCAAAGCCCTTCCTCGGGGAGAAAAAGATGACTTCTCTTTGTTATTACCAACCAGCCAGCCCAAAGTCGCATAACTGGAGAGCTGGCACCATGTTATTCACCTGGCTTGTCAGTGGGAGAACACTGGGAAGAGGCTAAGAAGAGAAAGGAAATAAATTGCAACTTCTTTTTGTTTAAGGGAGAAGAAACAGTTGTCATAATATACACCAGTATATCATGGTGCAGACACACACTGATGGACACACAGTGGGACCAATCAACACACACAACACCGCAGCCAATCACCAGTGAGAGCACATGCACTATAAAGACAGGGGGCATCAGAGTTCCCGCTCATTCAAGTTGCAGCTAGCTAGGAGGACAGAGCTCACAGCCTGCAACACCGACATTCACCATGTGCTGAGTGCATCAACTGATTAGGACAAGGCAAAGGTCTTTAGTTAAAGCTAGTATCGTATTAACCCACAATCTGAGTATGTTTAAACAGTTAATGATTCAATAAAATAGTGTTGCACTATTTCAAGTGTTGGTGACCTGTATGTGATCCAGAACACCCAACACATCAACAGTATTTTCACTTTGAATACAATGAAGAAAGTATTTTTGATGATATTTTGTAAATCTGATAATGGGCTTTCAATTTCAAAAGTGTTCTCTGATTCTGTGTGAAATGACTAGGAAACTGGAATGAGTGACTCTGACCTTGGTGACCTTTTGAGAAATAATGAAACACTCTATGTTGTGCTTTTAATCTGTAGCCAGGAAAGTGAATATGCGAGGGTGTGCAAACCTCACCAATGTTTTGGACAACTGGAAATTTGCCATCATGACCCAGATTAAAGACTTGCTCTTGCATGATCATCAGACTGTGCTGCCAGACTATGGACGGTAAGTGTTCAATAAAGGAAGAAATAAGCTTCCACAACCTCAGCCCCGAAAGCTCAAAAAGCCAATGAAGTACTTTTGAAGGTGAACCGGACTCCCAATCCAGGCAAACAGGGCAGCCAGGTTTTTGCAAAGTAGGCGCTGGTGTTCCTGAGGCCACGAGGGGAACACTCCCAAGTGCAACACTGAGTCACCGTGTGAAAGGACGAGGAATGCACTCAATCCCATTTGGGCCGATTCAGCTGGTTCAAGTAGAGGGTCAGCATTCCCCACTGCAGACAGGGAAAGAAAGTGAGGAGAGGCCTCAATGCCTGTGAGCTGGGGGAACAAGCACAACAGGAGGGAAGAGGGGAATGGGAAGAGGGGAATGGGAAGAAAACATTGTAAAGTCAGGGCTGTTGGGGATTTAAGTGTGACCGTTTGACCTTTACTTCATCAATTTGATAGGCATAAAAATTAAAAGGCTCAGTTCCAATATTTATGATGTGTTGAATGGAAGTAATTAAGCTTCCTGGATTTATGTTAAAAATCTGTTTTACCCTGACAGCTGTTCGTAACTTGCTCTTCAGTACTGCTCATGTCAAAACATAGCTACATATCTCAGGTTGGCAAACATAGGAACGTACGTAGGACTTAGAAGCAGGAATGGGCCAATCAGCTCTTTAAGCCTACTCCACTATTTGAGAAGATCATGCCAGATCTGATTGTGGTCTCAACCCCACATTCTTGGCAGTGCCTCGCAGCCCTTGTTTACCTTATTCATCAAGAATCTATCCAACTCCACCTTGAATATATTCAATGACATAACCTCCACTGCTCTCTGGGAATGAGAATGCCGCAGACTAATAACCCATAGAGAAAAATTTCTCCTAATCTCCGTTTTAAAAGGGAGACATATTATTCATAAGTTGTGTCCCCTAGTTCCGGTCTTCCCCACAAGAGAATCAGCGAACTCTCGTGGTCTCCGTGAGGACTATCACATTCCTCCCCCCTCAAGTCCAAATCATCCCGCTCACTCCCGTGGCGATGAGGCCTCTTTCGTCACTTGGCACAAGACATTGGTGGTAGGTGGAGCCAGATTGAATGGGCGTGAAAGTGACTGGGGTTCGTCACTTCCTTGTTGTGCACCAAAGGACCTCATACGGAGGCTTGTCTTTGGTGCTGACCTCTGGAGGAGGATCAATCTCCTTAGTCTCCGTTTCAGACTCCGAATCTTCATCGTCGAGGGGAATGACTCTCAGGTCCCTCATAGGTTTGAGAACCCTTGCCGGCGGTAGACGCAAAGGGCTGCAAGGACGTTGTCTCTGCTGAAAGCATCTCTTCTGGAGTGGGTTCCCTTCTGAAGGTTGTGTCGGGACTTCTGGTGTGGTAATTCCTTTATTGGGTCGCCTGCTTTGACTACCCCCCCCCCTTCCAAATTCTTGCGAAACAGCAGGCTGAGCCTGGTGGGCAGTGGTCACCCCATTAACAATTCTGATCGTGCGACTCCAATCGCCATGTTTACATAGAATTACATAGAATTTACAGTGCAGAAGGAGGCCATTCAGCCCATCGAGCCTGCACCAGCCCTTGGAAAGCGCACCCCCATTTAAGCCCAGAACTCCACCCCATACCTGTAACCCAGCAACCCCACCCAACCCCTTTGGACATTAAGGGCAATTTATCATGGCCAATCCGCCTAACCTGCACGTCTTTGGACTGTGGGAGGAAACCGGAGCACCCGGAGAAAACCCATGCAGACACGGGGAGAACGTGCAGACTCTGCACAGACAGTGATCCAAGCCGGGAATCGAACCTGGGACCTTGGAGCTGTGAAGCGACAATGCTAACCATTGTGCTACCGTACCGCCCATGTGCGGCATGGTCCTATAATCAAAGAGGAACCGGGCCAATTTCGTATCCGGGGAATCAGCAGACTGATCTTTCGTTATGGTTTTGAATGTTTGAACTGACCATTAGACGGTGGATGGTACGGCGCCATTCAAAATTTGATGCCTTTCAACTTCATTGATGTCTGAAATTCTCCACTGGTAAAGGGGGTACCATTATCGGATACATAACTCTGGTATGCCATGGGTACAGAAAGGTTGCTGGAGGTTTTCTGTTGTTGCATAAGATGGCGTGAAGGACATGTGATGTACTTCTAACCATTTTGAGTCGACGTTGACAATAATAAGGAATATCAATCACAAGAACGGGCTAGCGAAGTCCACGTGAACCCACACCCATGGTCTTCCTGGCCATTGCCATGGGAGTAAAGAAGCTGAAGATAGGAGTTTCCGGCTCCCCTGCCACAAGGAGCACTGCTTCACCAGATTCTCGATGCTCCTTGTGAGTATGTCCACCTATGGGGTGCCCATTATGCAATTCAGTTAGACTTGGGTGCCAACCTGGATGGGGGCGACTAACCCGGGCTCCCCACGGGATTAAGCCATTCTCTACATTCAGCTTTTGTCATTTAGTGAGGAAGGGCTTCATGTCATCCATGGGGTGTCCTCTGATTCCGCCACTGAGGACCATGTGACAGAATTTTGCCAGTGTGCAGTTCTTCTCCGTCTGTGCTTGAATCTTCTTCGCAGATACTGGCAAGGTATCCAGGAAGTTAAAGGTCATGATGACTTCTTTCTTCCAATGCCGGTAGAGAGGCCAAGCTTCTTGGCAGTGGGTGACGCAGGGTATCCACCTAGGCAATGTGTGTTCCTGGGCTGTGCTTGAGAGAGAGTATTCGTAAGCCTCTAACAATAACGCCCAACTTTCGATGCAAGCCGAGGCGATGTGGTGAAATCGCTTTCTCCTCTTTGAAAAGGCCCAGCAGGGGTTTATGGTCTGTTACGATTGTGAAATGTCAGCTGTAGACATGTAAGTGCAGTTTCTTCACCCCAAAGATAACAGCCAGTGCTTCCTTTTCGATCTGAGAATAGCGTCTTCCTCCATCTACCAAGGTTCTGGATGTAGATGCTATAGGTCTCTCTGTGCCATCGTACCATCAATGGGAAAGAACTGCCCCTAATCCATGTGGTGAGGCATCACATGTTCATGCCAGTCCTTAGGGTCGTAATGAACCTGGATGTTTGATGATAGTAACTGCTGCTTCACCTTCACAAAGAGGAAAGGAAAATAGCACAAAATTATTAAATATATTGTATTATATTACAACAACAAAAAATTGTTTCCGGTTCATTTTGACAATGATTAACACATCAAATTAATCCAGAATTGTGTTTTCATCCTCCCTCATAATAGTAACAACACTCCTCCCCTGCTTTTGTTTTTGCTCCCACGCAGGATTCACACACTTTCTGAAGCACTTGATGATCTCTATAGAGAGTTTAATGCTTTGAAAGAGAGACTGATTGAGCTGACGAGCAAGTTTGAGGGAGTGGAGCTATTTGTGGATGAGCTAAAGGCTGCCCGACATGCCGTCCGAATCGGTGAGAGGCGGGTCCAGTCCACATACGAGAAGCTGGGCAGCGACGGGCCCCGCAGAAGAGTTGTGGTGCGTAAAGTGAAGAAGCAAGTCATCAAACCTCGTACCTAAACTCAGTCAATCAAAAACCAAACACTGCTGATTCTCTACAAATAACTATTAGGACTCTGAAGTTTCTTGCTAGTACAGTTGATGCATGTTCGCAGACACTTGATTAATGGGGACGTTCTTCTAAATGGGGCATTCTCTCTTATCATTTAATACATTCAGACCAGCATAAATACATTTTGTGTAAGGAACGCTTTGTTAGATGGATGTTATTTCTGCCAGAATATTCCAATGTAACTGGCTTCAACTGTATTTACTCAAAGCGAGAATGCCTTATACACTTCCAAGAAGTATTGCGTTTTTCTGCCAAAGTCTGTCCTACCAATACTTTCATTGTATCATACACAGTCAATAAATCTGCTGCCATTGCTGTTTAATAGACATCAGCTGTTGGTTTCTAGTAATTACTTCTACTCCTGATTTCCCATGCTCTTAGATCTGCAGTCTTGCATTAAGTGTTGACATGAGAATTTTGTTTCTAAAATGCAATGGGTGAATTTCTGTGCTCACACGCTGCAGCCACGCACTTTCCCCGAGAATCAGGGTTCTATTTTTATGGGAAGAATGTAAATTGTGCACCCCTGCTCCTTATTAAACAACCTTTCACAAAGTTATGGCCCCGATTTCAAAGGTGTTCGGTCTCAGAACAGGAAAGGTTTGATGTCAGTTCAGAATTTACCTGCTGGAGGAAAGAAGGCCTGGCGGATTTTAACCCTCTTCAATATGGCCCGCTGACTTCTCATCTGTTCAGAGCAAAGTGGCAAAATTCACTCTGTGAAAAGCTGGGCCATCCTGTGGGGATCTGCGTGATTACAGAGCAAGGTTGTAGAAGACTTATCTTTCCATGGGCGAGCCGGAGAAGTATTCCTTTTTCTCTCAGTATTCCTTTTTCTTTCAGTCTCCCAAATAAATTGGAAGTAAAACCATCAACTTACTTTTTTGGGGCTGTTCCGGCTTCAATCTGATTCCATCCCCAGCCAGTCCAGGCCAGGCCAGGCCAGGATACTTGCTTCCATTTCCCACTCAGCCCTATGGATGAGAATTGCAGTCTGGTCCTTAGTGATATCACTGAGACCTGTCGTGAAAATGCTGAAAAGGACTCTGCTTTGGGAAGGTATCCTTGCTGCTGGCTGTGAAAACCCACCAGGTTGGCTACTCGTGGCCTGATGGTTGGTAAATGTCCTCAACCATTACTGGTCCACTCACTGGGGTTACTATAAATCCCTTGGTTTAAGCTGCAATATGTCTGAATGCTGCTGGCAACTAGAATAGAATCCTTACAATGCAAAAGGAGGTCACTTGGCTCATCAAATCTGCACCGACCCTTCGAAAGACCATCCTACCCAGGCCCAATCCCTCGCCCTATTCCTCCAACCCCACCCTAAAGGGCAATTTTAGCCTGGCCAATCCACCTAACCTGCACATCTTTTGACTGTGAGGGGGAAACTGGAGCACCCAGAGGAACCCCACACAGACACAGGGAGGAAGTGCAAACTCCACACAGACAGTCACCCAAGGTTTGAATCGAACCCGGGTCCCTGGCGCTGTGAGGCAGCAGTGCCAACCACTTTGCCACCATGCCTCCTAATTTGATGTACAAGTGACTTCCACAATCTAATGAGAATTACTTGATAGAGAGTTGCAGGGTGCTTTCAGTTGGTGATGAAGCATTGTACCCACTCAGTAGGAAATTGGCCCTTAATTTCTTCATTAGAACTTGTATCTCACTGTCCGTGTGGAGTTTGGACATTCTCCCCGTGTCTCCATGGGTCTCACCCCCACAACCCAAAGATGTGCAGGTTAGGTGGATTGGCCATGCTAAATTGCCCCTTAATTGAAAAAAAAAATTGGGTACTCTATATTTATATTTAAAAAAAACAAAATAATTTGTATCTCTAATTGATCAAAACATGTAGTGTGATTAGCAGCTGGAAAAGATACCCAACCACAAAAATCATTAACTTTCCTGGAGAGAGAGATTTTGAGACTGCAGTTCTCTTGTTTTTCAAATCTCTGTAACATTTTCCAAACTCTCATCCCTCCATCAAAGAGCACATTTACAAGATTTCTGGATGCACGGTGCACTTAGATCAAGTCGGAGCAAAAGTCAAGCTCAGGTAGTTAAATAATTGCAGCATGATCTAAGGCCACCGAATGAATCACAAAGGACCACATGATCGCAGGCTGTTTTTGGCACAAATAAGCCCAGGACTGTGGAACTCCCAGTGAGGAGTCACATTTTAATTGAACAACCCATGATTTTGTTGTTATCTTGCAATTTGCTGTCTTATTTACCTTTTTCTGATAAAGTTGGTCTACCGTCATTTCACAGAAGACAGTACACAGGGAAACAGGGGCTACTTTAATGAACAAGCGGCCTAGAGGAAAACACAACACAAAAATTGGGGAAAAATACAAATTAACTTTGAGCACAGGATATAGTGTGACTCTGCATTTTATAATATTCTACCCTGTACTCCTTGAAGGATTCTAGTAACACCTCTCAATCTTAAATGAGAGTGTAACAAATGTGTACTTTTAAAACTTCCACAAAGAGAAAAGCCCCACTCTTATACAATAAAAATGTGAAGGTTTTGAGCATGAAGAACATTAAATTGGTTATGCAGTATAAATTGTTGTTCCCTTCACTGTCGGTAATCTTACAATATGTCTTGATGAGTGCAAGATAATCATAATCTTTATTATCACAAGTAAGATTACATTATAACAATGCAATGAAGTTATTGTGAAAAACCCCTAGCTAAGGCAGCATGTCTCTTTTTTTCACCAATGCACAACAGAAGCAATCCTTTGTTTTGGCTTATGGCAAACATCATATCCACCCATCAACGTTCCTGGTTGCCTTCTGATTTAAATCTGTCGAGATTGGACTTGGTTGCAGCGTGGAATGAAAACCAATTTCAGGGGTAAATGCCCTGTATTCGAAAGTTGCCTGAAAGACAGTCCAATCCAATATTTTTTTCAATTTAAAGTACCCAATTCAACTGTTTTTGACCAATTCAGGGACAATTTAGCGTGGCCAATTCACCTACCCTGCATATCTTTGGGGTGAGACCCACGCAAACATGGGGAGAATGTGCAAACTCCACATGGGCAGTGACGCGGGGCTGTGATTGAACCCGGGTCCTTGGTGCCTTGAGACAGTAGTGCTAACCACTGCGCCACCATGCCGCCCCTGATCCAATCCAATAATGATTGGACCATATTCTCTGGTTGTCTAAAACTGGTCCTTTCCTTGTGCTAATGAGGGCTCAACAGCTATTTTATGCCTGCCGGGGGGTAATGGGCTGCACCTTGGGCATGTTACTCTCAGGCGTTCCAGGTGTGGATGTGGCCTATCATGCATCCACCAACAAAATGGTGTGCTTTATAAAAATAAAGTGTATTGTGAAGCCAAGAGGAATGGGAGCGTGCTTACTGGCTGGGATTTTAAGGGGAGGCAGTGGTCTAATCCTATGGCCAGGAACTTGGGGGGGCAACCCTGCCTCCACCAGCCCTGGAAGCCCCCATTTGAATTCTGCGTTGATCAATTAGTTCCCTGCAATAGTGGCTTGGGTGCCTCCATGAGAGGATGTCCCACCCCTAAGACTTGCCAGACAACCAGAAGGTCAGTACCTTTCAGTGCCAGCAGCATCACCGGTGACCACTGTTGAGGCTGCAGCCAGTCCCCAACAGGTAAGGGTCTCAATTGGCCTATGTGCAGGTGAGCCGTTTGCTACTTACCTGCCACTGGTAACGTGCCAGTGGCTTTGGGAAGGCGATGAGCATGGCAAACCCACCCAGCCTCGTGCCCGATTTCATGCCACCTCCCTCTCAGTCTGCTCCCTCAGACCCTGTGGAATTCTATCCACTGTTTCACTGCTTCTTGGAAATAACTCCTCAAATTGTTTCAATTTGGTGCCTTATTCTCTGTCTTCAAAAGCCCCCAATGAAACCCTTCACATTGACCATGCCTAATGTCTCTTTGTTTCTTTGCTGTTTGGTTCTTTTCTTAATTTTTCTAAGGTGGTTTCTTTTACCTGAGAAACGCTTTCTAAATGCAAATTGTTGCAGCAAAAACGAAAAGTTCAGAAGTAGCATGAATACACTTTGGTCTTCTGTACAAATGTGAAAGAACCGGCATGGTGTACCAGGCAATGCAAAGCATCTTTCAAGATGCAGAGTCATAATGAAAGAAATATTACAGACACTCTTCCTTTGATTTGTGAGAAAGCAGAGTAGGGTGAATACAAGGAAATAGACCAGCACCGGGGGCTGGAGTTAATTAGGTAGGATCCACATATTTCCAAAGAAACATTGATCCATTCATCACAGTGGGAGTAGGGCTACTGCAAGATGCAGTGATTCTTGCTGCCCCATTATACTGTTTTTGTTCTGATTCCACCCCCCGCCCCCCCTCCCCCCTCCCCCCCAGCCTGCCCACCCACCGCACTCAGGAGACTTCATAACTTTCTTTGCTGTAACCTCCAGCCACCAACAGCCCCCTCCCCTACCACTGGTCCAATCTGAAAATTTGCTAAACATCCCACATTGGAATAATTATAGTACCGGTAAAAGCAGATCCCAATGATATTGGAAGGAAATGCAGGATCAATTCTCACTATTCTACCTGCTCAGATGCTCCTTTGTCCCGACTCCCTATTCCAAAGTACTTATTCTGTGAATAATAAGGTCCGGGAGCATTAAATTAATATTTTGGGGCGTTAGCTTTCAAAGCTTTAGCACTATTTGCCAAGAATGGCAACTATTGTGACATGCCATACACCTCAAGTAAGGCTGGGATAGCTGTGACTATTGTTCATGACTTTTCACCATTTATGAAGGTATATCTATTTTCATCTGTACGGAGCAGTGATTACTTTCACTGGAAGGTATGTGATGTGTATTATTTTTGCAGTATGAGTGCAGAAGGTCAATTTTTCTTTTTTTCCTGACAGCAATAAACTTGATAGCTTTGAATATCCAGACCAGCCGTTTTAGTGATATTTAAATGAAACCATATTTCGGGAAGTCAAAGCACTCAGATGCCCAGTAGCTTTACAGTGAAATATTGTACATTCAATTAGGAGCTTCAATATTTTATCCCAGCCTTGGCTCTCGTTCAGGAAATCAGGAAAAATGCGCTAGCCCTGAGATGCTGAAAATATGCACAGGCCAGGACTGTAGAGAGAGAGAATTTCATGTCTCAGATTGGGAGACAGAACTGCACATGATCTCAATGGGAAACATTCAACTCCTTCTTTACAGTTGCTAAAGGTGCTGCTGCATTTAAAAAAAAAATGTTTTTAGTCTCCATTTTCACATTTTCCTTCAAAATTTACACCCCACCCACAAACAGTAAACGGTAACAAATACAAAATCAATCCCCTTAACAATACCAACGATCCCATCCTCCCACCACCCCAAACAACGGCCCACCTGTCAATATATGCATCCAATAAAACAAACCCTCCCACGGTGGCAACAAAAAAACAATGGAGAAAAAGAAAAAGGAGTCCGGGACCGCTCATGGTCACCATTGACCTATAGAGTCCACTCCCCCTCCCATGTGCTGCTGCATTTTTAATCGCTTTTGGTATTCACAGTTAACTCTGGCAGTTTTCATTGCAGTAGGAAAATGTGATGCGGATTGCACAGAGGGAAAAGGCAGGGAACTGGTAGGATTCACTAAGAATTCATTCATTTTCATCTGCCATTGTTGGGCACGCACAGATAATTGTGAAAATCCTTCTGCTGTTTGAGTTACCTTGTTCAATTCCATTGTCCTTCCTAGTTTGATGTTTTCTACAAAAGCGATCAATTTGCAGATGCTTTCACTCACCTCCAATATTCTCTCTCCATCTGGATCCCTCCCTCTGGCCTCTTGCCAGCTCTAGATCTTCTCACTGAGAGGGACATAGTTATCAAAACTGCTGATGGGGGAGGGGGGTGGCTGCTGCTGTTGTTGTCTGGGGGACCGACCAACCTCTCCATTGCACAGGCTGAGCAACAACTCTCAAATACTTTGTCTTACTTCCCCCCCAGACCATGACCCACCATAGAACAGCAAGCCATGGTTCCCAGGACTGCCACTGACCTCAACTCCTTTGCAGTCCTTGCCTTCACAGCTTCCCACCTCATAGTCGCCTCAACCCCATGCAGCCCACTTCTACCTCCTCTAAATCATTAAACAGGACTGTCCTGGTAGACCTATCGTTTCAGCCTGTTCTTGTCTTACTGAACTTATTTCTTCCTATCTTGCCCACCTACATCAGTGATTCTCTGGTTCACTATGGATGTCCAATCCCTCTATACCTCCATCACCCACCTGAATGAAATGAAAAATGATAAAATGAAAATTGCTTAATGTCACAAGTGGGCTTCAAATGAAGTTACTGTGAAAAGACCCTAGTTGCCACATTCCGGCGCCTGTTTGTGGAGGCTGGTACGGGAATTGAACCCGCGCTGCTGGCCTGCTTTAAAACCCAGCGATTTAGCCCAGTGTGCTAAACCAGCTGCTGTGAATGGTCTGAGAGTCCTCTGCCTCTTCCTTGAACAGAAGCCCGACAGATCCACCACCACCCTCCTCTGCCTGGATGGAACCTATTCTCTTTTAACTTGTCTCAAGTGGGCAGCAGGGTAGCACAGTGGCTAGCACAGTTGCTTCACAGCTCCAGGGTCCCAGGTTTGATTCCCGGCTTGGGTCACTGTCTGTGTGGAGTCTGCACGTTCTCCCCGTGCCTGCGTGGGTTTCCTCCAGGTACTCTGGTTTTCTCCCACAGTCCAAAGATGTGCAGGTTAGGTGGATTGACCATGCTAAATTGCCCTTAGTGTCCAAAAATGTTAGGTGGGGTTACTGGATTACGGGGATAGGATGGCGGCGTGGGCTTAAATGGGATGCCCTTTCCAAGGGCTGGTGCAGACTCGATGGGCCAAATGGCCTCCTTCAGCACTGTAAATTTTATGAAAGTGGAACATTCCTTATTCCAAATAAACACAGGCCGCCTGTCCTGTGACTGTATTGGCTCTGTTTCCTGCTCTTGCCCAGAAATGGAAAACTGATTCAACTTTATTTCCAATTTCCACCCTTGCTCCCCTTCACATGGTCCATCTCTGTCTCCATTTCCGGGGTAGACCATGTACTAATATTCATTCCAATTCACTGACCCACACAGCTACTTTGACTGCATTTCCTCCCCTCCTGCAAGGACTCCATTCCATTCTCCCAATTTTTCCAACTTTGCTGCGTCTGTTCCTGTGATGCTACCTTCCACAACAAAGCTTCTGACATGCCATCCTTTTTCCTCAACTGAGGATACCAACTACTATGGTTGACAGTGCCCTTAACTGACTCCAAACCATTACTCGTACTTTCTGCCCTCACACCTTCTCCTAAGAACCTCCAAGTAGGGGCAGCACGGAAGCACAGTGGTTAGCACAGTTGCTTCACAGTTGCAGGGTCCCAGGTTCGATTCCCAGCTTGGGTCACTGTCTGTGCGGAGTCTGCACGTTCTCCCCGTGTGTGCGTGGGTTTCCTCCGGGTGCTCCAGTTTCCACCCACTATCCAAAGATGTACAGATTAGGTGGATTGGCTGTGCTAAATTGCCCTTAGTGTCCAAAAGGTTGGGTGGGGTTACTGGGAGAGGGTGGAGGCGTGGGCTTGGGTAGGGTGTTCTTTCCAAGGGCCGGTGCAGACTCGATGGGCTGAATGGCCTCCTTCTGCACTGTAAATTCTATGATTCTATGAGCCACAAAAGGGTCCCCGTGGCCCGCACTTTCCACACCACCAGCTTCCACATTCAAATAATTATCCTCTATCATTTCCACCACCAATAGCATGATGCCACCACCAAGCACATTTTTCCATCCCTTCCCCTGTTAACATTCTGAAGGGACCATTCCAACCGTGACACTCTGGTCCACTCCTCTATCACTCCCAAACCTAATCCCTTTTCCAGGGCAACATCCCATGTAATTGCAGTATTTGTAATACCTGTCCTCCTCTATCCTCATCATCCATGGTCCAAAACACTCCTTCCAAGTGAAGCAGCACTTGTGCTTTTTTCTTTTTACATTTTGTTTTGTCCAATTAAGGGGCCATTTAGTGTGGCCTATCCACCCACTCTGCACATCTTTGTGTTGTGGGGGGGTGAGACCCACATAGAAACGGGACGAATGTGCAGACTCCACATGGACAGTGACCCGGGGCCGGGATCGAACACGGGTCCCTGGCGACATGAGGCAGCCGTGCTAACCACTGTGCCACGGTGCCGCCCCTACTTGTACTTCTTTTGATGTTGTCTCTTTCTGTTCACAGTGCGGTCTGCTCTGCCCTGGGGAGACCAAATGCAGAGTGAGTGACAGTTTTGCAGAACACCTCTGCTCAGCCCCCAAGCTTGCCATTTTAATTCATCGCCTGGCTCTCACACTCACATTTCTGACCTCGGCCTGCTGCACTACTTCAATGAAGCTCTAGGAACAGCACCTCATATTCCAATTAGGCCTTCTGGACTCAACATTAAAGTTTTCAATTTCAGACCATGAACTCTGTCCCCCGTTTTGATAATGTCTCTTTTACACCATGTGCCAGTCAGAATCGTGTTTGTTTTTATTTTTGGACAGAGCTGCTATTCTCCCATTCGCACTCACTCTGGACAAATTATTTGTTTCTTTACTACAAACATTCCCACTCCCTTTGGCTTTTGTTGCATGACATCTTTGTCATTCATTCTCTCTTGCTCTTTTCCCAATCCCAGGCCTTCCCTTTGTTCTTCCTCTCCCTCCTCCCTTTCAACGACATAAAACCCATCATATTCATACCGAAAACACCGATTGAGGAGATAAAATGGAAGTGGCAGGAGGAGTTTGGTTTGGAGTTGGGAAGGGTCGGGTGGAGTGAAATTATGCGCCGGGTCAATGCTACATCGTCATGTGCTCAGATGTGCTTGATATAAGGTGCTGCATACGGCCCATATGATACAGGCGCGAATCTTCGCCGGGTCAGAGGATAGGTGTGAGAGGTGTAGAGGGGGACCAGCTAACCATGTCCACATGTTCTGATCATATCCGCAGTTGGTGGGGTTCCGCGGCTCAGCATTTGAGACACCAGCAAAAATTGTGGGGGTGGAGATGTTACCGGGTCCTCCTAAGGCAATCATTGGGGTGACAAGGTGCCGGGGCTGATGGAGGGGAAGCGGGCCGATGTGGTGGCCTTCACCACGTTTTATTGAACTTGAGGTCGGGGGGAGCCACCAAAGGTGTCGGCATAGTTGGGGATGTTGCGCAATTCCTTAAACCGGAAAAGATTAAGTTTGCCCTTCGGGACTCGAATGGGGGGTTCCTGTCTCTGTTTATGGATCTGTTTGTTGGCAGCAGGTAGGGTCGGGTGGATGGGGGGGGGGGGGGGGGGGGGATAGCCCAGTTTAGGGGAGAAAAAGGGAAAAGGTGTCAAATTAGGGGATTGTATTTTGTTCTTGAATGATTGTTTGTTCATTGTTATGTATGCCCTGTTCAGAAAAAACATATTTAAAAAAAAAATATTCAGAGTTATCATGTCACAGTGAGACAGTATAGATATTTTACATAAATGCAAACAATATAGTTAACAGATAACCGGAGTCTCAGTTTGCAGACCAACTCCATTGTGTTATGATTAGGCTCTTTGAAATGTTCTTTTCTCTTTCAGTGTTTTTTCTACCTTTACTGAAGAATCCGGGGTGGGATTCTCTCATCCCGCAGCAGAGTGTCCACGCCGTCGTAAACGCCGCTCCCAGGACTAATTCTGGCCCCTATAGCGGGCCAGCACGGCGCTGGAGTGGTTCACGCCGCTCCAGCTGCCGATCCCCGTGCGAACTGGGCGCCACGGAATCCGCGCATGCGCATGTGGCGCCAACGCGTACATGCGCAGTGGCGCGCATGCACATTGGCTTCCTTCAATGCGCCGGCCCCGACGCAACATGGCGCAGGACTACAGGGGCCGGCGTGTAGGAAATGAGTCCCCCAGCCAGAGAGGCCGGCCCGCTGATTGGTGGACCCCGCTCGCGGGCCAGGCCGCATCGGAGGCCCCCCCTGGGGTCGGAGCCCCCCCCCCCCCCCCACAGGCCGCCAACCGACCCTTCCACGCTGAGTTCCTGCCGGCTGAGAGCAGGTGTGGACGGCGCCGGCGGCACTCAGCGTTTTCACGACGGCTGCTCGGCCCACCCCGGCCCAAGAATCGGCGGGCCGGCAGCGCCAACCGCGCCGGCGCCAATGGTGAGTGGAGAATCACGAGCCGGTGTCGGATGGCGTGGCCCGTTCATGGGGATTCTCAGGTCTGGGAGAATCCCGCCCCTTGCTTCAGACACCGTGAAGTAGGTTTCATAGCTTTGAGTATGCTATCATAATTATATACACATATATTGTTGAGGGTATAGGTATGGAGCTGACTCCATCCTTGGTCCTTACACAACTCTGTCCATCTCTAGACTGTCCCTAGCTCTGGGTCATGTGCCTTCTTACATCACTGTGTGGGTGGTATTAAACTCAAGTATTAACAATGTTTGTGCCAAACCGTACTAGTACATTTAACAAGAGCAACCCTCTTTACTCACCTGTGGAAGACATACCTTTACGTAGCCTGTGTGCTGTGGGATTAACAACTACTGGGATCCACTAAAGCATATTCCATCCAGAAATCTCGAGGGGAGAAAAATCAGTTAGTTTTGCTTTTGGCACGAGGAAATTGGCATCTTTTTTAGTTTTGTCTCTGGCTTTCAAACTGGCTGGACCCTAGGCTCGAGTGAACTAACAATCAGCCGACTGTCAGAAATCAGACTTCTAAAGGATGAATTTTGAAACCTTTTTAGAAGAAAAAAAGGCAGAAAAAGCCCAAGAACCTTTTGGACGTTTTAAAACTGACTTGAGTATATAGACAATCACTTTGCTGAGGACTGAGAGAGGTGTAATATAAATTCAAAATACTGTATGGTGGGACTGATCAGGAGTCTTGTGGTTTGGGGGTTCCAGGCAACTGGATACTGGGGAATATCCTGATTTGTTTCTTCCAATTCCTTTTTGTAAATGTACTTTAATAATTATTAGGGGATAAAATATCCTGGCCAGTGCAGGGGAAAGAAATGAAAAACGCTCCAAACCCACCACAGGCAGTCAGCAATTGTGAAGTGAATGGGGGAGACTGGCTGCATTTGCAGCTGCTTTTCATTTAAGTTTGGCCCTTTATTTCAGCGGGTGGGGTGGAGCCCAGTCTGTTCAACACTTTGACGCTCCCTTCCCCGCCTCGTTGTTCCGTCCTCCGCGGAGACCCGCCCAGCGGAGCTCCTCCCTGTTGGCGCGGGTTTCCGCGCGCTGCTGGAGGATGGCGGGATCCCGGGTTAAGGCGGTGCGGTACCTGGACCAGGTTCAAGTGGGCCCGGCCCAGGGAGGGCTGCGGCCTCTGGCCGCTCCAGGCCGCCTATGCGTGTGGAGCGGCTCCCAGTTTGTCTCCCTTTACCAGAGGAACAGCGGCTCCTTGGAGGCGAGTGACAGCTGTCAATCCGCCCTCCCCGCCGGGCTGCTACATTGTATCTGCCTCCTGTATCCTTTTAAAGATACAGTCCAACTGTATCCACTTACTGGCATAGTTATACATCTTGTACTCGGTATAGCTTCTGTGAAGATGTTCATCTTTGTGCAATTATCCCCACAGGGGTCAGCTAGTTGACAGGGTAGATACCAAGAGTATCTCATGCCGTGCATGGTGAGTTTGGTGGCTGGGGTCATTCAATTAGGCAAAAGGGTGGGGACCCTGCCACCTCCCTGCTTCCATCCCGATCAAGTCTGCCTGTGCGGAGTCTGCACGTTCTCCCCGTGTCTGCGTGGGTTTCCTCCGGGAGTTCCAGTTTCCTCCCACAGTCCAAAGATGTGCAGGTCAGGTGGGTTGGCCATGCTAAATTGCCCTTACTGTCCAAAAAAGGTTGGGTGGGGTTACGGGGATACGGCTTGGGTAAGATGCTCTTTCCAAGAGCAGGTGCAGACTCAATGGGCTGAATGGCCTCCTTCTGCACTGTAAATTCTATGATTCTATTCTATTCTAAGTCCATGGCCCATTTGAAGGTGTTCTCATGCCAATGCCAATTGAGGCCCTTATGTGGGGCAGTTAATGTCCACATCCTGCCACAACTGGTATTAATTCAGCAGCGGGCAGGGGACCCACTATATGGGGAGCTTGACAAGCAGACCATGGTGTGTTTGCTTGCAAGCTCCTGAAAGGGAGAGGGGGTCCCTTGCTTAAATGCATTCATTGCGTGATTGAGGGACCTGGCATCAGGAAGAGGGCCTGCTGAATCCACCCCTCCTATGTTGCTGACTCACGTCCCCTGTGACTCCCACCCCAAGATCCCCTTCCCACCAATACTCACTGTGCCTGGGTCCCTCGTCAACCTGAGGCGTCGGGTTGGTGCAGTACCAGCAGCAGCCACAACCTCCTCCAGATGTGTTGCTGAGGACAGAAGAGCTGCCTGCCTCTGATTGTCTGGTGAGCAAGAGTGTCGCCCCTGGGGTCTATGATGCTGAGTAAAGATATCCTCTGGCACTTTACGTGCCCGAATGGCACAAGATGCAGTGGGCTTCGTCAAAAAGAGGTGACATGGGAGACTGACCAGCTATCCAGTAGGCGGCCTCCACAAAACACTGCTTCATTTTCCTTCATGGAGAAATTGAGAACCAGAGGACACCATTTCAGAATAAGGGGTCTCCCGTTTCAGACAGAGATGAGGTAGAATTTCTTCTCCGAGTGTTATTAATCTTTGAAATTCTCTTACGCTGGAGCACAGTAGAGGCTGGGTCACTGACTATATTCAAGGCTGAGTAAAACAATTTTTAATCGACAAAGGAGTTGAGGGTTATTGGGGGAAGGGGGGGGTGATGAAAGGCAGGAAAGTGGAGTTAAATCTTGTTGAATGGTGGCGTAGGTCTGAGGGCCCAAATGGCCTATTCCTGCTCCTATTTCTGATGTTCTCATGGCTTGAAAAGTTAAGCATGCAAAATGGGAACTCTCCCACTGAAACTTGCCCGTCTATACAGTAATTGTCTTTCACGTAACATTTTTAGGTAGAAAAGTATCTCCTGGCAAATTTTAGATTCAGATTTATTGTCACGTATACCGAGGTACAGTGAAAAGTACTGTTCTGCGTACAATCCAGGCAGATTGTTGCATATATGAAAAACATAGAACATACAATGTCCTAAAATTTACATCAATGCCAGGCAGATAAATCTGATTTTATGACCCATTGTGACTATTTGATTCCAATAAAAACTTGTATTTACATAGTGCCCATAATGTAGTAAACTATCCCCAGTTCTTTACAGGAATGTTGTCCAACAAAACTTGGCACTGAGCCACATAAGGAAATATTAGGGCAGGAGACCGAAAAGCTTGGACAAAGAGGCAGGTTTTAAGGAGCGTCTTAAAGGAGCAAAGAGAACTAAGGGTGGGTGGTTTCAGTCTCTGCAATAGTACCAATGGTTCTTATCAAAATCACAAATTACATCCTTTCTAACTAAAGCAAACTATCCTCTTTGTCCTTTTGTCCTGCCTTCTACTTTTGACACTGTTGACCACAACATCCCCCTCCAAAGCCTCCGTTGCTGTCCAGTTGACTGGGACTGCACTCGTCTGATTCTGTCGAAGTTTTGCAAGGCACACACGGGAGCACTCTTTGATCAATCTTTATTTACTTGTGCACACAGAGAGCAAACCAGTGGTGTACACTGCTTTACTCTACCTGAATCCAGCGAAGCCGAAACATTTATAGCTTGATTAACCAATAGAATTACAGTTGCAGTCTAATCCTTTATTTGCATGTCACACACACCAATAATATCACAGTTAAACTTTCATTTTAGGCCAATGAAAGGACAGTAATTCTAGCCAATAGTAGACAGAGCAACTGACCAATAGAAGAGCAAGGTCTTTTCATCTTTCTTTTATGTAATCATCTCCCCCCTGCCCTTGGAGGTTATGGTAGTTTACAGAAAAGTGCATTCCTGAGAAGGCGACCCCCATGTCCAATCTCCACAGACTTGCGTCATTCACTAAGAAACAGGATAATATGAATTCCATTCTAATTTATGTCCTTCGCTAAGGAGCAGGATATTATGGATTTCATACTAACTCATGTCCCTTGCTAAGGAACAGTATACCATGAATTCCACAATTCCATCCGTTATCTCTACTAGCATAGCCAGATAATTACCATCAATGGTTCCTCTTCCTGCCCCTGCACCATTACCTCTATTGTCCCCTATCCTTAGCTCCATCGTATTGTTCGGTTTCTACATGCAAACTGAGAACCAACCACCACGTTACCGCCTCTTGACCACTCCACTGCCTCTAGACTGCCAGGCTGCTCATCTGGCATCCGCCAATGGATGGACAGTAATTCCCTCCAACTAAATGTTGGGAAGGCTGAAGCTGTTGATGCCTGCCACAAACACTCTTTCATAGCCATCGACTCCATCTATCCCTGTAACTCTTGAGGCCGAACACGACTGTTTGCAGCCCTGGTGTCATAGTTGACCCTGAGATGAACTTCCGACCACACACTCTGTCATATGGTTGCCAAGATTTCTAATCTTTAAACAATTTCTTTCCATGATTATCTGCCCTTTCATTGCTGGGGATTAGGGTTTAGCAATAATTTGCAGTCAAAAGGCACCTTAATATAGTAAACCGTCCCAAGACGTTTGACAAATATATAATCCATTGTGCCAAGGAGATGGTAGATGGTGTGACCCAAGGGTTGGGCGTAGAGGTGGCTTTTATTTGGGGCTGTGAAAGGAGAATAGAGAGATTGAAATACTTGGAAAAGCAGCAGTCACCACTTTTGCAGTAATTCAGCCTGTACCCAATCTACCTTTGTGTAAGGCCACTGCTAAATACATTGGGATAATTTTATAGGTGTTCTCAGTTATAGTCTAAAACTGCTATTTATAAATCCTTTATATATGCCATTTATAACCCCCTATATATGTAAATGAGAGGCCTAAAATCTGTTTTCAGTGCCTTTGCTGATATTGTTTGCTGATGAGTGCAGGAGGACTCTGGCCTTCTCCAATCAGGATTCAGTCTTCCGACCCCCTCCCCCCCCCCCCCGCCCCTCACATCCCCCCCCACCCCCCTTCCCTGCCATTTCTGGCCCTGCTCCCCTTCTGGGATTTGTCCTTGGTACTCGCAGCAAAGCAAGCAGCCTGGTAGTCAATTTAGTGAAATTCGCGACCTGTCTGTGAAAGTGCGACAGGTGCCAGTAGCTCATGCAAAGGGTGAGGAGGGTAATTTACAGTTGTTACTCCTGATTATTTGCAGGAACCTTTGAAGACATACTTGGATAAATATCGAGTGGGATTTCATGTCCTGCTGGTGGAATCTTCCTGACTTGCCAAAGTCGACCCCAGTGGCGGGTTCATGGCAGCGGGGTGAGTGAGCTATTCAGAAGCGGGTAGGCTTTGGCAGGACTGGAAGATCTCGCCCACGGCCGTTGACTCGGCCACAGTCATAAGAACATAAGAACTAGGAGCAGGAGTAGGCCATCTGGCCCCTCGAGCCTTTTCCACCATTTAATGAGATCATGGCTGATTTTTTGTGGACTCAGCTCCACTTTCCGGCCCGAACACAATAACCCTTAATCCCTTTATTCTTCAAAAAACTATCTATCTTTATCTTAAAGACATTTAATGAAGGAGCCTCTACTGCTTCACTGGGCAAGGAATTGCATAGATTCACAACCCTTTGGGTGAAGAAGACCTCCTAAACTCAGTCCTAAATCTACTTCCCCTTATTTTGAGGCTATGCCCCCTAGTTCTGCTTTCACCCGCCAGTGGAAACAACCTGCCCGCATCTATCCTATCTATTCCCTTCATAATCTTATATGTTTCTATAAGATCCTTCCTCATCCTTCTAAATTCCAACGAGTACAATCCCAGTCTACTCAACCTCTGGTAATCCAACCCCTTCAGCTCTGGGATTAACCGAGTGAATCTCCTCTGCACACCCTCCAGTGCCAGTACGTCCTTTCTCAAGTAAGGAGACCAAAACTGAACACAATACTCCAGGTGTGGCCTAACTAACACCGTAGCAGCATAACCTCCCTAGTCTTAAACTCCATCCCTCTAGCAATGAAGGACAAAATTCCATTTGCCTTCTTAATCACCTGTTGCACCTGAAAACCAACTTTTTGCGACTCATGCACTAGCACACCCAGGTCTCTCTGCACAGCAGCATGTTTTAATATTTTATCATTTAAATAATAATCCCTTTTGCTGTTATTCCTACCAAAATGGATAATCTCACATTTGTCAACATTGTATTCCATCTGCCAGACCCTAGCCCATTCACTTAGCCTATGCAAATCCCTCTGCAGACTTCCAATATCCTCTGCACTTTTTGCTTTACCACTTATCTTAGTGTCGTCTGCAAACTTGGACACATTGCCCTTGGTCCCCAACTCCAAATCATCTATGTAAATTGTGAACAGTTGTGGGCCCAACACTGATCCTTGAGGGACACCACTAGCTACTGATTGCCAACCAGAGAAACACCCATTAATCCCCACTCTTTGCTTTCTATTAATTAACCAATCCTCTATCCATGCTACTACTTTCCCCTTAATGCCATGCATCTTTATCTTATGCAGTAACCTTTTGTGTGGCACCTTGTCAAAGGCTTTCTGGAAATCCAGATATACCACATCCATTGGCTCCCCGTTATCTACCGCACTGTTAATGTCCTCAAAAAATTCCACTAAATTAGTTAGGCACGACTTGCCCTTTATGAACCCATGCTGCGTCTGCCCAATGGGACAATTTCCATCCAGATGCCTCGCTATTTCTTCCTTGATGATAGATTCCAGCATCTTCCCTACTACCGAAGTTAAGCTCACTGGCCTATAATTATCCGCTTTCTGCCTACCTCCTTTTTTAAACAGTGGTGTCACGTTTGCTAATTTCCAATCCGCCGGGACCACCCCAGAGTCTAGTGAATTTTGGTAAATTATCACTAGTGCATTTGCAATTTCCCTAGCCATCTCTTTTAGCACTCTGGGATGCATTCCATCAGGTCAAGGAGACTTGTCCACCTTTAGCCCCATTAGCTTGCCCATCACTACCTCCTTGGTGATAACAATCCTCTCAAGGTCCTCACCTGTCATAGCCTCATTTCCATCAGTCACTGGCATGTTATTTGTGTCTTCCACTGTGAAGACCGACCCAAAAAACCTGTTCAGTTCCTCAGCCATTTCCTTATCTCCCATTATTAAATCTCCCTTCTCATCCTCTAAAGGACCAATATTTACCTTAGCCACTCTTTTTTGTTTTATATATTTGTCGAAACTTTTACTATCTGTTTTTATATTCTGAGCAAGTTTACTCTCATAATCTATTTTACTCTTCTTTATAGCTTTTTTAGTAGCTTTCTGTTGCCCCCTAAAGATTTCCCAGTCCTCTAGTCTCCCACTGATCTTTGCTACTTTGTATGTTTTTTCCTTCAATTTGATACTCTCCCTTATTTCCTTAGATATCCACGGTCGATTTTCCCTCTTCTCACCGTCCTTCCTTTTTGTTGGTATAAACCTTTGCTGGGCACTGTGAAAAATCACTTGGAAGGTTCTCCACTGGTCCTCAACTGTTTC
Source organism: Scyliorhinus torazame (assembly GCF_047496885.1). Lineage (NCBI taxonomy): Eukaryota > Metazoa > Chordata > Chondrichthyes > Carcharhiniformes > Scyliorhinidae > Scyliorhinus > Scyliorhinus torazame. Next base: position 139,799,285 of record NC_092724.1, on the reverse strand, counting down.
ACCATAAAGTCTTTGCTCCCAGTCTACCTTAGCTAGTTCTTCTCTCATCCCATTGTAATCTCCTTTGTTTAAGCACAAAACTCTAGTGCTTGATTTTACCTTCTCACCCTCCATCTGTATTTTAAAATTCCACCATATTGTGATCTCTCCTTCCGAGAGGATCCCTAACTATGAGATCCTGAATCAATCCTGTCTCATTACACAGGACCAGATCTAGGACCGCTTGTTCCCTCGTACTGGTTCCATTACATACAGTCGCTACGGAAAAACCCGCTGTGGGGAAGGGGAGGGTGTAAAATCACAGGCATCGAGTGAGAAAGCATTGGAATTGGCGGTTATACCTTCCATGGCCAAATGATCTGCTGACACTGTTTAGGCTTCATGAATGAAGAATGAAGTTGCTTGTGATTCAGGTGGTAACACTCTCACCTCTGAATCAGACCGTCGAGTGTTCAAGTCCCGCTCCAAGAATCTGGGCATATATATTTAGGTTGATACTTCAGTGCAGTACTGAGTGCTGCACTATCGGAGGTTCTGTCAGTCAGATGAGACGTTAAACTCAGCTCCAATCTGTCCTCGGGGGAAAAACTAAAAGATCCCATTCACTATGAAAAAGGACAGGGGGGGTCTCCCTGGAAAATGTTTATGCTTCAACTAACTGAAACACATTGGGCGCGATTCTCTGCTCCTGCGCCGGTTCGGAGAATCGCCTGGGTCGCCAAATTTTCTCACGATGCCGGTCCGACGCCCTCTCGCGCGCGATTCACGGAAGCAGCCAGATCGGCACAATCGCGTTTTGCGCAGCGCGGTACAGTGAATCGCCCGAGACAGCCAAAATGGCGATTCACCGGGACCCCAGCGATTCTCAGTGCCGGATGGGCCGAGCGGCCTGCCCAAAACGGCTGGTTCCCCCCGCCGCCGTCCACACCTGGTCGCTGCCGGCGGGAACAGCGCGGGAACGCTGGGGGGGCGGCGAGGGGGGGAATCCTGCACCGGGGGGGGGGGGGGGGGGGGCCCAAATGGGGTCTGGCCCGCGATCGGTGCCCACCGATCGTCGGGCCGGCCTCTCTGAAGGAGGACCTCCTTTCTTCCGCAGCCCCGCAAGATCCGTCAGACATCTTCTTGTGGGGCGGACTCGGAGAGGACGGCAACCACGCATGCGCGGGTGACGCCAGTTATGCAGCACCGGCCGCATCATGTATGCGGCGCCACCTTTATGCGGCGCCAAGGACTGGCGCGCGTAAATGACGCGGCACCGCTCCTAGCCCATTATCGGGCCCTGGATCGGTCGGGATAGGGGCCGTTTTGCGCCGTCGTGAACCTCGACGGCGCGAACACTCTGCCTCCATTTCGGAGAATCCCGCCCATTATCTGGTCATTCATCACTGCTGCCTCACGGTGCTGAGGACCCCGATCCGAGCCCGTGTCTGCGTGGGTCAAACCCCCCACGACACAATGATGTGCAGGGTGGGTGGATTGGCCACGCTAAATTGCCCGTTAATTGGAAAAAAAAAAGAATTGAGTACTCTAAATGTTTTTTTTAAAAATCTGGTCATTCATCACATTGCTGTTTGTGGGGCATTCCAGGGTCCCAAACTTCAAAAAGTACTGAGAATGTGATGCGTGTTATAAAAATTCAAATTCTTTCTTGGGCGAGCTGGCGGAGGGGTGTTGGCCCCTGAAGAACTGTTCCCACAGTAGGGTTCAACTGCTCGAAGAGGGGGAGAGTATTGAAGGGGTTGCTAAATTTTTGACTTGTCTTCTGCATTACTAGATTGTGTACAAGTTACCTAGTTCTGTACGACAAGTGGAAGTGGACAGGAGGAGTGAGCGGTTGTTTGTTCTGAGTGCTAACAGTGGAATATACAGCATACCATTAAACCAGAAAGGCAGGTAAGATGCATTTTGTGCAATATTGTCCTGTTTAAGCAGTAGTAAATGTGCATGTATAATATGTTGCCAAACGGCGGAGCTGAACGAGGCAGAACACAATTGCTATTTGGGCGTACCTCAAAGAGCAATATGTTCAATGTCTGTTGTATATTATGGTACGTTGGGATTTGTGTGATTCTGGAGTCATCTGTAAAATCAACATGCATGCAAACTCCAATATTGTTTATTATCAGCCAATCAAATAATTTCCCAAATGATATGATTTCGTAGGCTCGAGTTTTTTCATTAAATGTTCCTGGCTTTGGAAGCTGTTGGTCATCATGACCGCCCTGCTAATGAAACAAGGCTGAAAAGCAAAGGTATTTGTATATTATAACTCTGATTAATGGTCTGCAGTACATCCATGATCTGCATTGTTCAAGGCACTGTCAGCACATTACTGTATCTTAAGGTATGTCTAATTTACAGTGTATTGCCTCAGGTTGTCTTCTATCGATGGAATTCCTGTATTTTTGCTGTGATGGTATTTCAAACTTAGTGAATGGGTTAAAAAATATAACTGAATTCCATTAAATGTATTGTGCTGGTCTTTGTTTCTCGAGGAACAAAGAGGGTAGAAGTCATGCCTCAGCTCTACAAAAACCTGACAGACCACGCCAAGTTAGAGCAGTTCTGGGCATCACCCCTTAGAAAATGTATCTTGACCTCGGAGACAGTGCAGACTTAACGTTTTAAGTGCGCATAACTTCTGCAGAGTCATACGGACTCAAAACGTTAACTATGCTTCTCTTTCCCAGATGCTGTCAGACCTGCTGAGTTTTTTTTTTCAGCACTTCCTTTTTTTATTAAGACTGTTAAGGGGTATGTGGCGATGGTTATTCGCTGGAGTTAGGCTGAGATTAGTCATGATTTTATTGAACTGCGGAACAGGCTCGAGGGGCTAAGTGGCCTACTGCTGTTCCTTTATCCCTAAGAGCCAAGTGGGAGTGATTATTGAAGATGTTTTCTCTTCAGATTTTGAATGACAATAAATCACTCACGAGCATTGTCCTCTTAATATGAGATTCATGCCTCTTGAGACTTTCTTCTTGAACATGCCCTCAGTGAAAAATGGGTGTATTCATTTATTCATTCCATCGTTTAATTAAAAAAATATGATCACAAGAAAGATAATCACATCCATGTTGGGACTCCTATCATCTGAATGTGTACAGACTGAAACAATTGGTCTCCAACAACGAGCAGCTTGACACCGTTTCCATGGCAGCGTGGTGACTGGTGTGAATCCGTCAGATTCACTGTTGTGTCTGTCACCTCAACTGCTCTGCAATCAGGAAATAATTATTTATTCGAGCAGAGGAGGTTGTATTAAAATTAGCAGAGAAAAAAGTTCCTAACCGGAGGCAAAATTAAATGAGTGGTTAGAATTTGGAATAGGACATCGGATGAGGTGGTGGAAACAGATTCAGTAACAGCTTGCAAAGGTAAATTGGATAAAATACTTGAAGGAGAAGAGATAATAATACTACTAATAATATAATTATATTATTCATAGTAATAATAATAATCTTTATTAGTGTCACAAGTAGGCTTACATTAACACTGCAATGATGTTACTGTGAAAATCCCCGAGTCACCCCACTCCGGCGCCTGTTCAGGTACACTGAGGGAGAATTCAGAATGTCCAATTCACCTAACAAACACGTCTTTCGGGACTTGTGGGAGGAAACCGGAGCACCCGGAGGAAACCCACGAGACATAGGGAGAACGTGCCGACTCCGCACAGACAGTGATCCAAGTGGGAATTGAACCTGGGACCCTGGCGCTGTAAAGCAACAGTGCTAATCACTGTGCTACCATTCCGCCCGATTGCAGATTGTTCTCTGAAAGGGCTATGCAGACACGATGGACTGAATCGCCTTGTGTACTGCACCAGTCCCTGATTCTAAGTTAATTTTGAAATATCTGCAACTTGCTTATCAATGTAAATCGCAGCATTTACCCTCATGCCTGAGGTTGAATCCACTCTAATTCTGCAGCGACTTTACAATTTCTTGAACAAACCGGCATGTTCAACAAAAGTGCCTTCACTGAAGCAGTCAGGCTGTGCCAGTGAAGTACTCAGGTTATTGAGACATTCTCAGGAGACATATATTCTATCCAGGGCCACAGACCATCAAACCATTCAATCCTGAGATGAAAGTTATTAGTTTGCTGACGAGTTGGACTGTTACAGTGGTTGACATGTAGCACTAGATGCTGATCAGAGCACTACAACAAACAGTTGTAGCATAAACCTGTGTCTGCTGAGTCTAATGCAGTGCACAGCAGGATTTTCATCAGTGAAAATGGTTGTTTTGTTGACCAAGGTTCTTGGTTTTTTTTTTTGTCATTAATGAAATTTGGGGCACAATTCCCACAAGGATCGTGAATAAAACTAAAATTTGAAACAAGAAAAGACAGTAGCACAAGTGGCTAGCACTGTGGCTTCACAGCGCCAGGGTCCCAGGTTTGATTCCCCGCTGGGTCACTGTGAGGAGTTTCCACGTTCTCCCCGTGTCTGCATGGATTTACTCCGGGTGCTCTGGTTTCCTCCCACAGTCCAAAGACGTGCAGGTTAGGTGGATTGGCCATGATCAATTGCCCTTAAGTTTCCATAAAGGTTAGGAGGGGTTATTGGGTTACGGGGATAGGGTGGAAGTGAGGGCTTAAGTGGGTCGGTGCAGACTCGATGGGCTGAATAGCCTCTTTCTGCACTGTATGTTCTATGTTTATGTTCTCTGTATGTAAGCCAGGATGTAAAATTATTTAATCAACATTGGTCACGACAGTACAACTGGATGCTGGAAATGGACAGATGAATATAGTATAACTTGCCTGTCCAACCTAATTTATTGCGGCTCTCAATGTTTGTGACCTTGGGAAATGTGTGAGAAAGGAAACAAAACTTATAGGACGAGATTCTACAGTCGCCGACGGCAAAATCGAGTTTGGCGATCGGCCGGAGAATACCAGGTTTACGAACAAATCGGGGGCGTCGCTGCTTTTGCGATGTGCCGCCCCCTCCAAAGGGAGTACGGCACGCGCCGTATCGACGGCCTCAGGACGTTGTCTGAGGCCCACCCCCCGATGCTCTGCCCCGGACCGACCAAGTTCCCGACGGCGTCGGTCGTGTATGGTATCATCCGGCGGGAGCTCGGCGTGGCGGCTGCGGACTCAGTCCAGCGTCGCCACAGTCGGGGGAGGGCCGATCCACGGGCAGGGGCGACTTTGACAGGGGCTGGGGTCACTGTTGGGGGGTGGTCCGGGACTCGTGAGCCGGCCATAGAGGGGGGCACTATTTTGCGGGCCGGGTCCGCGAGAGGCCGGCGCCATGTTGCAGGGCGCGGCCGCTGTAGGCCGCCCCCGTGCGCATGCGCGGCCACGGACCCAGCAGTTCTCTGGCCCGTATCGGCAGCTAGAGCTGAGTGTTTGCTACCTGTATGCTAACCCCAGCCAAATGGAGGATCGGTAGCGTTTTACGCCGAATATTCGGTCGCAAAACGCCACTGTTCCCACGCCAGTATGGGGGCATAACCTCAAAATCGGAGAATCCAGCCCATAATTTTTTATTTGTTTTTAAAGTTTTTAAAAATTAATTTAGTGTACCCAATTATTATTTTTTTCCAATTAAGGGGCAATTTAGCGTGGCCAATCCACCTAATCTGCACATCTTTGGATTGTGGGGGTGAAACCCACGCAAACACGGGAAGAATGTGCAAACTCCACACGGACAGTGACCCAGGGCCGGGATTCGAACCCGGGTCCTCAGCGCCGTAGTCCCAGTGCTAACCACTGCACCACATGCCGCCCCTCAGCCTACAATTTCTGAGATGTAAATGTGTAAAAACAAATCTGTAAAGACAGGTGAAAACATGAAAGAGATAAAGTTTCTGATGTTTTTTCCAAACATTTTTGAACATGTCTGAGTAAAAGGAAGCCAACGAACAGAATAAGATTGTGATGTGAACAGCAGAGAGCCAGAAACTGAAATGGCTTTAAAAGCAATCTTGCAGATGTACCGTTCTGTTTCACGTTGGAGGAATATTTTCTGTGCTGAACAAAAGCTGTACCGTAAAATATTTACCAGCTGCAGCCTGCTAGCTGTTGCACGCCAGCTGCCTCCAAACAGGAATCTCGGTCTAGACTGCCATTTAATGCCCAGACGTTCCCTTGGGTGTAGGTTTCTCAGTATCAGCTCAATCACCTCGTGAGAGTAAAGAAACATGGCGGGGGAGGGATTTACTTCAGCCACTGAGCGAAATTCCCATCTGGTTGACAAGGGAGCTGGATCTGTCTGAAACCTGATTGGTAAAGGGAAGAAAATGAACAGCTTTAATCTGAATTTGCAGCTGCCACCCTGGGCTGATTCTCCATTGCCTTCCACTTGGGGCTGGTTCTGAAACTGGACAGGTTGCATGCTGGGACTCGACAGTGGGCCGAGTCACAACCTGAGGGCGGTCATTTCCTTTGCTGTTGATGGAAATTCATGGGAAATTCAAGCGCGTCATAATTAGAGAAGTCATTTGTTAACCATTCAGCCCCCCCCCCCCCCCATTACCTGCTGGCCTTTAATTTCTCCCCCTGGACCCGTTGAGGAATCCATCGTTGTCCCTCATAAGCAGCAATCCCAGATGTTACACCCATCTCTCTCGCCGACCTTCTTGCCCAATGTATTCTCAGAAGCTGATCTTGCCAATCTTCTTAACCTGCTTAGCCCTCCCACCATCACGTCTTTGAACTCTGACCATGGATCATTACTCACCCCTCTTCACATTTCCCTCTAGAATGTCGGTTGACTAATTAAAAGGCCCCTGCTGTCCGCAACCTTGTTGTGGACAATTGCATTTACATCTTTTCTTTGACTGTAGCTTGCCTCTTTCTCTAAAACCACTTTGGCTAACTATCTACCACCAACCCCACTCAAACCATGATGGTCACATGGTGGTCCTTTTCACCAAGTCACACCTCGAGTTCTTACTCCTTGGTATCCTCCCCTTCTTTGAGATCCTCACCTTGTTCTACCCTGCTCATCTGACCTTTTAAAATATTTGTTGTCCAGTTCAGTTGAGATCACCCATTCAGTTGCTTTTGTTGATCCTTTGAATCACCAGTTTCTCTGACCCTGGCAACTTGTGCAACCCCTCCTTCCTTTTCTTCACCATTGGCAGTCACCCATGCTTCGCGATTTACATGTAGGCCCATGTTCGTCTATCTCTCCTTTTACGATCCTTCTTAAATCTCCCCACTTTAACCCAGCTTTGGGGTGATGCTGCCAATATCTCTTTTGACTCAGCATCCACTTTGGTACCTTGAACCTCTGTGAAGCACCTTGAGGCACTTGTCTATGTTAAAGGCACTAGATAAAGGCAATTGGCTGTTTTTGTGTCATTTTATCAAAGTTAACAGACTGGAGGGTAAATCAAGCTACACAGGACAATTGTAAAAGGTTGATGTGCTCTGTCATGTCATGTCAGGGGAGACGATGGTGTTGTGGTATTGTCACTGGGCTGATGAGTCAGAGACCCAGGGTAATTCTCTGGGGACCTGGGTTCAAATCCCACCAAGGCAAATGGTGAAATTAGAATGCAGGAACCTAATGACAACAGTGAAACCATTGTTGATTGTTGTAAAAACCCATCTGGTTCACTAATGCCCTTGGGAAGGAAATCTGTCATGCTTACGTGGTCCTACATACATTTGACTCCAGATCCACAGCAATGTGGTTGACTTGTAAATGCAATGATGGTCAACAAATGTTTACAAATTATTATTAACAAATTATTATTATTAAATGCTGGCCAGTGATACATTAACCCGACTATAGGCAGTCAATGAATTGAAAACAAAATGCCACATTAAACATTGAGACATAGAAAATAGGAACATGAGGAAGCCATTCGGCCCATCGAGCCTGCTCCACCATTCATTATGATCATGGCTGATCATTCAACTCAGTAACCTGTTCCTGCTTTCTCCTCCCCCATATTGATTATTTTAGCCCCAAGAGCTATATCTAACTCCTTCTTGAAAACATACAAAACTTTTTGGCCTGAACTGCTTTCTGTGTAGCGACTGCTACAGGCTCACCACTCTCTAGGTGAAGAAATTACTCCTCATCTTACGGTCTAAATGGTTTACCCCATACTTTAGACTGTGACCCATGATTCTGGACTCCCCCGCTTTCAGAATTGCGATAATCACAAGAGGTAGAAAAAAATTAGACCTGTATGCAAAGCAAAAACAGCAGAAATATATCCTGGACCAACCATTATGCCCTCATGTTTCCAAGGCCTCATCAGTTCAGACAGGTTGCTGATACCATTCCCACAGCTGAGTACTTCCAACAATGCTGAGCCATATAATGGATTCCTTTTCACTCCCTAGCTTTCCTGTATTTACATAGTGTATTCTGCAAGATCACAGACTCTCCTGACTTTTTCTATGCGAATGCTCCATTGTCCATAGTCATTATCTAGCAATTTGAACTGGAAAGCCCCCTGTAATATGGATGCATTTTCCAAATTGTGACACTTGGCAAGATTTTGATATGTCCACAACATGTCCCAGGATTTGTAGCTGATTTTATCTGTATATGTCCTGTAGAGAGTAGTTATGCAGTTTCTTTTCTTTCCCCTCCCTCTTCTTGCAGCGTTATTGAAAAGACAGGAGTTCGGGAGTCGCTCCTCGATGCATCCCAAGCGGGAAGTAGCCATGGAAGTCGCATGCCTCGTGTCTGTGTTGTCAGTGATGAAAGATGTATCATCAGGGACTCTGCAATCTGCTCCTTTGTTGTGTCAGATGATGTTGTCGTGACAGTCGCTAGCGAGGGTCAGTCATGGAGGATGAGCTTCCTCACACTCCCACCTGTAGGCTGTGAGGCTCAGCTGTGCAGAAAGATCGAAGACGTAGATTTTGCTTTGCATCCCAATATAACATGTTGTGAAAAATCTCCCAGATCGAATCACCCGCCAGTGCTATGTTGCATTTACCCTCAGACATTGAAGGATTCTGAGGCATGCTCAAGGGGTGACGATCACCTCCGTGTGGAACCATCCCTTTTCAGTCTACTCTTCAGTGTTGATGCCAACATGCTGAACTCGCCCATCGTCCTTTGCGGGCTGCCAGATGGGCAGGTTTGCTTCGTGCCAATGAAATACGGCAGATCTGAGGCCGGAGGTCATGTACCACGAATGACGGTGTTGTACCACCTGGAACAGCCAGTGGTTTTTATTGGAGGGGTGATGATAAAACCGGAGAGGGATGGTGATCAGGGACACCAGTTGTCAACAGACAAACCACTGATTGCTGACGGTATTGTGGTGATCGGAAAAGGTGGCAAAGTGGTGATTATCAAGGCCAGTCTTCAGCTGGAGATGTGGCTTCCCGACTTCATCCAGTATCATCTTCGAGGGCCCATCGTCAGTGCCTGTTGCCTCACTAGCACCCTTTACTACAGCACTCGCTGGGATTTCTTCAGCGTTGAGCTTGTACAAAGGGATCCATCGTTTGGAGTCATGGGGAGGACAGCAGATGAAAGCAACGACCAAACGGATGGTGTTCTGCCCTCCGTCCTTACACCCATCAGTCTGAACACCTGTGGGGTTGTAGCTGTTTCCAAACCCTCACTGACAGCCAAAGGTAATAATCTATCTGCATCCTAAGCCAGGACTCTGCTTTCGGATGAAAGGGCATCGACCTGAAACATTCGCCCTGTTTCTCTCTCCCCAGACGCTGCCTGACCTGCTGAGTATTTCCAGCATTTTCTGTATGAAACTGGCCAGAGTGTGGGATCTGAGCAAAACTGAGTAAACTGTTTGTAGGCACCACTCTGTTGAGACACGCTGGCGATATAGATTCCTGACAGTAGTACAGGCAAACATTTAACAGCAATTGTGTTCGTGCAAAAGTACTTTTACTCCTAAATCCCTATTAAAGGAAACAATAATAATAATAATCGCTTATTGTCACAAGTAGGCTTCAATGAAGTTACAGTGAAAAACCCTTTAGAATTCCTCCGAACCCCTTGTACTAAAGTTTTCCCATCTTGGCTCCTGCTGCTTTAGCATCCAGGATCAGTAGAGATGGAAATCTGCATTAGTCCCCGAGGACCCCTTCCTGATGTCAGCCAAGCGATTCTGTGGTCATGCGCTAAGTATGCAGACTGAAAATGAAGGGAGGGAGGGGTCTGAAAGTTTACATTGCAAACAATTCACCCTGTTCTTTAACATTTAAATTTATTCATCCTGTTGTGGGGCTGGTGGGGGGGAGGAGAGGGATTGATCCTATTAACCACGATCGCAATCTTGTAAAGGCCCATTGTAATGATTTCTCAGTAAGTATTCCTTGCACTGCTGTGCAACTCCCTCACCACAAGAGCTGCCACTGAATCTGGGGAGGATGATATCTGGACTCTGTATTGTTCTAACTTAGCTGGTAAAAAATAATACATCTCTAGGGAGTGAAAATATTTTTTGGTATGTGTCATATTGTTGTATTAACACTCCGACCACAATTTCTTTGGTGTGTTTTCTAAAGAGAGGAAAGTGTGCTTGATAAAGGCACCTGCATTTTCTCTCCATTTGAATGTTCCGATTCTGAACCCTGACTCAGGTGGCAAGATCAGGCGAGCTTCAGAACCCTGACTGCTGCCGAGACAGCTATTGGGAATCAGAGACTGGGATGTAGGTGGGCTGAAATGGATGATGTCAGGTTTCCCCTTTGTTCACAACTTGTGTTCTTAACCAGGTGATGTCGACGTAGTCGCGCTGACTGAAAAAGGCAAGGTGATGGTGTGTACTTTGCCTCACAATTTGACAGCAGCCCAGAGCATGGACCTCAAGGCAACTAGTGCAGGACAACGCATTAAGGATCTTCTCTCTGGGATTGGCAGTGTCTCCGACAGGTAGGAGGACAGTGCTTAAGTTTTGTTGATGCGCTGCCTGGTTTAATACTGGGACAGGCAGACCACTTGTTCACAGCAGTGAGGATGCTGCTGTCGGTGACAGTGCTCCTGGTTTAAAATGAGGTTGCTGCTCCTGATTAGAAAGTGTGAACAGTGGTGATCGACCATATTGGGTTCTGCTGTTACCCCATTCATGGTTAGATAGCCTGCTGCCCACCACTGACTAAGCTTACGTATGAAGAATGGCTTCTTAGATCATACGCTGTCATGAAACACTCTTTCCCAGCATAAACCAGCACCTGTAGGGGAGGAGGAGAGACAATCGGCAGCAGCAAACAAAATTCACTGTCATTTTTGTTTTGGTCCCCAGAATCTCGTCCTTGAAGTGTGTCATGAAGCAGAAAGACAAGGCTTTGAAAGAACTGAACCAGGACTTCAACATATGCTGTGCGCTGCTGTCCAACTGGGAAAGCCAGGGGAAAGGAATGGTGCCCTCCAACCAACCAATCAGCTGCCGCGTCACTGCAAGGTGGAACCGTTTACTGCTGCAGGATTTGCTAGTTGTTTCCTGCATTTTGGAGAACCTCAGTGATTGGCCATTGGAACGCAGGTGGTCTCTTTGTGTGAGACTCGTTATCCAGACATCTGCCTTGACCGAAGCCTCGGACAGTACAACCTTTACTTATAGTTTCCCCATCAGCGAACTTGGGCCTGGGAAGAAGATGGAGGTGACTGCCCCATTGAACTCTGAGAGTGATAGCTTTCTCGCGCTTCCTGTGTCGGTTCACAGCTTTCTCTATTATAGTTTGAACAGCATTTTGCCTGGGAGTGCCAGTGAACTGCCTTTCTCTCGTAGTTCCGTGCTGTCACCTGGTCTTTCAGAAAGTGATGGAATTTGCCTGCCTCTAAACACACACGTCATTGATTTGTTAGATTGCTTGCACATTCATGGAGGAGGAGCAACTGAAATGGTGTCAGCCCTGAATAACAACTACAAAGCTAGCACATCAGACCCATTGGAGATATTTCTACAGTCCGCTATGTGCTCTGGCGTTAATGATATTAAAGGCAGTGAAAGGTTGAAAGGGTCTTTCAGTGTTCCAGGTGGTGAAAATGCAACTAAAGGACCATTTTCAGCCTCCATCAAGTTGTCCTCTGACCTGGTGAAGATTGCTGTGAAAGATTTGGGTACAGGTGCGGAAGCTTTATTTACGAATGATGAGCTGTGTGCTATAAACGTGTAAATCTGAGATGTTCTCCGCTTGGTTTGATTTCTGGATCTCCTGCTGGGTGGCACCACCGCCGCCTGTGCCAAGGCCTTTGCCGCCCCATGCCAAGACCGTTGCTGTCCTGCCCCTGCTAAGCTTGTTACCAGATGACGCAGAGGAATGACTGGTGCACAGAATTTCCCAGTGTGCAATCTGACCACTGTTTGGCGCTTCCTTTTAAGGACTCCGCTGTGAATGGTTTGTTTTGTAGGCATTACCAATGTGAAGCTTTTTGAGGTATATTTTGACTACGTGACAGTGGAAGAGGTGTGATGGTGAATTGACAGCACGTTGTACACCCCAGTGGAAATAGAAATCGGCGGAGAGGTAAAATGGCTGACAATTTCATCATCACACAAAGTCAAAATCTTCCCTCCCCTACCACCCCCATTGGTTTGATCTTCTCCATCATTTCTGCTGTTTGAGACAGTGAGGTTAGTTCCAGGTTTAGGTATTGTCCTCTTGTCCGTGCTATAGTAAAGGAAGCAAGCCAAAGTGAGTTCAGTTATGTTGAATGTCAAGAGAGTAAGACAAGGATGGATGGTCTTTACTTTAATGTTAGCAGTGTGATAGGTAAGACTGGTGAGTCAAGGACGTGGATTGACACATGGAATTGTGACATTGTTGCCATCGTCAAGACATGGTTAAGGGAAGGGCAGGACTGACAACTTAACATTCCAAGGTATAGGATCTTCAGGCGAGACAGAGGAGGGTGTAAAAAGGGAGGTGATGTTGCACTATTAATTAAGGAATCAATTACTGCAATGAGGAGAGATGATATCTTGGAAGGGTCTTCAAACAAGGCTTTATGGATAGAAATTGGGAATAAAAATGGGGCAGCCACATTACTGGGAGTGTATTATAGGACCCCAAAGAGTCAGTGGGAAATAGAGGAGTAGATATGTAGACAATTTACCGAGGTGTTTTAATAATAATAATCGGGTAATTAATACTGGGGGATTTCAACTTCCCCAACAAAAGTTGGGATAGTCACAGTGTAAAGGGTTTAAAGGGACCTAATTTCTTGAGATGTATTTGCGTATTTTTTTATATCATTATGTAGAAGGCCCAACAAAACCTGGAGCTGTGCTGGACCTGGTTCTGGGGAACAAAGCCAGACAAGTGTTCAATGTGTCAGTGGGGGAACATTGTAGCGAGAGCGACCACAACACAGTACGGTTCAAGTTTGTTATGGACCTGCAGAAGATGGTTTCGGATTGGGGCAATGCAGATTTTACAACAATAAGGCTGGATCTGGCCAAAGTTGACTGGGAACAGCTTCTTGTGGAAAATCTACAGTGGAGCAATGGAGGACAGTCAGAAAGGAAATAGGGAGAGTACAGATCCAACATGTTCGCTAGAGGGGGAAATGTAGGAGCAATAAGTTTAGGGAACCCTGGATGACTCGGACAATCCAGGACTGGATAAGGAGGGACTGAAAGGCTTTTAGCAAGTCCAAAGAGAGAAATTCAACCGCAGCTCTAGAGCAATATAGGAAGTGTAAGAGGGGACTCAAGAAAGCGATAAGAAGAGCAAAAAGGAGGCCTGAAAAAGGACTTGTGAATAAGATAGGGAGAGCCCTAAGATATCCTATAAATGCATTAAGAGGAAGAGGTTTACTAGGGAAAAAGTAGGGTCCATTAGAGACCAAGTGGCAATCTGTGTGTGAAGCCACAGGACATTGCTGGGATGTTAAATGAATACTTTTCATACAGAATTCAGGAAATGGGACTGTAAGAACCTTGAACAGCTTGGCATAGGAAGTGAGGAGGTATTGGAGACTTTGATGGGCTTGAAAATAGTCAAATACCCAGGCCCGGATGAATTTCATCCCAGGCTTCTATGGGAGGCGAGGCAGGAAATTGAAGAGGTTCTGACACAAGTTTTTAATTCCTCTCTGGCCACGGAGGACTGGAGACTGGAGAATGTTGTTCCACCTTTTCAAGAAGGGTGGTGAGATAAACCAGGGAATTACAGGCCAGAGAGTCTCACGCCAGTGGTAGGGAAACTATTGGAGGAAATTCTGAAGGAGAGAATTAATTTTCACTTGGAAAGGCATGGGTTGATTAGGGATTGTCAGCTTGGCTTTGTCAGAGGGAGGTCATGCCTAACAAATCTGATATAATTTTTTGATAAAGTGACCAAGTGTGTGGATGAAGGAAGTGCAATTTATGTAGTTTATATGGATTTTAACAAAGTTTTTGACAAGGCCTCACAAGGACCTTTCCTGCGCTGTACGATTCTATGACTCTCTTCAATTATTTGAATGTATGTGTACACTTACAGCAGGGATTGCGTAGGACAACACCCCCATCGCTGAGATCAGTTGGCATTTGCTACAGGTCAGAAATGGACTGTTGTCCCTGGGTCACTGTCCGTGTGGAGTTTGCACGTTCTCCCTATGTCTGCGTGGGTTTCACGCCCACAATGTGCAGGATAGGTGGATTGGCCACGCTAAATTGTTTCTTAGTTGGAAAAACTAATTGGGCACTCTAAATTTATTTTTAAAAAAGAAAAAAAAAAGGAATGGACTGTTGTCTCAGTAGAAGTATATCAGAGATACAGAGGAGATTGGTGGTCGGTACTGTGCCTTGTTGCGGTTGCGAATTGTGCACCAGGGCAGCTGACTGCCATCTGCCATGTTATCTTTGTACTTTGGGCATGAAACATTGAGGAATAAATGACTTTCCCTTGGCGCTGCTTTGTGGCCCTTCTGGCACTTCTTTGTGAGGAAGTTTCTGGAACTTTCTTGGGGATGAAGCATGAAAAAACACCCATGAGCATGTTGACTGACTGCAGTCGTTACCAGATGTTGCAGCTGATTTTTTTTTATTATTGTCGGAGGGTTTTAGTTTTGAGGGGCTGTTTTGTCATTCGGGTTTGAGCAAGATATAATGGTCTGATTGAAAAACAGGAAGCAGGCTGATCACACATTTTGGCGCTTCCAACTTCAGTTGCGCCTGGAGAGTACGTATGGTTGCCAACTCTAGTTGGATGCATTCCTGGAGCTTTTATCACTTGACCTCCCTCTGTCCGCCACCCCACCCAGTCAAAAGAGACTGTTTCCATCTCCCAGTGTTTAAAAAACTAATGTTTAAAGAATGTTGGGGTAAGAGGGAGGTCCCCAATCTTTCTCCAGGGTTACTCAAAGCAGCTTCCAAGAGGTTCACCTTTAATCCCCAGGACACTAAGGCAGGTTGGTGACCCAAACGAGCATTTTGAGTGGTACGGACTCAGAGTAAAGTGTTAGTTGTTCTAGAGGCCATGAGCTAAACGACTCGCATAAAAAATGTGGTGGCTTCAGTACTCTTCCTGCTTAGTATAATGGTGCCAATACAATAAATTAGCCTAGGATTAGTTACATTAACCTAGTAAATGTAAATGTTCAGTAAACCTTAAGGATGGGGGGGAGGGGTGATTAATAATAAAAGCAAAATACTGCAGAAAATCTGAAATAAACACTGAAAATACTGCAGAGAAATCATCAGAATTGGCAGCAGCTGTGCAGAGCGAAAGAAAAATTAATGCTGAGTCCAATGAGACTCTTTAGAAGAGTGAGAGGAAAGCTTAGTGGAGTTGAGACAGCTAGTCTCACTTTAATATGCAGCTTCCTGAGGTACCCGAGGCATTGGGATCTATCCCCTTCGCCACGGAGACCTTGGCTGAGCGCCGTTCAGAACTGGTCTCCACAAATGGGGGCCGGATGGAACGGCACTCGTGGGGGTCTGCCAGGGGCATCAGAGGCCACCAGGTGCGTGCCCTTTATAGCATTGTGTTTCTCGGCGCTGTGAGTTAAACACGCTTGCTATATGGGGCTTTGTTCCCATTTAGTTAAATCCCGCCCTAAAGCTTTGGCCCTAGAGGAGGTGTTAATAGCAGAATAAAGGACAGCACTGTCTGAAAGCAAAATAGCATTGCGTCTTAATAGCAGAGCAAGGGGTCAGAACTGTCTGAAAGGAAAAACATGCGAACAAGATACAGACTGGCACTTGTGAGGGGCTGCGGGGAAAAAAATGAAAATGGAGAAGAGAGGTCATGGCCTGAAGTTGTCAAACTCCAGGGGCGGGATTCTCCGACCCCCCGCCGGGTAGGGGTGAATCCCGGCCCATGTTTAATTGGAAGATGAGATGCTGCTCCTCCATCTTAAGTTGGGTTTCACTGGAAAATTGTAGCAGTTGAGGACTTGAGGCGGGCAGGTGGTGGTGGTCTTGGTCAGCACGGTAGCACAGTGGGTAGCACTGTTGCTTCGCAGCTCCAGCGCCCCAGGTTCGATTCCCGGCTTGGGTCACTGTCTGTGTGGAGTCTGCAAGGTCTCCCTGTGTCTGCGTGGGTTTTCTCCGGGTGCTCCGGTTTCCTCCCACAAGTCCCGAAAGACAAACTGTTAGGTAATTTGGACATTCTGAACTCTTCCTCTGTTACCCGAACAGGCGCCGGAATGTGGCGATGAGGGGCTTTTCACAGTAACTTCATTGCAGTGATAATGTAAGCCTACTTGTGACAATAAAGATTATTATTATTGAGTAACTGACAAAGGCGACCAGGACCCACAGTGCATAGAACAAACTTTAAAAAAAAAACATTTTTTTATTAAGGTTTTCACAGAATATCAGTAACAAAATGACAAAGGAACCCAACAGGGTTAAGTACAAAACAAGTCCAAAAAAAGCAACCCTCCATAAACAAAAACAAAAATAAAGTAAACCCCCCCCCCCCCCCCCGAGTTGCTGCTGCCATTGACCAATGTCTACCGTTCTGCCAGGAAGTCTAAGAACGGTTGCCACCGCCTAAAGAACCCTTGTACCGACCCTCTCAAGGCGAATTTCACCCTCTCCAACTTAATAAACCCCACCATATCGTTGATCCAGGATCCAACGCTTGGGGGCCTCGCATCCTTCCACTGAAGAAGAATCCTCCGCCGGGCTACCAGGGACGCAAAGGCCAGAATACCGGCCTCTTTCGCCTCCTGCACTCCCGACTCCTCTGCCACCCCAAATATTGCGAGCCCCCAGCACGGCTTGACCCTGGAAGCTACCACCCTCGACACCGTCCTCGCTACATCCCTCCAAAATTCCTCCAGTGCTGGGCATGCCCAGAACATATGGGTGTGATTCGCTGGGCTCCCCAAGCACCTAACACACCTGTCCTCGCCCCCAAAGAACCGGCTCATCCTTGTCCCGGTCATGTGTGCCCTGTGCAGCTCTTTAAACTGTATGAGGCTGAGTCTCACGCACGAAGAGGAAGAGTTCACCCTCCCTAGGGCATCTGCCCACGTCCCTTCCTCGATCTCCTCTCCCAACTCCTCCTCCCACTTACCTTTCACCTCCACCACCGAGGCCTCCTCCTCCTCCTGCATCACCTGGTAAGTATCCGAGATCTTCCCCACTCACACCCACCCCCCCGAGAGCACCCTGTCCTGTACTGTGCGTGGCAGCAGCCACGGGAATTCCACCACCTGCCGCCTGGCAAACGCCCTTACCTGTAAGTACCTGAAGGTATTCCCCGGGGGGAGCCCATACCTCTCCTCCAGCTCACCCTGGCTCGCAAACTTCCCGTCCACAAACAGGTCTCCCAACCTTCGTATCCATGCCCTGTGCCACCCTGAAAACCCTCCATCTGTTCTCCCTGGAACGAACCGGTGGTTCCCCCGTATTGGGGTCCACACCGAGGCCCCAACTTCCTCCCTGTGCCACCTCCACTGCCCCCAGATTTTGAGGGCAGCCGCCACTACCGGGCTCGTGGTATACCTCCTTGAAGGGAGCGGCAGCGGCGCCGTTGCCAGCGCCCCCAGACTCGTACCCACACAAGACGCCGTCTCCAGCCTCTTCCATGCAGCCCCCTCCATCACCCACTTGCGCACCATCATCGCATTGGCGGCCCAGTAGTACTCACAGAGGTTGGGCAGCGCCAGCCCCCCCCTATCTCTACTCCGCTCCAGGAACACCCTTCTCACCCTCGGAGTCACTCGCGCCCACACAAACTCCATTATGCTCCTGTTGACCCGCTTAAAAAATGCCTTCGGGATAAACACGGGGAGGCACTGGAACAGGAACAAAAACCTTGGGAGCACCGTCATTTTGACTGACTGCACCCTACCCGCCAAGGTCAGCGGCAACACATCCCACCTCTTGAACTCCTCCTCCATTTGCCACCAGCCTTGTGAAATTAAGCCTATGCAGGTATAGGCTTATCCAGCTCCTGGCCACCTGGACCCCCAGATACCTGAAGCTCCTCTCCGCCCTTTTTAGTGGGAGCTCACCAATCCCCCTCTCCTGGTCCCCTGGGTGAACCACGAACAGCTCGCTCTTCCCCATGTTGAGCTTGTACCCTGAGAAATCCCCGAATTCCCTGAGGATCCTCATTATCTCCGGCATTCCCCCCACTGGGTCCGCCACATATAGCAGCAAGTCGTCCGCATGGAGCGACACCCTATGCTCCTCCCCACCCCGCACCAACTCCCTCCAGTTCCTCGACTCCCTCAGTGCCACAGCCAGGGGTTCAATCGCCAGTGCGAAGAGCGGGGGGACAGGGGACACCCCTGTCTCGTCCCTCGGTGCAACCGAAAGTACTCAGACCTCCTCCTGTTCGTGGCCACACTCGCCATCGGGACCTCATACAACAACCTAATCCACCTGACAAACCCCTCCCCAAACCCCAACCTCTTCAGCACCTCCCACAGGTACCCCCACTCTACCCTATCGAAGGCTTTCTCAGCGTCCATCGCCACCACTATCTCCGCCTCCCCCTCCCTCGCCGGCATCATGATAACGTTCAGAAGTCTCCGCACATTCGCGTTCAACTGCCTCCCCTTCACGAACCCCGTCTGGCCTTCGTGGATGACCTGCGGCACACAATCCTCAATCCTCGTGGCTAAGACCTTCGCCAGCACCTTGGCATCTACGTTTAGCAACGAAATCGGCCTGTAAGACCCACACTGCAGGGGATCCTTGTCCCGCTTCAGGATCAAGGAGATCAGTGCCCGGGACATCATCGGGGCCAAAGCCCCCCCCCTCCCTTGCCTCATTGAAGGTCCTAACTAGCAACGGGCCCAACAGGTCCATATATTTTTTATAGAATTCGACCGGGAAACCGTCCGGCCCCGGTGCCTTCCCCGCCTGCATGCTCCCTATCCCTTTGGTCAGCTCCTCCAGCCCAATCGGGGCCCCCAATCCCGCCACCAGTCCCTCCTCCACCTTCGGAAACCTCAATTGGTCCAGAAAGTGGTCCATCCCTCCCTCCTCCAGTGGGGGCTCGGACCTCATAAAAGTCCCTGAAGACCCCATTGATGCCAACCCCACTCCGCGCGACACTCCCTCCCCTGTCTTTAACTCCCCCGATCTCCCTAGCTGCGTCCCGCTTCCGAAGCTGATGCGCCAGCATCCGGCTTGCCTTTTCCCCATACTCATAAATCACCCCCTGGGCCTTCCTCCACTGCACCTCCGCCTTCCTGGTGGTCACCAGGTCGAATTCGGCCTGGAGGCTGCGCCTCTTCCTCAACAGTCCTTCCTCAGGCACCTCCGGATACCTCCTGTCTACCCTCACCATCTCCCCCACCAGCCTCTCCCTCTCCCTCTGCTCCCTCCTCTCTTTGTGGGCCCTAATGGAGATCAGCTCTCCCTTAACCACCTCCTTCAGCGCCTCCCATACCATCCCCACTCGGACCTCCCTGTTATCGTTGGCCTCCAGGCATCTCTCTGTACTTCCTCGGACCCACTCGCTCACCTCCTCGTCTGCCAACAGCCCCACCTCCAAGCGCCACAACGGGCCTTGCAAATCTCCAAGGGTCCACCCTTCCCATCTGGTCCATAAACCCCCTCAACACCTTAGCCGCCGCCGGCTTCCTACCCGTCCTAGACCTGGAGCGATCCAGTGCCGGATCCAACACCGTGTTAAAGTCTCCCCCATTATCAGGCCCCCCACTTCCAAGTCTGGGATCTGACCCAACATGCGCCGCATAAAACCCGCATCGTCCCAGTTCGGGGCATACACATTGACCAGTACCACTCACCTGCTGCTACTCTCCTTGGCCCACCTGAGCACACACTCCCGATCAGCGAACCGATGAAACCGCACCAGCACCGCCCGCGGAGGCTCGTTAGCCCTGGGCCTCCTCGCCAGCACTCTATGGGTCCCTTCCAGCTCCAGGGGCCCCTGGAAGGACCCCGCTCCTATCAGCGAGTTCAACATGGTGACCACATAGTCCCCCATGTCCGGCCCCTCCAGCCCTTCCGGGAGGCCCAGAATCCGCAAGTTCTTCCGCCTTGACCGATTCTCCATCTCCTCGAACCGCTCCTGCCATTTCTTGTGGAGCGCCTCGTGCGCCTCCACCTTTACCGCCAGGACTAAGATCTCGTCCTCATTGTCAGAGATCTTTTGTCGGGCCTTGCGGATCGCCACCCCCTGGGCCGTCTGTGTCTCCAGCAGCTTATCGATATAAGACTTCATCGGCTCAAGCAGGTCCGCTTTAATCTCCCTAAAGCAGCGCTGGATAACCTCCTGTTGCTCCTGCACCCACTGCATCCACGCTGCCTGGTCTCCGCCCGCTGCCATTTTGTTCTTCTTCCCTCGCACCTTCTTCGGGTCCACCACCGCTTTTTTAGTCGCCCCGCTCCTGGTAAAAGCCATATACTGTCAGGGAACTATTGTACTCTCCTTCCCACAGCGGGAAACGTCGAAAAAAATTCCGTTGGGAGCCCTGAAAAGAGCCCAAAAGTCCGTTTTTTCAGGAGCTGCCGAATGTGCGACTTAGCTCCGCATAGCCGCAACCGGAAGTCCGCATTGAACAAACTCTGATGATCACTGTGACTGCACAGGTGGATGATGTGAGGTGTTTTGCTCAGCTTTAATACCTATGGTGGAGATAGTGTCCATTTAAAATGTTTTCGGCTCCACACAACACGCCTCAAGGGCTAGGTTCAATTGGGGGTGGGCTAATGTGTTTCAGAAGAGGCAGTTTATTAGAATAAGAGGGACAGATCTCTTTATATTAAAAACAGCTAAGTTGCTACCATTTTGTATGTGATGCTATCTCTCTCCTCCCACATCCCCAAATAAATGATTTTGATTGTAGGAGGTGAGCAGTGCATTGTGTTACTGTATTGGAGCCTGTCTCTCTCACTGTGTTCATACCTAAAGTCAAAATGTGCATGCTTGAACAAGCAAGACCAAGAAATGATCAGTCTCAATTTGGCATAAAAAGGGCTTCAAGCTGGTCCTAATTTTCATTGCCAGACAGGCAGAGACTGCAGTCTTTCCAAGTCCTACAGTCCTGTTTCTGCCAATGGATCTACCCGAGATTGAAGTCTGACACTTTATTGTTGCAGCGTTGAAGTTGCTGCTAACTTGGGGAATGTGCTACAGGAATCTATGAGTGGGATCTGTGTGCTGCCGTGCTGGAATATTACTTTCCACTTGTCTTTTGGATCTAGGACTGATATTACTGCAGGTACCTACTTAAAATGGAAGAGACAGATCCCAAACCACGATTTGGTCCATTACCCTGAAAATAGTTTCCTGCTTTGAATCTAATGTTTTTGTTTTGTAGTTCGTGGTTTGGCCTGGATTGGAAAATGCTAAGTTGCGTGGAAAGGTTGGATAGGCTAGGATTGTTTACTTTGCAACAGAGGAGGTTGAGGGGAGACCGAATTGAAGGGCATAAAATTCTGAAGTGTCCAGATAAGAGTGGATAGGGAGGTGTTATTCCCCTTGGTTGAAGGATCCATAACAAGGAACATAGGTTTTAAGGTAAGAGGTGGAAGGTTTTGCTGTTATTTGAGGGGAAGTTTCACCCATAAGGTTGTACGATCTAGAACGCGCTGCATGAAAGAGTGGCAGAAACAGAAACCCTCATAACGTTTGAAAAGTACTTGGATTTGCACTTGAAGTGCCGCAACCTACAAGGTTACGGACCAAGAGCTGGAAATTGGGATAAGGCTGGATGGTTTCTTGTGGGTCAGTGAGGGCCGAATGCCCTCCTTTTGCCCTGTAAGTTTTTGATGATTTGTATTCCTGATGATCAAGCGCGCTAACATTTTCTGAATCGGGTGACCCTTTCTGAGCTTTTCCAAGGTGTTGATTTGTTTAATCTTTCTCTTTCCCACCTCCCCCCCCCCCCCCCCCCCCCCGCCCCCATCCCCAAAGGAAGTGCTGCTGAGAACGGATCCGATGTCCTTCAGTGGCTGCTTTCTGCCAATCCTGAGGTGGCGACGGTAAGGATGCAGCCTCTGCCGATTGTGCACTGTACCACACCAGACGGTAGCAGTGTCCGGATACTCACAAAGCAGGTAAATGGTGAAGTCTCGGTCTTGTAAGGAAACATCAGTCCGTTACTGCTCAGTATTCTATATTGAGAGGCAGGAGAGACCACAGCAACATTTGTTAGCAGGGGGGAGCCCTCAATATTTGGATTCATTTCTATAGAGCTCAATTGAAATATTGTTCTTAATGCACAGAATGTGTCGCATTTGCTTATTTACCTTTAATTTCAGGGGCATTATTTAATTACTAATGGGTTTTATCCCCCTCATTAGCAACATTTAGATGATGTGACCTAACGAACCACAATGCTTTTTCTTTTACACTCCTTTCCCTCCAGGTTTCTGTTGATAATTTATCTGTTGATGGACCACTCAGTGTCGTGGAAATTGTGATGGAGTGTTCCTCGCTGACTACGTTTTGTTTCTTGCATCAGGCAATTGCGCGGCGTGTCCAGGTAGGATATCAACAGTCTGCCTCAGTGCAGAGTTATCCCCGCACTTGTTGCTGTACGCTATGCCGTCTGTATAGTCCGCGCAGCCACCCAGACTGAACCCTATGGTATCCAGTCCTGTGTCGTGTGTTGAAGTGAAACATTGGCTGAGCCCTGAACTGGTCGTCTGTTGTTATTTCATCGAATTCTGCAGTGCGAAAGGAGGCCATTTGGCCCATTGTATTTGTGCCGGCCCTTGGCCTGGTACTTTTTTCTATTGACTGGGAAGCTGTTGTAAGATTCACTTTGATGGTCGTGTATTTTCTCCATGTTTCCAGGGGACAGTGGTCTTGTTCAATGGAGCTGATGGAACCAGTTTAGTTTTGATCTCTGTTTTGTGCAAGAATTGCTTCACTTTGACCTGTCATCAGTCTGCACTGTTAGTCAATCATCGAAAAGACACTCAGAGTGAAAGGAGAATCCAGAGGGAGCCCCTTGCAATTCAAAGCACTCCACCCATTTTATGCAGTAATCTAATAGATTAGGTAGAATTTTGTTTGATGTTTTTGAATAAAGTCAGTTTTCCTCTTGGATGACGGTACTTGAGTTCCATTGGATTTGGATTTGGGTTTATTGTCACGTGTACCGAGGTACAGTGAAAAGTATTGTTCTGCGTACAGTCCAGACAGATCGTTCCATACATGAAAAAACATAGGACATACAATAAGTACACTATATAAATCCATAGACACCGACATTGGGTGAAGCATACGGAGTGTAGTACTACTCAGTAGAGATGTATGGAGAGATCAGTTCAGTCCATAAGAGGGTCATTCAGGAGTCTGGTAACAGCGGGGAAGAAGCTGTTTTTGAACCTGTTCGTGTGTGTTCTCAGACCTTTGTATCTCCGTTGCTGCTGTTTCCTCATCAGTGAGACCTGTAGGAAAGAGTAATGGGACAAAAACTCTCAGCCAGCCATGGAATCCTATGAAAATACTTTGCTACGGACAAAACCTGGAAAGAGTGAATCTTGTGTGAAGGAACCTTTATGCTAGTGAGAATAAACGGAGCATTTCCCTTTGACATGGGGAATGTGCTACTTGATTCTTTTCATAGGCAAGAGGATAGATGTTTGAATCATTGGTCTCACTTTGTATCTGAACCTTTCGACTTTCATTTCCACTGCTCCTAGTTTGGCCATGAAAATAATCGATTTGTTCAGTTGTGTAAAGACTCGGGGTGGTAAGAGGAGGGGGTCACGGATGAGGAAAGGTGTTCAGTCCATTGAAGCCCATTGCTCTAATACCCGAGCTCTCGAAGCCTGATATTACAGCTGGAGAACGCAAGGTAAAGTGATGCTGAAGCACAGTGTTGGTGGAAAAAAATACAAAGTTAGGTTATCTTCATTCGAGGTGCCAATACTGTGAATCAGCACTGCTCCCTGACTTGGCACATTAATTATCTCTGCTGTTGGTGGGCGGGGGGGGGGGCGGGGGGTGGGCTGCGAAGGGGAAATGAAGATAAATAGAACGCAACTACTGCGAGAGAGAGAGAGATTTTTGCTGGGGAAGGGTGGAAAGGTCTATGAGGCCTGTTCTCAGCACTGCCGCAGCCATTCACTGTGGCTGGTCTGGGCATCTCCTGCAGATGGAGGGAGTAACAGCACAATGTTTCTTTAACAGGGAACGATAGGGCTCAAAACACTGGCATGTCCAAATCATTAATCTTTACAAGTTAAATTGATTCTTTGTGCAGTAATTGTTGATATTTCTCACTCAAACAGTTGTACTGTCTATCAAAATAATGAAATGAGCGCGACATGGCTGGTTTAGCTCAGTGGGCTAGACAGCTGGTTTGTGATGCAGAACAAGGCCAGCAGCGCGGGTTCAATTCCCGTACCAGCTGAGAATTCTGAATTCCCCCTCTGTGTACCTGAACAGGCGCCGGAATGTGGCGACTAGGGGCTTTTCACAGTAACTTCATTGTTGTGTTAATGTAAGCCTACTTGTGACTAAAGGTTATTTAAAAAAATTTTTAAAAATTAATGCAATGTAGGCAGCACTCATTAAAATACACGTCTAAGAGCTTCATAGCAGACCTGTCGTTTTACTGGTCCTCTCAAATTGATTAATTGTACGTGTGTTACTTTTACACTGAGCAGATGCTTTTGGAGCAGTGTCCTCCCAGTGGTGACTCACTGCCTGCTGGCCTTCGAGTACAGTGCCTCAGACAGCTGGTACACAATGCAGAGGTAAGGGGAGAGTGAAGTAAACTCGGGAATCCTGCAGAGTCTACGATAAGGTGCTGGACAGATGTTGGGGAAGGCAACCTGTGCTTGTGATCATCTAATTGAAAAACCCAAAGCCCAAGGTTCCCCCCCGCCGAGGTAAAAAAAACCTGATGTGTTTCTGTCACCACAGGTAGAAATCATTTAGAAAGGGCAGCACGGTGGCGCAGTGGGTTAGCCCTGCTGCCTCACGGCGCCGAGGTCCCAGGTTCGATCCCGGCTCTGGGTCACTGTCTGTGCGGAGTTTGCACATTCTCCCCGTGTTTGCGTGGGTTTCGCCCCCACAACCCAAAGATGTGCAGGCTAGGTGGATTGGCCACGCTAAATTGCCCCTTAATTGGAAAAAAAAATGAATTGGGAACTCTAAATTTATTTTTAAAGAAGAAATCATTTAGAAAATGGTCCTGGACACAGCTACTTAAAAGGCACTCGTTCACCCTGAATACATTCTGCTACCTTCCATCTGCAATGCAGTTGTGCGCAATACACCACACAAGCAGATTACGTGGAGCTTACTTTAAAAAAAAAGATTCTTTGATAGGATGAGGGTATCGTTGGCAAGGCCTGCATTTGTTTGCCCATCCCTATTTGCCCATGAACTGAGTGGCTTGCTAGGCCATTTCACAGGGCATTTAAGGGTCAACCACATTGTTTTGGGTCTGGGATCACATGTTATTAGTTCTGTTCTAACCGGTCTACTGCAGTGCTTTGCAATGAGAGCCCTGTGTGCTTATCCTGGGTGTGGATGAGGACCCTAGTTATGTTTCCTGAGAAGGTGGCTATTTCTTCCAAGACCTGCTCAGCCTGGTTGCGAGCTGGTCTGTGCTCTATCATTAACATCCATTAGCCTGTCTGAGCCTGTCGAGGTTTACTATGATGAATGAGCTTATTCCCCGGTTGAGTTAGTCCCTCTCTTTCCCTTAGTCTCTCCCTTTCCTTGTATTTGTGATCAGTATTATCTCGAGCAGCGTGATGTTTGCTGATGGGCCATAGTCACGTTTGCTAAATGAACAGGCAGCAACAGTGTGAGCAGGGTCCCAGGTATGATTGCCAGCACCCACTTAACTGAAGGCTCTACTTCCATCAGACGCGACAATTCTCCCAGTATTAAGAAGGGGAAACACACAACAAGGTTCTGTTGACCGCCAAATTACCCCTTTTGGAAACTGTGTGTGGTGCATTTCAGATGTGAACAGAATTGAGTTTGGTTGTGATGCTCACGTTGTTAAGCAGCCAGTCAATACAAACTTTTGTGCATACATCTGTAGAATGACTAATATAAGTGAGGTATTGAAGAGCTACCATCACACATAGAAAAGTAATATACCTAGCAGTCTCAGGACTGAATTATCCATTTAGTGGTTGTTATTTATTGTACTGCACTGGGCACAATGTCATTATAGCTCTTGATCTCTTTGTGGCCAGTTAAGCACAGCAAATACACACGCAGAAAGCACATTGTCTTGAAATATTATTAGAATCAAATGTTTTAATTTGTAAAGATTCCAGCTTTATACATGTATGCCTCTGTATCGAATGGTGCCAATCCTACATATAATTTAATTTTAAAAACTACTTGAGTATTAGATGTCAATTTAAGATAATGCCTGTTGCAGCAATGACTCTCTTGATGGAGAATTTACCTGGCGTACTAGAGTCCTCTGCTGGCGGTAACAGGGAAAGCACGAAGTTGTCCATTTTTGCATTCATACAAAAACTCCCCAGTCCCAATACAGTAACCCAGCTAGTCTGTGACTCCAGCCCCACACAGGTGAAGACTGCCAATGCCCTTAGAGCAACTAAGGATGGGAATTATTTACTGTTCTTGCATTCCAAGAATAAATACTTAAAAAAATTTTTTTTAGAGTACCCAATTATTTTTTTTCCAACAAAGGGGCAATTTAGCATGGCCAATCCACCTACCACGCACATCTTTTTGGGTTGTGGGAGGTGAGACCCACGCAGACACAGGGAGAATGTGCAAACTTCACACAGATAGTGATCCGGGATCGAACCCGGGTCCTCAGCGCCATAGGCAGCAGTGCTAATCACTGCGGCACCGTACCGCCCTTCAAGAATAAATACAAACTAAGTTTTTTTTAAAAATTCCTCTGATTTTGTTTGCTGGGAGGCAGATTGGATTCCGTGGACAGAATCTTCGACCCAATAAAAATGACAGTGACTTTTGAAATTCCTCAAACAGTCAATTATAAGGTTGTTTTACTTAATCAAGTTCAATTTCACTTCTACCTTGAGTCAAGTTCGATTCCACCTTTACCCTCCAAAGGTCCCTGATCCAGTGTACAATTTGGCCTAAAACAGAAAATGCTGGAAATACGATGAAGGTCTGGCAGGATCTACAGAGAGTAAAAAAAACAAAGTTTTTTTTTGTAAAATATTTTACTAAGGCGTTTGTGATTTTATAACAGTAACAGTAAACCATATACAAACAACTATAAACATAGTGCAACGATCCTCTACCTCCCTCACAGGTCCCACCTTCCTAAAACAGTAATCTAGACTAACCCCCCCTTCTTCTAACAGTTAATTTTCTCTGAAGAAGTCGACTAACGGCTGCCACCTCCGGACGAACTCCAGCATTGACCCTCTTAGGGCGAACTTGATTTTCTCAAGACTGAGAAACCCAGCCATGTCATTGACCCAGGTCTCTGCTTTCGGGGGCTTCGAGTCCCTCCAAGCTAACAGTAACCGTCTCCGGGCTACCAGGGAGGCAAAGGCCAAGATGTTGGCCTCTCTCGCCCCCTGGACTCTCGGGTCCTCCAACACCCCGAAAATCGCCACTTCTGGACTCGGTGCCACCCTTGTTTTTAACACCGTGGACATGACGTCTGCAAACCCCTTGCCAGAATCCCCTAAGCTTCGAACATTCCCAAAACATGTGGACATGAAATTAAATGAAAATAGCTTATTGTCACAAGTAGGCTTCAAATGAAGTTACTGTGAAAAGCCCCTAGTTGCCACATTCCGCCCCCCCCCCCCCCCCCGCCCCGGCGCACTCCTTGCACACCAATCTTGCTCATCCTAGCCACCGTCATGTGTGCCCGGTGAACGACCTTAAATTGTATCAGGCTGAGCCTGGCGCATGATGTGGGCATGTTGACCCTGCTTAACGCATCTGCCCAGAGACCTGCCTCTGTCTCTCCCCCTAACCCCTCCTCCC
Organism: Scyliorhinus torazame; assembly: GCF_047496885.1. Lineage (NCBI taxonomy): Eukaryota > Metazoa > Chordata > Chondrichthyes > Carcharhiniformes > Scyliorhinidae > Scyliorhinus > Scyliorhinus torazame. The sequence goes on along the minus strand of NC_092724.1, from coordinate 139,771,028 downwards.
ATTTGTGCTTTAGCTCCCCTGTCTGTGTTTCCTCTGACTCCATGAGTTCCTTATAGATATCTGTGACCTTCCCCTCTCCCACCCATCCTCTAGAAATGACCCTATCTTGTATCCCCCGTGGTGGTAGGAGCGGGAAGGTTGGAACCTGCCTTCGCAAAAAGTCCCGAATCTGCAGATATCTAAACCCATTCCCTCCCGTCCACTCAAACTTCTCCTCTAACTCCCTCAAACCGGGGAAGCTCCTATCCATAAACAAATCTCCCATTCTCCCGATCCCTGCACTCTGCCATCCCCGAAACCCTCCGTCTAGTCTCCCTGGGGTAAACCGATGGTTGCTACAGATTAGAGCCCAAACCGATGCTGCCTTCGCTCTCCCATGTTTCCACCACTGCCCCCAGACTCTCAGGGTCGCCAGTACCACCGGACTTACCGGGCCAGCGAGAACGGCAGAGAACGGGTGGCATGATCAATGCCCCTAAACTCGTGTCCTTACAAGTTGCTGCCTCTACTCACTCCCACACCAACCCTACCCCCACTACCCACTTCCTAATCATGGCTATATTTGCCACCCAGTAATAGTTGCTAAAGTTCGGCAGCGCCAGCCCGCCCTCCCTCCGGCCAGGCTCCAGCATCACCTTCTTCACTCGCAGGATTTTACCCGCCCACACAAAACCGGTGATCACCTTATTTACCTGCTTGAAAAAGGCCTTTGTGATAAAGATGGGGTGGCACTGAAAAACAATCAGGAATCTCGGGAGGACCGTCATTTTCACTGTCTGTACCCTCCCCGCCAGTGATAACGGGAGCATGTCCCACCTTTGGAAGACCTCTTTCATTTGTTCCACTAACCGGGTCAAGTTTAGTTTATGTAACAGCCCTCAGTCTCGTGCCACCTGGATCCCTAAATAACGGAAACTACCTCCCACCACTCTGAACGGCAGCTCTCCCAGTCTCCTCTCTTGCCCAGTTGCCTGGATCACAAACATCTCTCTTTTCCCCATGTTCAATTTGTACCCCGTAAAACGGCCAAATTCTGCTAAAATCCTCATGATCTCTCCCACCCCCTCTAACGAGTCGGAAACATACAGGAGCAGGTCATCGGCGTATAACGAGACCCTGTGTTCCATCCCACCCCGTATCAGCCCCTGGAAGCTCTTAACACCATAGCCAGTGGCTCAGTGGCCAGAGCGAACAACAACGGAGAGAAGGGGCATCCCTGCCTAGTCCCCCGGTGCAGTCTAAAATAGCCCGGCGTCAGCCGGTTCGGTCGAACATTAAAAACAAACCAAAGTTAATGGGCAGAAGTATCCGGCCCCCCCACTCGCCAGCACCGCCGGGGCTGGAGACCCACTGAAATGTTCACATCGGCGGGACTGGAAGATTCCCACCAGCATAAAGGGCTGGGATATCCTGGCCCATGGTTTGAGTCAAACACGACTCTTCAGAGGACAGTCAACTTGAAACGTTAACTCTGTTTTTCTCTCCACAGGTGCTGCCAGAATTGCTGAGCGCTTCCAGCACTTAGGGCGCGATTCTCCCCTCCCACGCCGGTGGGGAGAATCGCCTGGGCCGCCAAAATTTCCCAGGACGCCGGTCCGACGCCCTCCCGCGATTCTCCCAAGCGGCGGGAACGGCCCGGTCGTGTTTCACGGGCCGCAGGCCGGAGACACCGAAAATGGCGATTCTCCGGCACCCCCGCTATTCTGAGGCCCGGATGGGCCGAGCGGCCAGGCCAAAACAGTGGGTTCCCCCCGGCGCCGTCCACACCTGGTCGCTGCAGTCGTGAGCGGTGCGTGAACGCTGGGGGGGGGCGGCCTGCGGGGGGGCGAGGGGGGATCCTGCACCAGGGGGTACCTCAGATGTGGGGTGGCCCGCGATCGGTGCCCACCGATCGTCGGGCCATCCTCTCTGAAGGAGGACCTCCTTCCTTCCGCGGCCCCGCAAGATCCGTCTGCCATCTTCTTGCGGGGCGGAATTAGAGAGGACGGCAACCACGCATGCGCGGGTTGGCCGGCGCCAACCCGCGCATGTGCGGATGACGCCCGTTATGCGGTGCCGGCCGCGTCATCTATGCGGCGCGGGCGACAAGGCCTGGCGCGTGTAGATGACGCGGCCCCGATCCTGGCCGCCTTGTCCCGCCGGTAAGAGAGGTGGTATGATTCTCGCCAGCGGGAAAGGCATTCCAGCAGCGGCCCATCGCGGTCCGGAGAATCGCCGGGGGGGGCCGCCAACCGGCGTTGCGCGATTCCCACCCCCGCCGAATATCCGGTGCCGGAGAATTTGGCAACCGTCGGGGGCGGGATTCACGCCACCCCCCGGCGATTCTCCGACCCGGCGGGGGGTCGGAGAATCCCGCCTCCCTTATTTTTAAAAGAGCAGGAAATCTCCCATGTAATCTCCAGATGGTAATTTCTTTATTTGGATTTTCTTCTCCTCCAGGCCCTTCTTAAAAAGGTGCAGTCATTGCGAGACCAGTTGTGCGTTGGGGCGGAAATGAATATGAATGACACTGCGGCCAAATTTCTGCAACTGTACGGGCAGCTGAGGAGAACCGATCTAGTCATTGTGTAACAAATGGAATTGCCCAAAGTGCCGCCGTCTCCAGATGATGCTGAACTTCTTTCCCACTTTCTTGTTCACAATCCATATCGAAGGAGAGGGGCTTTTTATGTTTTGTGCCAGCTTTCAATCACTATCCTGCTTTATGTTGGTCGTCTGGTATCTCGCCTTCATTTGCCAAGTGTTATGTGGAAAGAACTTGCATTAATTCTCAGGGCATACCAAAGAACTATGCAGCCAATGAATTACTTCTGAAGTGTAGTTGCTGTTAGTTTGTCGACAAGCGTAGCAGCAATTTGTGCCCAGCAAGGTGCAACAAATGACAGTGAAATAAATGATTCCTGTTGACCAGTTTAGCCGGTGTTGGTTGAGGGACACCTGTTTGGCTGGTATATCAGGAGAGATGCCTCCTCTTTGAACAATGCCACGCAATATTTTATGTCTACTTAAGACAGGAAAATTGGGCTTTGATTTAATGACTTGCGTGAAAAACGTTATCTCTGACTGTGCAGTGCTCCCTCAGTACTCCATTGAACTGGCAGCCTGGATGATGGTCTAAAATCCTGCATTGGGCCTTGAACCAATGATCTCCCGATTCCAAAACAAGAATGCGACCTTTATGCCACCCTGACACTCCGTTATTACGTAAGACATAAGAGCAAGCACCTTAGGACATGCAAATGTCTGTGCTGGACTGCAGAAGCAGAGTCACTGCACTCCAAAGATAATTCTTTACGGAAAGCACATTGAGACATTTCAACGCTGTGATAGAGTTCCAATAGAGTTTATGCATTGAGGTTATGAGGTTAGAGGTTATTCATCAAGGCCCTGCCTTCACAACCTTGCCCCTCGCCTGAGGTGCGGTGCCCCTCAGGTTAAATCACCACCAGTCAGCTCTTCCCCCCCCCCCTAAAAGGGCAAAGCAGCCAATGGTCACCTGGGACTATGGTGATTTTACCATTTATCTATAGAGTTCTATACAAACCCAAGGGAGTGGAGTGATGGTTACAGTAGAATTGTGGCCAAGAGCAAGTTGGACTGTGGATTGATATGTCTTTGTACCGTTCGTATGAGCCTCACTACAGAACCCAGTATTTCACAATGGTAAAACATCTGCTCCAACAATGCATCTGGTAGCTGCACAGGCAGGTGACAGTTCCAATGGGAAGCTGATTTTACCAAATGAGAGTGATACAGAAATGTAATTTGAAAAGTTTGTAGAGTTGAAAAACATGATGTAAAATTGTTTGCCAATAAATTGCGGTTTGGTATTCAAAACGATTTGTTTCTTTTTCATAGAAAACGCTAGTGCCAAGGTTTTTAAAATGTTGGAAAAAACTGGAGGGAAGTCCACCATCCGTGAGCCATTCAGATTATGAAGGCTCCATTTTTGATCCCCAGACCGCATTATAGTGGCTGAGCCACACAAGGGTTGAAGGGCAACAATTGAAGGTGCCCAAGAGTTGGGAATGAGGAAAATTTGATCATGTTCTTTTTCCAGATTGCTCTCTTGCAGAAAAGTGCAGACTTGGATTGTAATTGATGACGGCTCACCTGGGACTATGGCGACTTTACTAAACAAACCTAGTTGGACTGTGGATTGATAAGTCTTTGTACCGTTCACATGACAGCAGCTGACACCCACTGCTGAGGCTGACACAGGAACAGCGCCCATTAGGCCGAAGGCTTGTTGAACTACTTTCATTGAGGAAGCTGACATCTTCAGAAGAACAGGAGGGAAGGAAATGGGAGAGGAGAAAATTATGAAGGAATGGCACACAGTACAGCAGTCAGACGTGGAGCTGCTTGCCGACGGTTGGAGTGTTGTGCTTTAATCACATTTCCTCAGATAATGAAATGATCCGTGCCTGCAAGCAGCAAGACTTGGACAATTTCAGGCTAGTGCTGATGACTGGCAGGCCTTTAAGTTTTGACTTGGCAACTCAAGAGTGGGTGTGGATGGAGGAGGCCTCCTGCAAGGGGACGACACTCCGGGCCTCGGCTACAGTAGCACTCCCATCCCCCCCCCCCCCAGCAAAATACATATCAAGCCCAGTGGTAGCGGCCACACTGAAAACGTGGGCCCAATTAAGGCAGCACTTCGGGCTGACGAGATGGCTCCCATCTGCGGCAATCATAAATTTCCCCCCAGCCATGCTAGACACCACCTTCAGAAAATGGAGACGGGACGGGGACACACTGACAGTTAGGGACTTTTACGCAGGGCACAGACTAGCGACACTGGACAACATGGGAGGGAGTGGGCAACCCCCCCTCCCCCCCAATCACAGGGGAAACACAGCCGAAGTTGACGGGGGAAGAAAGGAAAGGGGGGGGAAGGGGAGAGAATTACCCCCTCCCCAAAACCGACCAGGGGACACACAAGGGGGAGGGGGGTAGGCTGGGGGGGGGACCACACGTCGCGGCAGAATGTAAATAGGGGAATTAAGGGACGGAAAAGACAAACCGGGACGGGGACACACTGACAGTTAGGGACTTTTACGTAGGGCACAGACTAGCGACACTGGACGAACTGACGGAGGAATGGGAACTGCCGACAGGACAGGAAATGAGACACCTGCAAATAAAGCACTTCCTCTGCAAAGAGACAGTAGGGTGCCCCGGAGACTACACTATTAGAGGACCTGATAAACACAGACAGTAAAGAAGGGGGCTAATTTGATTGTAGTTTTAGATAGGCGGTGGGAGAGAAGGAGTTCTCACAGCTCTACTAGAAGCAGTTGGTTTAGAAGGCTGGAGAGAGAACATCTCTGTTTTGCTAGAAGAAAAACCATGTCATAGAGTCATGGTTAAGAAAATAAATGCAAAGATCTGAAGAGCAGCTAGTTAAGGAAACTAGAGAAATGAAGAGAAGTTTTCAAGAGGTTAAAGGTACTAAAACAGGAAATTGTCCAAAGACAAAAGCTGAGAAGAAGGTTGAGATGGTAGAAAGATAATCAGGATTGTGAGATTTTACTACAGTCTGTGCAACGTGTCTTGAAATAACTATGGAAATCAGTGGCTGGACAGTTAAGAAAAAGGAAACCTAAAAGAGGGTGCTGTAAAATCCGGGACTGGATTCGCTGTTAAAACTGGACCAGAAGCTTGGGTTAAAAGTCATTTGTAAAACCTGGCCTGGATTTTGGAATGCAAACCACTGAGGAAAAGCATTATTGTGAAAGAAGACATTTTTGGGACTGGTGTTTGGAAACTCTCAAGTGATCACCATCCAAGGGCATAGAGAAATCCACGGACACTAATTTGGGTTCAGAGCGAAGTGCGTGTATTTGACCACAGTCATCTTGTGTGCTTAAAAGGGACTTTTTGGGTTAATGAGACCATTGTACTTTAAGATGTACTTTGTAACCCATGCTTATCTTTAAATCTGAATGTATTTGTACCACTAAGGGGGGAGTAAAGGAGTATAGTTATAAGCCAATTTTTAATAAATGGGTAATAATTTTTTTTCTTGTCGTTGAAACAATTCAGTGGTCCAGTGACTGTTTCTCCATGTTGTATAAAAAAATAAAATATAGGGGGCGTGATTTAACGGCCCCATCATGCCTGACTTGCTGTCGCGATGAGGCCATTGAATCTCATGAGAGACCTCTGGTGAGATACGCGACATTTAAACGCCTCGCCGGATTTAGTGGAGTCTCGTGAAACGTTACGATCTGGATCTTGCCCTCACTGTGTGATCCAGGTCAGGAAATTTAAATGAGCCTAATATGCATTCACGGGATTCTCCTGGTGGCCCGGGACCTAACAGCCGCTCCTGGGAGATCTCGCCAGTGTGCCGTTTAGTACTGGCTTCCACAAACGTGGACCAGCAGTAACAACAGCTGGGTGGAGGGTCTCCCAGGCTATTAGAGACTCCCAGGTGGTTGGAGATGACAGGGTGGCACCCTGGCACTTCCTCTGTCAGTCGGGCACCCTGGCAGTGCCATCTGGACACCCTGGAAGTACCAGCCTGGGGGGTGGCAGAGTAAAGGAGTAATATATCATAATTATATTTTCCATGTTTAATAAATATTTTTTGTTTACTTGATTCTCTCTTATTGGAGATGGTCATTGCCTGGTACTTGTGTGGCACCAATGTTACTTGCCAATTGTCAGCCCACGCCTGGATATTGTTCAAGTCTTGCTGCATTTGCACGTGGACTGACTCAGTGTCTGAGGAGTCGTAAATGGTGCTGAACATTGTGCAGTCATCAGCCAACATCTGACCTTATGTTGGAAGGAGCAGCTAAAGATGATTTGACCTACCCTGAGAAACTCCTGCGGTGATGTCCCGGGACTGAGATGACTGACCAACAACTACGCCATCTTCCTTTGTGTTAGGTATGACTCCAACTAGTGGAGAATTTCCCCGATTCTCATTGACTCCAGTTTTGCGAGGGCTCCTTGATGCCATACTCGATCAAATGCAGCCTTGATGTTAAGGGCAAACACTCTCACCTCACCTGTGAAGATCAGCTCTTTTGTCCGTGTTTGAACGAAGGCTGTAATGAGGTCAGGAGCTGAGTGACTCTGGTGGAACCCAAACTGAGCATCAGTGAGCAAGTTATTGCTAAGTAAGTGCCGCTTGATAGCACTGTTGATGACTCCTTCCATCACTGCACTGATGAATGAGAGTAGACTGATAGGGTGGTTATCGGTGGGTTGGATTTGGCCTGCTTGTGTACAGCAGTCATTTTCAAACCCAGAGGTGGATCATGGGTGGGTGTCGGGAGGGTTGCGGGGCCATGCGTCGCGGCTTTCCTGATCGCGGGAAGAAGTGTCCAATGGCGTGACCGGCTTTTAAAAATGCCAGCCGCGACCGGTTTTCAGAATGCTGTCTGTTCTGCTCCCTCAGCAGTGCGCACACCCAGAGCCCAGTGTGGCAGGACACCTCCACCTGACGTCAGCGCGCTGACCCAGAAGCAGGGGCGAAATTCTCCGGAAGCGGCGCGATGTCCGCCGACTGGCGCCCAAAACGGCGCAAATCAGACGGGCATCACGCCGCCCCAAAGGTGCGGAATGCTCCGCATCTTTGGGGGCCAAGCTCCAACTTTGAGGGGCTAGGTCGGCGCCGGACGAATTTCCGCCCCACCAGCTGGCGGAAAAGGCCTTTGGTGCCCCACAGCTGGCGCGGAAATGACATCTCCGGGCGGCGCATGCGCGGGAGCGTCAGCGGCCGCTGACGGCATTCCCGCGCATGCGCAGTGGAGGGAGTCTCTTCTGCCTCCGCCATGGTGGAGACCGCGGCGGAGGCGGAAGGGAAAGAGTGCCCCCACTGCACAGGCCTGCCCGCGGATCGGTGAGCCCCAACCGCGGGCCAGGCCACCGTGGGGGCACCCCCCGGGGCCAGATCGCCCTGCGCCCCCCCCCCCCCCCCCAGGACCCCGGAGCCCGCCCGCGCCACCTTGTCCCGCCGGTAAGGTAGGTGGTTTAATTTACGCCGGCGGGACAGGCATTTTATCGGCGGGACTTCGGCCCATCCGGGCCGGAGAATCGAGCGGGGGGGCCCGCCAACCGGCACGGCGCGATTCCCGCCCCCGCCCAATCTCTGGTGCCGGAGACTTCGGCAACCGGCAGGGGCGGGATTCACGCCAGCCCCCGGCGATTCTCCGACCCGGCGGGGGGTCGGAGAATCTCGCCCCAGATCTATTAAAAAATCACTGGAGTCTTCCTGCCTGGAGTGGTGGCAGAGGGCCGATCATTTGCCCTGTATGCTCATCACATGTTCTAGGCGCCGGAGAGCGATTCCTATACTTTGCAGCTGCCGGCAGCGCTGGTGTGAACTCCAGGATCTCTGTGCAACAACCCGTGATGAAGAAGCTGAAAACAGGAACAAAGCTGTATAAAGTGATTACTTGAGGTTTGGGTTATTAATTGTGTCACTGCAAATCCGGATTCAAAGTTCATGTATGTTATATGCAGGGAAGCACTGGCAAATGAAAGTTCAAAACCCTCAAAATTTCAAAGACATTTGAAGACTAAACATAGCGAGTTTGAGGAGAAACGTCTTCTATTTTTTCAACGAATGCAGTGAGATCTTATATCATCAGCTGAAGTCATTATCAGAAATTTAACATTAAATAACGAAGCAAGCGAGATCGTGAGGACCAAGCAGCCTTACATGTCACATAAAGGTAAGTAGAAATAGTGGGTCGTGATGTTTGGGCGATGTGGGTCGTGAAGGTCGGCCAGCATGGGTCGCGAAGGTCAGCCGACTTGGGTCCTGAAGGATGTCCGGTTGGCAAAAATGGGTCCCGGGCAAAATGGTTTGAAAAACACTGGTGTACAGGACATACCTGGGCAATTTTCCACATTGGCGGGTAGATGCCAATGTTGTAGCTGTACTGGAACAGCTTGGCCAGGGGCACGGAGGCCAATGGAGTTCAAATAAAGAGGTGAGCACACGGCTGGGTGGTGATAACATGCTCGAGAACCTTGGGCAAGAAAGGGAAGGTTAGCAATTGAGACAGGAGTTACACTCACTGTCAAAGCTTACAACTGAGGAATGGCCAGTTGTCTGAGGTAGAAGGGGGCATCTGGTGTCAATGCAAAACTGTCTCGGTCAGCAGCTCCAGGAGATTAAGAAACAAAGGAGAAAAGTTGCAAGCCCTGATATTTTAAATGCACAGCCTGCTTTGATACTAAGGAGTACAGACTCAGAGGATCCGCCGAGTGGTGATTCCTGGACTGTGCTTAATTCGAGGATCTCACTTGTCGGGGAATGTTATGTAAAAATCTCCAAGCGTTTAAAATTTTGTTTTTCAATGAATAAGAATTTGAATGATGTGCTTTTTCAAAAATGAACTTTTAAATAACTGTGCAGCAGAGAGTTGGTCAGCATCTAGCTTATTGGACCAGTATGGCAAATTGTGTGTCTCTATTCCAGAGGTCGGATTGTGGTTAAACAGTTTCTGGTAACACTAACCACTACATATCAATGCTTTAAATCTAGGAATCAAGTTGAACTGCAGCTACTATGCAAACAGATTAATGTAATGGATGGACTCCTTTAGAAACCTAGTCTATCGATTTTTCTACCTCTCTGCTACCTGGATAATTACACTGAGTGTCAGTAGGTGGTGCTGTGCCTTTGTTCAACATGCTCTCAGTTTCTTTGTAATAGCTGGCCTGCTCATTAATCAAAAAATGACCCCTCAGCCTGACCATCTGTTTGTAATTTTCATGGAAAATAGATGGAACTGCGGGACCAGTGCACAAATCCTAGATTCCCGACTACACAAACGGACTTTGGCTTATTCGATCACAGCGAAGTTAGGGTGCTGCCCATCAGGTTAAATCTGGACATTGATCGAGGGTCAGCTCTAACACCTGGGCCCTCATGTTCTTTCTGTCCTTCTTGGCTTCCTCTGAACCTGGGCAATTTTACATCGAGTCAGCTGGTTGCCTCTGAGAGAGCTCTACTTTAAAAAAAAATTTCTATAGCTGTTTCCTTTCAGTCCACAAGGAAAACCCCAAGCATCCAGTGACCTGGCATTTAAATGCTCCACCTTGCTCTCACACTAACACCTCTGTCCTCGGCCTGTTCCAGTGAAGCTCAACATAAGCTTGAGAAGCAGCATCTCATATAATAATAATAATCGCTTATTGTCACAAGTAGGCTTCAATGAAGTTACTGTGGAAAGCCCCTAGTCGCCCTATTCCGGTGCCTGTTTAGGGAGTGCGGTACGGGAATTTTGAACCTGTGCTGCTGACCTTGTTCTGCATTACAAGCCAGCTGTTTAGCCCACTGTGCTAAACCAGCGTAATCTTCCGATTAAGCACTCTCTAACCTTCCAGACTCAGCATTGAGTTCGACAACAGATCATAAACTCTGTCTCCCATCATGATTCCTTTTCTTTGCATTTTTCATTTCCCCCTTCGTTTTGCTCTCAGGCAGCAGAACATCTGGTCGAGGCTCGTCATTTTTTTTTTGTTCATTTCCTTGCACCTATTCTCTTTGGCCGCTAAGACTAACTCCTTTGTCATTCAATTTCTCTTGTCTTCCATTTTATCACAGACTTTATTTTTGTCCTTGTCCCACTGGCCGCTTGCTCCAAACTTCCTAACTTTCCCCAGTTCTGATGAAAGGTCATCGACCTGAAACTTTCATCCCAACTCTCTTTCCACAGATGATACCTGATGTCAAAGAGGAAATGCTGGAAAATCTCAGCTGGTCTGGCAGCATCTGTAGGGAGAGAAAAGAGCTAACGTTTCGAGTCCAGGTGCCCCTTTGTCAAATCTATAAGACGGAGAAAGTGGGAAATATTTATACTGTGTAGTAAGAATGAAAGATGAGTCATAACTACAGAAACTCAGGGAAACAGGGTGCTAATAGCTACAGAAACCAAGGGAAAAGAGTGCTAATGGCAGTCCCCAGGGAGAACAAAAGGTGTGAAAGGCCAGATAGCAGAGAAACTAACATCAGAGGATAAACTGTGACAGATGTAGATGTGGAGGGGAGGGGAAGAGGGAAGCAAAGGGAGAAAGGGTAAGGAAAGGTGGATAAGATGGGGGGGGGGGGGCTAAATATATATAAAGAAAGCCAAGAGAGAAAGAAATGGTAAAAGACTGTTGAAATGAAATGGGATGAAAGCAAGGTGTCGAGGTGGGGTAGAGCTAATCATCTGAAGTTGTTGAATTCGATGTTGAGACCGGAAAGGCTGTCGTGTTCGTAACCGAAAGATGACATGTTGTTCCTCCAGTTTGCGTTGAGCTTCACTGGAACACCCATCTTATCCACCTTTCCTTACCCTTTCCCCCCTTTGCTTCCTTCTTACCCTCCCCCTTTTTCTCTTTGGTTTCAGATTTCCAACATCCACACTATTCTGCTTTTTGATTAATGAGCTAATCTTCATGTATGTGTATTGGGAAGCCAGGTCATGATCACCCTTGTCACGGTCACCATAGAGGCCTAATTGCTGAAAGGATAACACAACAAGGTTTCATGTTTTATGATTTTTACTGTAACACCAGACTAAGTGCACTATTGTTTAAACACTAGTTTTGTACGCAACGGAAACTTTAAATTATAGCACAGGACATTTTACCTTCTACTTTTAGCACAACCAGGAAACATACTTTAGAGTCTTAAGTAAACATTCGGTTCTCCCAGAATCAGTCCAAAATGATACCTAGCTTCCGAGGGTTTACTTCCGATCTTTTCCTTTACCTGCCTGGAAACCTTTAACTCCAGAACTCTCTTTAAAGCTGCAAGTTTTCCTGGAGACCTCTTCTTCTATTTAAAGCTAGGCAAATCTTCCAGTCTTGTTCTAATTCCCTACAAATTTGGTCTTTCCAGTCTGAGAATGAGCTCCCACTTACCCACATTCCTCTTTAGTAAACCACAGAATCTTGCTGTCTTTAGTTGCTACTTCTCTCCCGGATCCTGTCTGTCTAACTTTCTCTGTGAGTTTCAGGGATATCTTAGAAACCCTACCCCTCTCAAAGCCCATCGCCATGGCAAAGATTATATCAACCATATAATCCAGGTATAAATTCTTGATTAGCTATAATTGAGACATCAATTTTCTTTTATGTTGGAAGTAAATGGACAGTTTAAAGGATAACTGTATACAGTCCGTCATCCTCAATTCCTTTTTGGGACTTTGGAGACTCTCAGTAAATAAAGTGTTGGCACACAGCCTCCAAGTGGAAACACCCTGCAACCTCTTCCCTGTAAAACAACCTAGGTCCCTTTAATCTCTTACAATCAAACTACCCCAGGCTTGCTGTCGAGCAGACTTGAGAACTGGTCACAAGTCCATTTTACCTCAAAAAATGACACAGTCCCAAAGCATAACAATCTTATAAACATCATAATTGTAACACCCATTCCATCCAACGATATAGAGTGGTAATCAAAAGTAGAAATCATGCTCGTTTTTCCCAATTGAATCTGAGGGTTCTCAGGTCAATGGTTTTGTCTCTTTTGCAGTGCTAATTGAGCCCAAACAGGCAATCCTGGTCTCCAAGCATTTTCTCTCAAGCCCCTTGGAGAACTGTACTCAGATTCTGCTGGATGATCAGTCAGTAATGGGTTTAGAATTCAATAGGACATTAATCCCACAAGCATTCCTTTGCAGTGGGTCGCTCTGCTGCCAGGGGCTGGTTTAGCACAGTGGGCTAATAGCTGGCTTGTAATGCAGAATAATGCCAGCAGCGCGGTTTTAATTCCCGTACCGGCCTCCCCAAACAGGTGCCGGAATGTGGTGACTAAGGGCTCTTCACAGTAACTTCATTGAAGCCTATTCGTGACAATAAGCAATTATTATTATTAGCCAGCATGTTGAGGGGTCTTGAGTTCCAGTCCATGCGGTTCAGGATTTGATCTTCCGATATGGATCCAATGAATGCAATTTCTTTTATTTATTTTAACGGATTCAGGTGAGGAGTGGCTTCAGCTCTGAATCCTGACGTGGCAGTAACTGGGCAGGATTGACACGGACCATCTGTAACATGGATCGAACAATCCGGGGTGTGGAACTCTTCGTGAGCACGGTTCGTCAGAGAGTATTGCTTGCCTGGCTGTCTGAAAGACCAATTAAAACAGAACAATTTAAATGGCCCTGCCACTGGAAGTGCTTTGCTTCTACTTGATGTCTCGTCTAACCGCCTTGTCAAGAGGTGACTGACTGACCTATTGCTTCATGAAGCTAGACTGAGGAGCAGACATGGGACTTTGTGTCTGCGAACCAAGCACACATGACATCGACCCACACAGCAGGCTTGTTTCTATTTATATAGCTGCCTCCTGGCTGCAGTGGGAATAAAATCGCATAGTTAACTGACTCTTGTTCAGTCACATTCCATGCCTCCACCCTTGTTTGTTTCTCCCACACGATCCTTCTTTGCAATCGCCCTCATCCCACTCGTTTCGAACGCGAACCATTGTGGCTCCTCCGAGCTTGGAAAATATAAACACCACTATTCACACAGTTCAAATAATCGAACCTTCTGATAAGATGCCGCTGATCGTGTCTGTTTAAAATGTTATAAATCTTGCTGTGCAGGCCGACAAACTACTTAACGGCCTGGATTGATCAGTGGGGTGGGCGAATATTGACAAACTGACAGCCTTTTTCGCACATTATTCCACGAGCTGACCTTTCCCTGTCAGTGTGATGATTCGATTAAAACGATCCGTAACACCCCCCCCCCCCCCCCCCCCCTCCTCCTTCACCCCCACCACCAACAACCCAGGCATGCCTCCACTGGTTTATGTATTGGAGAAAATGAGATATGAGCTGAAGGTCCAGGGTGACAGGGCCTGGAGTTACTACATCAAACAATGTCCTTTCACTCTAGAATTAGGGATTGAGTCCACTTGCACAGGCAAAATGAAGGCCTGTCTCCACTAATGGTGTTCAATTCTGTCTGTTTCTTCCACATTTCGAGATGTGAGACAAAGCAAGCATGGTGCAGGATCTGATTGCCCTTCATCCTTTAGTGGAAACACAGACTGCCTCCTCTTCATGTGTTGTGAAAGAGCAGCAACTCACCCCAAGACGACTTCACAACTGCAAATACAGCCCTGTCCCGTTCCTTGGTGCTACATCTGCACCTCAAGTGCTAACCGCAATACTTTCGCATATCCACCCACACCATTCAGATTGGACAGCATGGTGGCGCAGTGGTTAGCACTGCTGCCTCACCGCACCGAGGTCCCAAGTTCGATCCCGGCTCTGGGGTCACTGTCCGTGTGGAGTTTGCGTGGGTTTCGCCGCCACAACCCAAAGATATGCAGGCTAGGTGGGTTGGCCACGCTAAATTGGCCCTTAATTGGAAAAAATGAATTGGGTACTCTAAATTTTTTAAATTTTTTATAAAGTCTGGAAAGTTTACGTTGCAGAGAATGAAACACACTCTTAAAGCTAGAATTTGGATTCTGTTGCACAAAACATTAAATTTCCTATCCTCTTCCTTTGGGGCACTGAGCTGTTGCTGAGAGACTGCAGTTACTTAAGGGTTAATGGAAATAGTGCGAGGGATCATGACTGGCCTACAGGGCTGGTCCAATGCGTTGCCATGTCTCTGTATAAATATTGCATAACCTCCTAGTGTCAGCGTTCATTAGTCCTTGTCAAACACAACAGCGTGATGTGAATGATAAAAAAAATCCACAACGTGCCCCCCACCGAGTGGCCCAGTGGGAATTCCCAGACAGCGTTTTGACACTGCTCTGGGCTGCCCTCTCTATCTGCCGCTCGCAGATTGTCTCTCTTCATATTAGTTCAGCTCCCCGGGGAGGAAACGTACTCTGCTTCTCAGAACTGTCACAGGTTCCAACAGAGACAACTGTCTGCGTCTTCCCTACTATCAAATGAGGGAAGAGAAAATATTCAAATTGTGCTGACCAGCACAAATCAAAGTTTCTTCTTGCAGCTCACCCATTATGTTCTCAATCAAGGTTACTAGAGGAGACCTGACTGACACCATCGACAGCTTCGAACGATATGAAGCCCAGGTGGATGGTTGACTCACCGGTGAATGGTTAACTTGCAGCTGGATAGTGTTAAAGAATTGTTCATCTCTAAATCTCGCTGACACTTAGTAAACTCTACACATTGTGACTGTAACCAGCCTCGTCTCCCTAGATTAACCGCTATTGTTTTCTAATCCTTTGTTTTTCATGGCTGCTTCATCCCCCAATTTTAACCTATCTCCCGCCCCGTCTCCCCCCTCCCCCCAATCCTTTTCCTTTCTCATACATGCTAATATATGCCTGAGTGCAAGTCAATGGGTGACAGTTGTCCTCAGTAACTGATCCAAGTTGTCACTCTATTCGGGCAGTCATTTTCAAACTCTTGGTCACGACCTGTGGGTGGGTTGCGGGCAGGTGTCAGGGGGGGGTCGTGGGGCCATCGGTTGTGGCGTTCGCAATCGCGGGAAGAAGTGTCCGAACGCTGCGGACCGGCTCATACAAATGTCCGTGGCGACCGGCTTTCAGAATGCTGGCCATCCCACGCATGCGGTCTCCCTCAGCAGTGTGCAGGCCTGGATCCCAGCAAGGCTGACTGCCCCCTCCTGACATCGGTGCGCTGACCCAGGAGCAGATTCTTTTGAAAATCGATGGAGGGTCCTGCCTGGAACGACGGCAGGGAGCAGGTCACGCGCCCCGTACACTGATGTCACGTGTTCTGGGGATGAGAGATTCCTGCATTTTGTAGATGCCAGCAGTGCTGGTGTGAGCTCCAGGGCCTCGGTGAACAACCCATTAAGAAGAAGCTGAAATTAGGAACAAAGCAGCATAAATATGTTTTCTGGAGCTGTGTTTATTAATTGTGCCATTGCAACTCTGGGTGCAAAGCCCATGTGTTTTATATGCAGGGAAGTACTGGCAAATGAAAGATTAAAACCCACAAAACTTCAAAGGCATTTGAAGATTAAGCATGGCGAGTTCGAGGCCAAACCTCTTTATATTTTTCAACGGAGGCAGTGAGAACTTCCATCATCAGCTGGAGTCATTATCAGAAATGTAACATTGACTGACAAAGCGAGTGAGATTGTGAGGACCAAGCAGGCTCACCTGTCACATTAAAGGTAAGTCAAAATGGTGGGTCGCAAAGATCGGCCAACGTGGGTCCCGAAGGATGGCCAGTTGGTAAAAATGGGTCCCGGGTAAAAAAGTTTGAAAAATTCCACTGGTGCATGCTTACTATTCCACCTTAGGGTTTTCTGTCTGATGTCTAACTGGACAGTAATCAGGGTGGGGCTGCTAGTTCATTTACATAACTCTCAAGTCTAAGTGAACTGAAGCCAAACTTGCAGACTCCTGCACCTTGCAGACTTCATGCCAGCATGGTTGTCCACAAAGTTCTCAAGAATCTATCTCTGGGGTGCCACCTTGTTTTTATTTGTACATACTGCCCATCGGCGGCGGCCTCTATAACTATGAGGTCAGCTTCCATCTCCACTTCAATTATTCCCAACCGTAACTGTTCATTGATTAGATGACCATCATTGTGCTGTTTGGCTATCTGACTGACGTCAAGCCCTGAAAGAACGAACACTTCCTTTAGCTCAACGCCAGTAAACCGGCCTTTTTCACTCCCATCGGAAAGCATTTGTTTGAGTTGGGGTGGCACAGTGGTTAGCAATGCTGCCTCACAATGTCAGGGTCCGTGTGAAGGTTGCATATTCTCCCCATGTCTGCATGGGTTCCTCCGGGTGCTCCGGTTTCCTCCCACAGTCCAAAAACGTGCGGGCTGGGTGGATTGGCCACGCTAAATTGCCCCTCAGTGTTCAAAGGTTAGGCTAGGTGGGGTTACAGGGATCAGGTGGGGATTGGGTCTAGGTAGGAGGGTCGGTGCAGACTCAATGGGCCGAATGGCCTCCTTCCACACTGTAGAGATTTTATGAGTTCCATCTCCTTCCCTGGCTGCTTGCTCAGACTGAACCCACACGACATAACTTCTGCATCATATTTGAGCCTGAATTCAGTTACAAATCTCATATCCAATTTGTTGCTAAACATATCTTACCTGTACCTCTTAAAGATTGCCCTCTACATCCCTGCCTCATTGTCCTTCCGTGCAATGAAACCCTCATCCACATCTTCATCACCTAGAGGCTTAATTTCTCCAATATTCTCTCTTTCAGAACCCCAATTCTACCTAAAATGCCAACTAATTCAGAATTCTGCAGCCAGTGACCTCTCCTAAACCACGGGGCAATCATCCCTTAACGTGATGACTCTTTATTTGTTTCCACACCAGCATATCTACTTCAAAATCCTTGCTCTTCTCTTTAATTCTTCCTACCCTGCACTCTCTGCCACACTGTGTCCCATACTCTCCACTTCACCATCAGGAACAGAGCTTACACCTGACCCATGCACTCAGGAATCCTTTCCATTTCCGTCTCATTTAGTCACCACTTTTTGAGTCTGCCAGAACTTCCTCAAAACTCGCCTTAGGTTGCCCCCTTTAATCTTTACCTTCTACTTTCAGAGTTCCCATTCTTTTACACTCTTGTAATATAGAAATGGCAGCAGCCAGTTTGTTCACTATGAGCTCGTACAACCAGCAGTCTGATCATACGCAGATAATCTTCGTCGATGTTCATCTGAGGCTATATAACGCTCTGGTGAGGCTCCATTTGGAGTATTATGAGCAGTTTTGGGCCCGGTAACTAAGGAAGGATGTGCTGGCCTTGGAAAGGGTCCAGAGGAGTTTCACAAGAATGATCCCTGGAATGAAGAGCTTGTCATATGAGGAACGGTTGAGGACTCTGGGTCTGTACTCGTTGGATGAGGGGGGATCTTATTGAAACTTACAGGATACTGTGAGGCCTGGATAGAGTGGACGTGAAGAGGATGTTTTCGCTTGTAGGAAAAACTAGAAACTGAGGACACAATCTCAGACTAAAGGGACGATCCTTTAAAACAGCAATGAGGAGGAATTCCTTCAACCAGAGGGTGGTGAATCTGTGGAACTCTTTGCCAAATCACTGGATCACTCTTTAAGACAGAAATAGATAGGTTCTTGATCAATAAGAGGATCAGGGGTTATGGGGAGAAGGCAGGAGTATGGAGATGATAAAAATATCAACATTGATTGAATAGCGGAGCAGACTTGATGGGCCGAGTGGCCTAATTCTGCTCCTATGTCTTATGGTCTTATGTTGGTGGTTGATGGATGAAAATTGGCCCGCACAATGGGAAAATTAGGTCTTGTGGCGTAGTGGGTTGAATCAGGAACTTCGGGTTGGAGTCTTACACTAGGAAATAACGGCCACGGAGGGTGTGCTCATAATGTGGCCCATCAGGTTGCGTATCAATCTGTAAATCCTTCCAACACAGGCCAACGGCAGGCCGTAAGAGTGGGGGAGATTCCTGGTCTTTCTACCATGTGGTGGAAAGGATGATGGAGCCTCTACCATCATTATCCATAGCTCTGGACCACAACATGCATATTAAAAAGTGAATGTTGCCCCAGCAACTCAGGCACCCGAGTGAACTGTAACACACGGGAGAATGTCCCATGCATTTGTATTTGTGTCCAACTGTGAGGGCAGATGGGGCCTTGGTTTCATGCCTCATCCAAAAGGTGGCACCTGCAGCAGTGCAGCACTCCCTCGTGACTGGGCTGTAGCGTTAGCCTGGAATTTGTGGCGTGGGACTTGAACTCACAACCTCCTGACTCAAGGGCCAAAGCACTACCACCAAGCCAAGGTTGACAGTGATTGTTGAGGAATAATTTCCGAAATGTGTGACAATTTATCAGCTAGCTGATTTTCTTGGGCACATTTCTAAGACAGCAGAAATCCAGCAGCCTGTAACACACTTGTAGCTATGTGTAATTGTAATGTTAAACACGGTAAAATGTGTGATATGCACTAAAGGGTGGATTTTTACTTAACAAGTGGACATTCCAAACATGGGTCAACGTGATCATTGTGGGGGCAGCATGGTGGCGCAGCGGGTTAGCACTGCTGCCTCACGGCGCCGAGGTCCCAGGTTCGATCCTGGCTCTGGGTCACTGTCCGCGTGGAGTTTGCACATTCTCCCCGTGTTTGCATGGGTTTCGCCCCCACAACCCAAAGCTGTGCAGGGTAGGTGGATTGGCCATGCTAAATTGCCCCTTAATTGGAAAAAATTAAAATTTTAAAAAGGGGGAAAAAAACATGATCATTGTGGAAGGAAAACTATTTTGATTTTTTAAATCCATACTGACTAGATTTTAGGTGGTTACAGATTGGGGAAAAAAAAGAACAGGCAGGGATTCATAGAATCATAGAATTTACAGTGCAGAAGGAGGCCATTCAGCCTATCGAATCTGCACCGGCCCTCGGAAAGAGCACCCTACTTAAGCCCACGCCTCCATTCTATCCCTGCAAACCCAGTAACCCGACCTAACCTTTTGGACATGAAGGGGCAATTTAGCATGGCCAATCCGCCTAACCTGCACATCTTCCAGCCCGTGAAAAATACTGAACTCTGATTCCGTAATTACAGATATATACGTGGCATCTTGCTGCAATTCTCAAGTATTTGTTGAACTAACATTTTTACACCGGTTTAATCTATCAGAACATCTGCCTGGTTGTTTCAGTAAATGCTGAACTGTTCAATCATTAAATTAAGCACTAGTCAACACCCTGGTGCCGAATGCCTAATGTGTTTCACCCCGCCGCACCTTCCCTGCCGCAGCAGGAGCAGTTTGGATGAATGGAGAAGAATCGAGGGAAAACTCATTAATAAAGCTGATATCCAACACGTCACTCACTTTTTCCATTTGGGGAGTGTGCACAGTGCTCCTCACATAACGTTTCTAAATCTGCAAAGGTACTGTAAATTGCAAAGCATCCCTTGGTGAAAATACATCTCTGTTCCCATGTGTACAGATCCTGATCCTTTAGGACGACAGGAATTCTAAGCAGCCCGGTGATGAATGGTGCGCAAATTCCAGCTGATGCTTTGCAAATCCTCAGCCTGACCTTTGACACTTCAAACGGTTAGTGGCAAAAAGAAAATGGCAGACTATTCAGAAAAGGATGGGAAATGGAGTTCAGCTGGATTCCGGTGAAAGGTTGGCACAAGTCACAGTTTCATAACCTGGGATTCGCTTGAGCAATCCAACTGTTCCTTATCTAAGGCTTGCTCCCTCCACACTTCTCAGCAAAAAAACTGCAGAGATTAATTCAGCAGTGCAGCATTGTGGAAACTGCACCCTTCCTCCAAACCGACCCAAAATTTATATGTTTCTATTTAGCATTGAAGTATAAAAACAGACAAATTCCAGTTTGCTTGTGCTGTGAAAACCAAATGTTTATTGGCAGCTTGTTGAGTAAAGTTCAAGCCCTTTATTTTCAGAAATATTGGATTTGATAAAGACCAGAACAGCCCCTGGTCTTTACCTTGTAAGCTGATCCCAGCCTGTGAGTCGGTTGGTTGGAGAGTTACAATTAATCTTAGTGCCTGAATTAGTGGGGAAGTATCACCAATGGCTCCTTTTTCCAAATTCCTTTTGTGAATGTGGCTGTTTTAGCGAAGAAAGATATGAATTTAGCCTTGGTATTAAAAAATTTTTTTTTAGAGTACCCAATTCATTTTTTTCCAATTAAGGTGCAATTTAGCGTCGCCAATCCACCTACCCTGCACATCTTTTGGGTTGTGGGGGTGAAACCCACGCAAACATGGGGAGAATGTGCAAATAGACTTCCGTTTGCGGCTATGCGGAGCTAAGCCGCACATTCGACGGCTCCCGCTAAAACGGACTTTTGGGCTCTCCAGAGGAGCCCCAACGGCAATTTTTCGACGACTTCCAGTGTGGGAAGGTGATAGCAAGGTCCACCCCCCATGGTATATGGATTGGACCAGGAGTGGAGCGGTCAAAAAAGCGTTTTTGGAGCAGCGAAAAGTGCGAGGGAGAAAAAACAAGATGGCGGCGGGCGGAGATCAAGCGGCAGGGGTGCAGGAGCAGCAGGAGTTTCTCAAGCGCTGACCCTTGGAAAGAGCACCCCACTCAAGCCCACGCTTCCACCATATCCCCGTAACCCAGTAACCCCACCTAACCTTTTGGACACTAAGGGGCAATTTACCATGGCCAATCCACCTAACCTGCACATCTTTGGACTGTGGGAGGAAACCGGAACACCCGGAGGAAACCCCCACAGACACGGGGAGGAAGTGCAAACTCCACACAGTCACCCGAGGCCGTAATTGAACCCAGGTCCCTGGAGCTGTGAGGCAGCAGCGCTAACCACTGTGCCACCGTGCCGGCCATTAATCCAGGTCCCTATGCTCCAGTACCCCTTTTAGAATTTTATTCTTTATGTTATATTGTCTATCTATGTTCTTCGTACCAAAATGCATCACAACTCTCTTTTCCGCATTGAACTTCATCTGCCTCCTATCTGCCCACTCCACCAACTTGTTCATGTCCTTGTGAAGTTCTACACTGTCCTGTTCAGTTTACAATACTTCCAAGTTTTGTATCATCTACAAACTTTAAAACTGTCCCCTGCCCAGCAAGATCTAGATCATCATTATATATCAGGAAAAGCAAGGGGAGCACCACTACAAACCTTCCTCTAGCCCGAAAAAGATCCATTGACTATTACTCTCTGCTTCCTATTATTCAGCCAATTTTGTATTCTCATTGCTACTGTTCCTTTTGCTCCATGAGCTATAACTTTTCTCACAAGTCTGTTGAGTGGCACTGCACTGAATGACTTCTGAAAGTCCAAGTACACCACATCAACAGCATTATCCTCATCAAGCCTTTCTGTTACCTCCCCAAAAAACTCTAGCAAGTTAGTTAACATATCCTTTAAAAATCCCTGCCGGCTCTTCCTAAACAACCCACATTTTTCCATGTGACTACTAATTCTCTCCCGACTAATTGTTTCTAGAAGCTTGCCTACTACTGATATTAAACTGACTGGCCTGTAATTGCTGGGGCTATTGTTACAACCTTTTTGCAAACAACGGTGTAACATTTGAAATTCTCCAGTCCTTAGTCATCCCCTGAGTCTCGAGAAGACTGGATGATTCTGGCCAGCGCCCCTGCAATTTCCATTCTCACTTCCTTCAATATCCTTGGATGCATCTCATCCAGTCCCGGTGCCTAGTCAACACTTCATAGATAGATTCATAGATTCCCTACAGTGCAGAAGGAGGGTGGTCGGTCCATCGAGTCTGCACCGTCCCTCTGAAAGAGCACTCCCCCTGGGTCCACACCTCCACCTTATCCCTGTGACCCAGGAACCCTACTTAATCTTTTTGGACACTAAGGAGCAATTTACCATGATCAATCACCTAACCTGCACATCTTTGGACTGTGGGAGGAAACCGGAGCACCCGGAGGAAACCCACACAGATAAGGGGAGAATGTACAAACTCCACACAGACAGTCGCCCAAGGTTGGAATTGAACCCGGGTCCCTCGCGCTGTGAGGTAGTAGTGCTAACCACTGTGCCACCATGCCGCCTGGTACTTTTAGTACCGTTAGGCTATTCAAATGTGCTGGGTACAGTACCCGGCAAGGTGATCAGGAAAAATCCTGGCTGATTGTTCCCCATTCTAGCTCAGAGACAAATCATACATTTCCCAGTATCCAAGTGAGTCATCTAATAGCATACAAGAGCGAATGAAACTGGAGCCTTGTACAGCACCGCATAATATACCGACTGAATGATCCAGGGCAGCTTAGACCTCCCCAATCAGGCAGCTCAGACATAAAAAAAACTGTAATCTTCATCATTACTTTGAAATCTAAGCAAAAGATGCCAATTTTCTGCTACCTCAAGAGAACATTTTAACAGCAATCTGCTCTTCCAATATTTATCACAATTCTCCTCAGCTTTTATCCGTGATTTTTGGGTACACTTTCCTGTGATAGATCGCCAGACTTCCAGGTTTTCACATGTTGATCCCTATGCATTCAGTGATGACATGAAGCACTTGCCAGGAATAATGTGGGTCAGATGCCAAGCAGCTCTCCTCAGACATTGCGCTCACAGTGTATCTGAATTCAGAAACGTGGCATATGCTTTATCACCAATGTGGCATTTTTGTTTTTCCATTCTACTTGTCAGCGAAGCACTTACATTAGCCTTAATTATAGAGCATTTATCTCACTGAGAATGAGCCTGCAGTCGGGTCAACCCCATTCCATTTTAGACCCATAAAATGTCTTTCGTTGGAGTGGCCTTGCATCCTCGCCAGATCCAGAGACAGCTTCAAACAAATGCACCAAAGCTTGCAAAATGTCAGTAGTCCATGGCCCCGCCAATGAAGGGAAGACGTTGATCCCTGTCGCGTGTTCTGAATTTGCAACCAGGTAACTAAAGGTAAAAGGTGGGTGATCTAACACAGTGCAGCAGAAGCCCTCCTGCTAGGTTAGTGCTTCTTTCAAACTATGGGGACCAGCTGTGTTTTGCTTCGATAATGTTCTTACTATGAACTGATGAAACCCAGCAACATAAACGCCATATTTCTGAGTGTAATTGGGCAGCCCTGGGTCTTGAACTCAGGACTGCGTCAGGCTAGGTAGGTGCCCACATGTTAGGCCTGGGGCAGAAGCCCGTTTAAGCCTCAGAGATTTGCGGCTGCGCCAAGACTAAAATTATTAGTTGCAAAGTTCAAACGTATGCCAGGCATAAAATCCATTGGCCACCAACCAGGTCCCTGAAACCACCAGCCATAGACTCAGTGCTCCGCTGGCTGACAGCATTATATCCCTTGGCGACCAAAATGAACTGTGAATCCGCAAATATTTGGCATTAGCAACATGTAAATTTCACAAGCCAGAAAGATTCATTACAATGCCATTTGACTAGAGGAGAGGTTTGTGAGCAGCAGGTACTCTTCATGCTGAATAAATATTGATACGGAAGGATGCCAGCATCTTTGAAGTCACATTAGTGGATCAATGAATTCTTTATTGAAATGATGTTTGCACAGGACAGCTTCATAAGCTATGAGGTTTGCAGTGGCTTCCAGGGTAAACAAAGAATAAAATAGTAAAGGAGATCCCAGCGTGATGGAAACTATTAACTCTGGAAATACTGGATTTTCTTCAGCACCCGCCACGACTCACACCAACCGACAGATTCCCTCCTCCAACATTCTCCCTTCCTCACCTGTAGGTGCTGAATTACACTGCTGTACGATTCTACTGACGCTGGTAACCTTCAGTTCCTGGCCCAATTGTCTTTTTAAATACGAGCTCCACCATGTGTGGGTGGAGGCACATCAGCTAGGGCTCATGGAAAGCGACCATTAGAAGTTGGCGTGGACTGGGACTGACTGGAACGGTAGTCCTGCTTGGGACCGTGGTGCTGTAGGCCTCGTGTGTGGCCTTTAGTTTCATTATCGAAGTAAAACTCTTTTGGATTTACCTTCTCAGGCTCCCGGAACTTTTCTAGTCAGCCTCATCAGAAACCGTGAATGTTAGAGCAGATGCGTCTTCTGGAAGCCAAAGACTCAGTTAACCAAAAGGAATGCAGCGATTTCTTGGCCATCATTTTCTGCCATTGATTGGCGTGATTGAACAGGCCATAGTCCTCAATCGCCATGACAGAGTAAATGTGATTGTTTTGAGACTGGGTGGGGATGGAACTAGTAAGTATGCCAACTGGGATATATCATCCAGCCAGTTCCAACTCGTGAGTGATGCCACAGAGCAAGAGTTTGGCATCGTTTCTCACTTTCAAAAAAAAAGGTTTTGCTCAGTCCAACCCATTCAAATTCCACCTCCCTCGTTCTCCAACCAAAATTAAGTCTTCCCCCGGTCCTTCCAGGTATAGGAATCTGGGGGCCTTTTAGTTTCGACACAAATCCATTTGTTTGACTGTGGAAATAGAGGTTCCCATTCTCAGCACAAGACTTTGTAAAATATACTGGTTCGAAATTGAAGAGCGTATCAGTTCATTTTACTGAGCTCCAAACACAAATGACGAAACCCTAACTGATACATAACATAGAACATACAGTGCAGAAGGAGGCCATTCAGCCCATCGAGTCTGCACCGACTCATTTAAGCCCTCACTTCCACCCTATCCATGGTTCCAAATAACCCCTCCTCACCTTTTTGGTCACTAAGGGCAATTTATCATGGCCAATTCACTTAACCTGCACGTCTTTGGCCTGTGGGAGGAAACCGGAGCACCCGGAGGAAACCCACGCAGACACGGGGAGAACGTGCAGACTCCACACAGACAGTGACCCAGCGGGGAATCGAACCTGGGACCCTGGCGCTGTGAAGCCACAGTGCTATCCACTTGTGCTACCGTGCTGCCCTTTTATCTGTTTTGGTCGAGCAAAACATTAATATTCCTGCATTCTTCCTGAACAAACCTTGTGGAGGTCACCTCTATCTTTTTTCTTTCAGTTGCGTTTGATCATGAATGATTAACATTATCCCGAGATACGCTCAGCCTAGATCCTGCTTTCAAGGTTGGCTTGCATTTATACTTAATCAGTATTTTTTTAATGTGATACCACAATGGAGGATCAAAAGTTATAGTTCAGGACACCGCAATGGTTGCAAGAGTAAGACAGCAGAAGTGGTAAATCAGCAAATGATGATTATTGAAGACAGAATGAGTAGATGGAGGCGAGGTACAGGCAGTTAAATAAAAATAGTCCAGCAGCTGAGGACACTGGTATGTCCTGTGGGACTTAGTGCTATCTGTGACAGACTTCACAGGAGGGGTTAACTTTACAGAGTAATGTGATGCCTTGGGCCACTGTAGTACCATCACCAAACTCTCCTCTTCGATTTTTCTTTGGCTTGTGAGCTATTCTTTGTTCAACTGTCTCGCACTGTTGATCAGTAATCAGGTGTGATGGATGGCGCTGTCAGCACCGTCTTATTGTGTGACAGGAAGACATGCGATATAGACTGACCTAAACCTCCTCTTCCTTAACCAACATATTTCACAGGTTGCAGTGGACATTCCATGAAATCCAACTCGTGTCTTCAGGGCACCAGCATGTTACAAACTGGACACTTCTTAATATGCACTCTCTTGGGCCTATGATTTGATTGTGATATTCATTGTCAAATACGTTATTAGGATTTGTCCCCATTTATCTACCCAACGAGATGACTGCCTCCAGCTCTTTATATTTATATTTCTGTATTTAGAGTGTTATCTAAAAAGGGAGAATGTGTACGGTTATGTTAAGAAGGCGGGGGATGGCGTTAGGCTCACTCGGAGAGCTGCTGCAGACACGATGGGTGAATGGCCTCCACCTGCGCCATAACAATTCTGTCCTTAAGCTTACACATAAAGACTTATCAGTAGTTTCATTTTCGAATACAGTTCCAATTGCTTACAATGGGTGTCAGTGTTAACGTGGTTTGCCCACACTAAGCTGTGGATGGTAAAACTGTGTCGTACACAATCTGTGTTAGTCACCAGTGTGGCGTCTAACTGTGCTCCGTTCATAGAATCCCTACAGTGCAGAAGGAGGCCATTTGGCTCATTGAGTCTACACTAACCCTCCGAAAGAGCACCCTACCTAGGCTCAAGCTCCGCCCTATCCCCGTAATTCCACATAACTATTAGACACTAAGGGGCAATTTAGCGTAGCCAATCCATCTAACCTGCGCATCTTTGGACTGTGGGAGGAAACCGCAGCTCCGGGAGGAAACCCACGCAGACATGGGGAGAATGTGCAAACTCCACACAGACAGTCACCCAAGGTGGGAATCAAACCCAGGTCCTTGGCGCTGTGAGGTAGCAGTGCTAACCACTCTACCACCATGTTCATATAGGAGGCATCGGCACCCTAATGAGGAGAGGGAGTGCTTTGAAAGGCAATGAAATCCTGCAGCCTGAATGATGGCCAGTGAATACATCTTGTTATATCACTCAGTCAGCATTTCACCAGACACTCATACTAACAGTACCATCTGAAAGATATTTAATAAACAGATTGATTTGCCTGAAATCAGCAGAGTTTTTAAGATAAGTCACAAGGATTATGGCATTAAGGGCTTTAATTGAAACATTCATGAAATAGCCAGTTTGCTGTGGTACCTTTAATAATAATAATCTTTATTATTGCCACAAGTAGGCTTACAACACTGCAATGAAGTTACTGTGAAAATCTCCTAGTCGCCACATTCCGGCGCCTATTCGGGTACAGAGGGAAAATTCAGAATGTCCAAATTACCTAACAAGTATGGGCGGGATTCTCCATAGCCCGACGGCGAAATCGGGATTACTGATTGTGCGGAGAATGGGCTCCGACACTGGATCCGGGGTTAGCGTCGGTTTGACGCTGGTTTGCGATGCTCCATCCCCTGCATACCGCCGCCATCGGGACGCGCGCTGCGCGCAGTTGCACAGCCCCTGGCACGCAATAGGGTGGCCCACCTGTGATGCTCCGCCCCCGATGGGCCGCGTTCCCGACGGCACGGGCCATGTGTGGTCTCAATTGTCGGGAATCCGGTAACCCGGCATGCCGGCTGCGGACGGTGTCCGGCGCCGCCACACTCATCCGGGATCCGCGCTGCTGTCCGGGAGGGGGGGGCTTCTGCTAGGGCTGGGGGGACTGGTGGGGGTGGCCAGGGCTGTGCTGTGGAGTTGGGATGGGTGGGTTACGGTTTGAGCATGGCCAGCACCATGTTTTTCAGCGTGGTGGTGCAGGCCGTCAGCCTCGCACATGCGCGGCCCGGGACCTGGACGTTTTCCGCGCGATCCTGGGACCCTGGAGCTGTGAAGCAACAGTGCTAACCACTGTGCTACCATGTTGCCCAATAACTAACTAATATAGTGCCCAATATAACTGGTTGTTCATAATCAGCGTAGATAGTGTAAGCAGCAGGGACTGTATCACCAATTTTATAGACTTCCTCTCTGAGTTCAGTGGTTAAAGACACTAAAACCACATGGACCAGAAGGCTCGATTTCCAAACTGACTGAGCTGATCCCAACAGCAGGAGCTACATCTGGCCTCAGCACCTCTGGCTTAGACGGGGGCTCTGCTTCTCAATTGCTGTCCAGTGATCCCGGTGGAAAGTATCCATGTGTGAATGTTAGATGAGAAAAAGGATCCAGCCCCAATGTGATATTGTCACGGTCAAACAGCCGGTCAACAGTCAGGCCTGGAATTTCCTGAAATGTGCGTTTTGCCAGAATTCATGCAGGAAGCTTCTGAAAATCTCATCACAATGGGGTGGAATGAAAACCATCATTTATGCACATTCCGAACAGCACAATTAAAAGATGCAAGTGTGGAAGCTTTGGGGTTTTTTGTGCGAATCATTCTGATGTCACGAAGACTTATTCCAAAATATAGCAAATTCATAGTCGCAGACATTGTGGTCAGCATTGAATGGGCGACACTTGCTATTTATTAGGCTGTCAGCTCTCACAGATTTATTGTGGATTTTTGAGTGCTAACCTATGTTCATTGAGGATCCTGTACAGTGCAAACCCCTCTAAAGCAGGCATTGTCAAACTCGGGGGCGCGACCCGCGGGTGGGTCGCGGGCGGGTGTCGGGAGGGTCGCGGAGCCGTCCGTCGCGGCACTCCCGATTGCACAAATCCACGGGCAACAGCCGCAGCAGCCGTCTGCAAGCGGCCTTCAAAATGACAAGGAACATTTAAAAAATTCAGACGCACTGCGCATGCGTGCCCGATCATCGGTGCGCATGCGCAAAACTATGCACACGCGCACCGATGATCGGGCACGCATGTGCAGTGCGGCCACATTTTTAAAAATATGGTCGCAGCCTTTTCTTTTCAAGTTCGGGGGGGCCGAAGGGACCATTGGGGCCAAAGGGACAGAAAACCATTTCCTCCATTTTTGTCAGCAACGAACAAGATAAGAGAAAATGGTGGGTTGCGCAGGTTGGCCGGCGTGGGTCACGAAGGTCAGCCGGCGTAGGTCGCGAAGGTCAGCCGGGTTGGGTCCCAAAGGTTGGCTGGTTGGTAAAAATGGGTCCCCGGAAAAAAGTTTGAAAAACACTGCTCTAAAGGGTATCTGAGACCTGTGCGAACAGGGAAAGCAATACTGTGGGCTTAACGTTTACTCATCTGGTCTTTGGGAGTGGGTGGGCCTGAAATCCACAGAAACCTGGAAATCCGGTTCTCCTGCATGCTGTAGGGAGAACTGGAGGTTTATACGGAAGATGGGAGGAGGCAGGAGTATGGAGATATGAGCAGTGTAAGAAGTTGATGTCAGTGGGCTTTGTGGTGTTGTGGGATGGTGGGATGGGGGTGGCATGGAATCAGAACTCAGGGAGGGTGGCGGTCTAAGGTCTTGGGGAAGAGTGGGAGCCTGGGTGAAGAGGGGGGGATCAGAGGCCTTGATGGAGATTGGAGGTCAGCGCGCCAGTCAGAGATATATGGGGCGGTCAGAGGCTGAGGGAAGGTGGAGTGCAGTCGGAGGCCTCATGGGGAACGTTGGGGGTCTATCTGATTGAAAAACTTAGCCAACCAAAATTAATATTGAAATATTTACAGCCCGATTATCGCATTTAAAATGCCGACCAATCTCCTTAAAGTCAGCTAACTGCCTTCCCAACTTCCAGCTTCAGTTATTGGAGATGGGGGCTGGTTGAAGTGTGAGTGGGTGGGTGGATGGCATTGAGTGAGGAACCTGAATTTTAGGTCATTGACATCCTACCTGACCAAAGCTGTCAGTTCTTTTAGTTAAAATTCCATTCTTCCCCCATCCTCACCATGTCATACCTCTTCAACCAACCAAACTGAAGACTCTTACTGTGGACACAAAGGAAGTGTAAGCTAGGATATTTAATTCCATGTCAAATCACCTCCAGAAAGTGAAACAAAGAGAAAGAAAGAAAGGTGTATTAAGAAAATGAGAGATAAAAGAGACATGAAGAAAAAGTAAAATAAAATGTATAATGTGTAATGTTCGGGCCGGAAAGTGGAGCTGAGTCCACAAAAGATCAGCCATGATCTCATTGAATGGTGGAGCAGGCTCGAGGGGCCAGATGGCCTACTCCTGCTCCTAGTTCTTATGTTCTTATGTTATTATGTAATGTTCTTGTCGGGTGGCCTGATTTCTATTACAAAGACACTTGGAGCTAAAGCTATAAATGATTTATTAACATTAACTGTGGGTCAAATATATATAAAACAACAGATGAATAATAGTATTAACATGCACAAGTGACTTCTGGTAGCGGCCATGACCTGCTAGGTCACGCGAACGGCAGCTCCCGCCGGGATCGATGTTTCGGGCCGCTAAATGGAGCGGTGCATGGAGAGGACCAGGAGCGGAGCCAGCAGACGCGCGGACCCGGGGAAGAAGGTCGAGAAGGTCCGGGAGGACAAAATGGTGGCCGGAGAAGATCGGGAGGTGTGGGCCCAGTGGGCCAGAGAACAGCAGGAGCTCCTTAAAAACAGCTTCATGCAGCTGAAAACGGAGATGCTGGCCTCCATGGAGAGAATTGTGGTGACCCAGAAGGCGCAGGAGAAGGAGATCAAGGAGGTGAGGAGGAAGGTGGCGGAGAACGAGGACGAGATCCTGGGCCTGGCGGTGAAAGTGCACGAGGCGCTCCATAAGAGATGGCAGGAGAGGCTGGATAACCTTGAGTGCAGATCTCGGAGCCACAATCTGTGGATCCTGGGCCTTCCTGAAGGAGCGGAGGGGGCGGAGGTGAGCACGTACGTGGCCACAATGTGGGGGCTCACTGATGGGCGCGGGGGCCTTCCCGCGGCCCTTGGAGCTGGATGGGGCGCACAGGGGACTCGTCAGAAAGCCAAGGGTAAACGAGCCACCGAAGGCGATGGTGATACGGTTTCAGCGCTTGGCAGACCGGGAGCGAGTCCTGCGGTGGGCGAAGAAAGAGCGGAGCAGTAATGGGAGAATGGCGAAATCCGAATTTACCAGGACCTGGGAGCTGAGCTGGCGAGGAGGCCTGCAGGTTTTAACCGGGCGAACGCTGTCCTCCACGGGAAAGGGGTGAAGTTTGGACCCCTACACCCGGCGAGACTGTGGGTAACATACCAGGACAGGCACCACTATTTTGATACCCCAGATGAGGCGTGGTCGTTCATCAGGCAGGAGAAGCTGGACCTGAACTGTTGTATGGGGGTGAAATGTGCGGGTGGGGAGGGACCGAGGGGAGACGGGTAAAGTATAAGTTTATGGGCATGTCTGCCCGAGTTTGGTTGGGGGTATTGTTGTTTGTTTTGCTTGTTTTTTTTCCAGGTGTTCGGTGCTAGGGGGCGGGAAATGCCCGGGACGGGCTGTCCGGCGCATGGGGTGGTCCCAGATGGCGCTTGCCCCTCTACCCTGCGGGGGAGGGGGTGTAGGGCAGCCCGAAGGAGGCAACAAGTTAAGGGTTGGTATGTAGAGGCGGAGGTGGCCGGGGTCATCATGGGTGAGCTGACTCACGGAAGCACAATGGGGGGGAAACCTGAGCTAAGCGGATGCTTGGCAGGGGGGTGGGGGGGGGGGTGCGGGGGGTTTGGGGGGGGAAGGGGTGTTGCATTGCTGACTGAAGGGGAGCCAGGTGAGCAGTATAGATGGAGAGTCAGGTGGGGGGGCCGCCGGGGGGAGAGCTGGAGGAGGGAGACGGGGGCACGCGGTTGGCCGAAAAAGGGAGATGGCTAGTCGGCGGGATGGGGATGCGACCAGGCTGATCACGTGGAACGTGTGGGGCCTGAATGGGCCGGTCAAGCGGTCCCGCGTGTTCTCGCATTTGAAGGGGTTGAAGGCGGACGTGGCCATGTTGCATGAGACGCACTTAAAGCTCGTGGACCAGACGAGGCTGAGGAAAGGATGGGTGGGACAGGTGTTTCACTCGGGGTTAGACTCAAAGACCAGAGGAGTGGCTATTTTGGTCAGTAAACGAGTGGCGTTTGAGGCAGGGAGCATCGTGGCGGATAAGGGGGGCAGGTATATAATGGTGAGTGGCAAGTTGCAGGGGGCCCGGGTGGTGTTAGTGAATGTATATGCCCCAAACTGGGAAGATGCGGACTTTATGAGGCGCGTGTTGGGTAGGATCCCGGACTTGGAGATAAGCCACCTGATTATGGGAGGGGACTTTAATATGGTCTTGGATCCGAGCTTGGATCGTTCCAAGTTCAGAACGGGAAAGAGGCCGGCGGCGGCCAGGGCCTTGTGGGAGACCATAGGCCAGATGGGGGGAGTGGACCCCTGGAGGTTATCGCGGCCAAGGACGAAGGAGTTTTCCTTTTTCTCCCATGTCCATCGAGTCTATTCGCGATTAGGCTTCTTTGTGTTGAGTAGGGTGTTAATCCCGAGGGTGGAGGGGGTAGAATACTCGGCCATTGCGGTCTCGGACCATGCCCCGCACTGGGTGGACCTGCGACTGGGGGCGGAACGGGGTCAGCGCCCTCTCTGGCGACTGGATGTGGGGCTGCTGGCGGACGAAGAGGTGTGTGGGCGGATAAGGAGGAGTATTGAGAATTATGTGGGAGCGAATGACACAGGAGAGGTGATGGTGGCAGTGGTTTGGGAGGGTCTGAAGGCAGTCATTAGGGGAGAGTTAATCTCCATTAGGTCCCATAGAGGGAAGAAGGAGAGGACGGAGAGGGAGAGACTGGTGGGAGAGATACTCAGGGTAGATAGGAGGTACGCGGAGGCCCCAGAGGGGGGGCTATTGAACGAGCGCCGGAAGTTACAGGCGGAGTTTGACTTGCTGTCCACGGGGAAGGTGGAGGCGCAGCTGAGGAAAGCGAAGGGGGCAGTTTATGAGTATGGGGAGAAGGCGAGTAGGATGCTGGCGCACCAGCTGCGCAGGAGGGAGGTGGCCAGAGAGATTGGGGGAGTGCGGGACAGGGAAGGCAACATGGTGCTGAGCCCAGAGAGGATCAATGAAGTCTTCAGGGAGTTCTACGGAAGGTTATCCGAGTCAGAACCCCCCGGGGAGGGGGCAGGGATGAGGCGGTTCATGGACCGGTTGAGGTTCCCAAGGGTGGAAGCAGAGCGGGTGGAGGGACTGGGGGCCCTGATTGGGTTGGAGGAGGTAGTCAGGGGGCTGGCAGGCATGCAGACGGGCAAGGCCCCGGGCCCGGACGGCTTCCCCGTAGAATTTTATAAGAAGTTCTCGGAGCTGTTGAGCCCGCTCCTGATGAGAACCTTGAATGAGGCAAAGGAGAAAGGGACCCTCCCTCCGACAATGTCGCAGGCATTGATCTCGCTTATCCTGAAGAAGGAGAAGGATCCGCTTCAGTGTGGGTCCTACAGGCCGATATCGCTCCTGAACATGGATGCCAAGCTGTTGGCAAAAATTCTGGCCACCAGAATAGAGGGCTGTGTCCCGGGAGTGATTGGGGAGGACCAGATGGGGTTTGTTAAGGGCAGGCAGCTGAACGCGAATGTGAGGAGGCTCCTGAATACTATCATGATGCCCTCGGAGTGGGAGGGAGGAGGGGGGGGGGGGGGGGGGCGGGGGGAGGGGGTTGCGATGGACGCGGAGAAGACCTTTGACAGGGTGGAGTGGGAGTATCTGTAGGAGGCGTCAGGCAGGTTTGGATTTGGGGAGGGATTTATAGGGTGGGTCAAGCTGCTGTATCAGGCCGCTGTAGCGAGTGTCCACAAACCGGCTACGGTCGGAATATCTCAGGCTGCACCGGGGGACGAGACAGGGGTGTCCCCTGTCCCCGTTGCTGTTTGCCCTGGCAATTGAGCCGTTGGCCATTGCGCACAGGACTTCGGGGGATTGGAGGGGGCTGGTGCGCGGAGGGGAGGAGCACTGGGTCTCCGTCTATGCGAATTACCTGCTGTTGTATATTTCGGACCCGTTAGAGGGGATGGGGGAGGTCAGGCGGATCCTGGGGGACTTCGGGATGTTCTCGGGGTATAAGTTGAACGTGGGGAAGAGTGAGCTGTTCGTGGTCCACGGTAGGGGCCAGGAGGAGAGAATGAGGGAGCTTCCGCTCAGGATAGTGGAGAAGAGCTTTCGGTACTTGGGGATACAAGTGGCCAGGAACTGGGATGCCCTGCACAGGCTCAACTTAACCCGGCTAGTGGAGCAGATGGAGGGAGAGTTTAAAAGGTGGGATATACTCCCGCTTTCCTTGGCGGGACGTGTAGCCACCTAAATTGGTCAACTCCCGATTTAAAATGGCGAACGGCAAAGGCTGATGGGAAAGTCAGCCAACACAGGCAGAAACCAGCAGGTGTAGGTTTGCTGTGTATTTAACTCTGCAAAAGGCCAGACAACATTGATACCAGCGACCATCAGCATAACAATGTAGCAGCCATCTACATACTGATGAGCAATCCCCGGGAACAATAAGTAACATTTGGGACACCAAAGCAAAGCCAGACTCCCCGGCGCCAGCAGGAGCCAACATACAAGAGGTTAACGAACACCTCAAGACCGCCCATCGATCGGGGAACCGCTCCGGTATTGGAGAAATCGAACCAAGCGATTGGAACAAAGTCCAATCACCGAGAACCAGGTACAGGGTCCGCCCCGAAAGGCGGGAAGCCCCTGGGGACTATAAGAGTTAAGCCCCAAGTTCAACTCACTCTCTTCAGCCTGCCTGGGTCACCCAGCAACACGAACCAACATTGACCGTGTCCGGTGCAGTGACCGCCGAATGAAGTAAGTCTTAATTCAACGCTCGCTACGAGATAGGCACTCCTAGCTACCAATCCGTACCAACTTCGAATCCCGCAGACTCAAAACCCGAACAAAAGGTCATTTGTTCCCCTGACCTGGTGGGCCAGTTCAAAGTTAAGTATAGGCCTGTTAGTTGTAGAAGTAGCTTAGACATAGAATTTGTGCATGAGTAGCGATTACTGTGTATAATAAATGTGCTTTGATTTGAATCTTACTAATCGGTGCATTGAGTTACTGATCATTACTTGGACTTGAACCTCGTGGGGGTATCATAAAGATACCTGGCGACTCGAGAGCAAAGGTAATAAAACAGAGCAATTGAACCAACCGGAAAGTTAGCAACATTATTTGGCGACTCCGCCGGGACCCGATCTACAAGTGGCATAACCACTCTGGCAGAACCCAGAATCTGAATTAGAGACCCAATTGGGAACAGAAAACCACAAGCGTTCAAGCAGTTCTGATCAATACTCATAATTCGGAAGTGTGTGAAAGCATGCATAACTAACAGGGTGATAAGGTAAAACTGATAGATTTTTTGTTGCGACAAAACTGTCGGAAGTTTGCATTTCGGAAAGTAGCGAAAGCAGTACCCGTATTTACAGCACCGCCTTAATACCCCTGTCCCAAATTTGAAGAGCAGCATTTGGATAGGAAAGATGGCAATGCAGGCAATGCAACGCCTCATGAACCCCGAGGAATTTGCGGTCACAGCGACCAGCAGCAGTAGAGTGGGACAGTGTCCCATTTGGGAGGAAGAAATCAGGAAGTACCTCAAAGGGAAAGGATGGCCCCTTTGGAGTGAATTCTGTGACAATGACGAATCAGGTCCCGGGAGTATAGGACATACTTGGTGGGAGAACCTGAGCGAGATCCACAAAAAGAGCTTAGGGAAAGCTCGCAAGCCGATGGCAATCGTGTCCTGCTTGGCACAGTTGCGAGGCACAGAGGAGGTCGTTAGGACGCTCCGGAAAGAAGTAGAAGGCATACATCGAATGAGTAAGGTCGATGTAAGCGAGGTAGAAAAAGAGAACTTAGAATTAAGGAGGAAGTTGGCAGCAAAAGACGGAGAGGTGGGTGATGCCAAGAGGGCACACCAGTCTTGTCTGGCGTACTTAAGCAGCCTCCAGTCCCAATATGAAAAGGCCTATCAGGACACGCAATGTGCAGTCCTGGTACGAGAGGAAACCGAGAAGCAGGTAGAAGCATTGCAGAGGCAGTGTAGTGACCTAAAGGCAGCGTTAAGAGCACTCCATGCTGCCACCACGGAGCAAAGACAAAGCTCGCTAGACCACACAAAGTGCCGGAAGCAGATTGCAGAACTGCAATCTCTGCTTTCAGTCCAAAAAGGATTCCAGGAAACCTTTGGAGCAAAATTAGATGAGGAAGACGGCCCTGATTGGGAAGAATTAAACAAGACAGCGCAGAGATATATTCAGGGAACATGTGCGCAGGGAAAGCCACAGAAGAGGAAAGCGCCCCAACCCCCCATAGAGCAGATAGTTCAGGCCCCAATGAACCCTGTAACCACCCACCGTACAGCCACATCGGACAACGCAAAATTTTTATATACCACCCCCTTAACAGTGACCCAATTACGGGACGCGTGCGAGAAAATCACACCGTTCCTCCCCACCTCAGACCACCACCATTTCTTTGCCAGAGTAAAGCAGCAGGCGACCATGTATGGCCTGGATGAGCGAGAGCATGTAAAGCTCACAGTTTTAAGTCTAGACCCTTCAGTCGTAGCAGCCGTTCCCGACCCACAGAATGTAGGAGGAGGCACCCTTGCAGAAATGCATACCGCGATCCTGGATGCGATCGGGTATAACGGGGGTGACCCCGTAGATGGCCTCAACAAATGCAGGCAGAAGAAGACTGGGCACCCCACAGCGTTTGCTGGATGCCTGTGGATCCACTTTGCAGCAGTCTTTGGAGACTTGGACTGTGCCCATTTGTCCCCAGACAACATGGCCAAATGGACCCGCACCCTTATCTCCCATGCCACAGAAACAGGACAGAAAGCTTGCGCCAATTATGATCCCTCAGAGGAGGTTCATAACGAGAAGTGGGTAGTAAAAAGATTGTCCCGCACCTGGGAGCAGTCAGTCCAAAGCAAACCCTCAGTTAATAATCCCGTGGAAAAGCAGGCCGACGCAGATATACAGGCAGTTACAACACACCAGAACCCCGCATGGGTGAATGGAGGAAAGAACAGCCACCCACCCAAGTCACAGGAGTGTTACAACTGTGGACAGTTGGGACACTTTGCAAGAGAGTGCAATGCCCCTAAAAAGCCACAGAGAGCCCAGCAGATGGGCACTCTGAGTAAGAAGAAGACAGAGCCCATTCATAGTGTTAGCGTCCGTTCAGATCAGACGGACCTGACCGGAACGGACTGACGGTGCACGGGCTCCCCCAGTTGGGTCTGCGACACCCTTTGGGATAGGTCCGGACGACTGGTAGTTGCAGCAAAAATTCGGGGACAGCCCATTGAATTTCTCTGGGACACAGGAGGGCCCCGCACCACAATAAATTCCTCCACCCTGTTTCAAAAAGACACGTGGCCCACTACAGCCACCATCACCCTCAGCGGCTTTACAGGCCACTCACAGCAGGGACACATCACAGCCCCTGTACCAATTCAAATCGGCAACATCACCACCAAACACCCCGTGGTTTTAGTTGACCTGCCCCACACAGCAAAGCACATTCTGGGAATAGACTTCATGAGTTCCCACAATCTTTCATTTGATCCAGTCATCCAGTGTGTCTGGAAAATGGCAAAATCCACGAGAGCCCCCGCAACGCTCAATATAGGAGAATATGCGAACAAAATTAGCGCAGTAGGCGAATTTTGGCTCAACCCGACCACGATTAGCACGGACAAGCAGGTTAGGGCAGTTCTGCAAAAGAACAGGGGCGTCATTCTCCGACCCCCCGCCGGGTCGGAGAATGGCCGTTGGCCGCCGTGAATCCCGCCCCCGCCGAAGTCTCCGCTCCCGGAGATTGGGCGGGGCGGGAATCCGGCCGCGCCGGTTGGCGGGACCCCCCGCTGGATTCTCCGGCCCGGATGGGCCGAAGTCCCGCCCAGGAATTGCCTGTCCCGCCGACGTAAATCAAACCTGGTATTTACCGGCGGGACCAGGCGGCGTGGGCAGGCTCCGGGGTCCTGGGGGGGGCGCCGGGCGATCTGACCCCGGAGGGTGCCCCCACGGTGGCCTGGCCTGCTATCGGGGCCCACCGATCCGCGGGCGGGCCTGTGCCGTGGGGGCACTCTTTCCCTTCCACCTCCGCTACGGCCTCCACCATGGCGGAGGCGGAAGAGACTCTCCCCACTGCGCATGCGCGGGAAACTGACAGCGGCCGCTGATGCTCCCGCGCATGCGCTGGGAAACTGACAGCGGCCGCTGACGCTCCCGCGCATGCGCCGCATTTCCGCGCCAGCTGGCGGGGCAACAAACGCCATTTCCGCCAGCTGGCGGGGCGGAAATCCCTCCGGCGTCCGCACCTTTTTGCCGGCGTGATGCCCGTCTGATTGGCGCCGGCTTTGGCGCCAGTCGGCGGGCATCCCGCCGTTGGGGGAGAATTTCGCCCCAGGACAGCATTTGCGACCCACAAACACGACTGTGGCCGGATGACTGGTTCCGTACAGATTACAGGACCTGACCCTAGACCCCAAAAACAATATGGATTTCCCCAAGAGGCAGAGGGAGAAATCTCAAAGGTAATAGACAGCTTATTAGAGCAGGGCATACTTAGATCAGTAGCCTCCACTAATAATGCCCCGATTTGGCCAGCGAGAAAGCCCGATGGATCATGGCGACTGACCATCGATTACCGGGAACTCAACAAAATCACCCCCACAGCAGCCCCCACAGTAGCAACAAGTCCCGAGACCATGCTCAAGCAGGGACTCAATTCCCGATTCTTTACGGTTTTGGATGTCAGTAATGGATTCTGGTCCTTCCATTGGCAAAGGCATGCCAGTACAAATTTGCCTTCACTTTTAAAAATCAGCATTACACGCGGACATGACTGCCACAAGAATTCCACAACTCCCCCTCCATTTTCCACCGACAGCTGGCAAATGGTTTAGCCAAATTCTCTCAACCCGAATGTCTGGTTCAGTATGTAGACGACCTACTACTGCAGACAGACACCAAGGAAGAGCACATTGAGCTTCTGTCCGAACTCCTGGAACTCTTACACTCAATTGGTTGTAAAGTTAACCTCAAAAAGGCCCAGATTTTGGAAGATCAGGTGATATATTTGGGAACAATTATCACACATGGTAAATACGAGATCGAGCATAAAAGGATTGACTCGATTGCTAAATTGCCCCTTCCCCAGAACGTTTCAGCCCTCCGGTCGTTTTTCGGACTGGTTGGCTACTGCCAAAACCACGTTGACGGTTTCGCCAGCAAGGCAGCACCCCTCTCAGACCTCCTAAAGAAAGGAGCCCCCTGGGAATGGCTTCCGCAGCATGCGGATGCTGTGGACTCTTTAAAACAGGCACCCATAGCAGCCCCCGCACTACAAGTTCCAGACCCGCTTTCCCCTTACGCTATAGAGGTAGCAAGCACAGACCGCACCCTTTCGGCCGTGCTCCTTCAGGAACGGCACGAACAGTTAAGGCCCATAACTTACGCCTCCAGAGTTTTAGATGCTGTGGAGCAGGGATTTTCAGTCTGTGAGAGGGGTGCTGCCTTGCTGGCGAAACCGTCAATGTGGTTTCGGCAGTAGCTCGCAGTATTCTGGGCAGTACAGTATTTTACGTACATTACCGGACTAAACTCCATCACAATTGTCCCAGAACACACCCCCATCCAACTTTTACTGGACGGCCGACTCAAGGATGGTACAGTCAGTCAAATAAGAGCAGCCAGATGGACCCTTCATTTGCAGGGACGGGACATCACTGTTAAACGGACAAAGACCCACACTTTTTTAGCCGACAACCTACAGTACCCTGGAACCCCCCATGAATGTGAAATTATATCTCCACACCACAACACAGGCCCCTTTATTGCGAAAACACCCTCCAGAAAGATAGGTAGTTCAACCCAGAGCCCCTGGCACACAGACATGTGCGAGCCCATAAAGATATATGTGGATGGATCTTCCACAGTATTGGATGGGAAGCGCATAACAGGTTGCGGTATTTATGTCGAGGACGCGCAGGGACGCGCCCTAGAGGAAATAGTAATAAAACTTCCAGGACACTTAGGGTTAGGCGATAGGGTTAGGGTTAGGGTTAGGGTTAGGGATAGGTGATAGGGTTAGGGTTAGGCAATAGGGTTAGGGTTAGGGTTGTACAGGGGTTGACCACCTTTGGGTACAATTGTACAGGGGTTGACCACCTTTGGGTACAATTGTACAGGTGTTGAACACCATTGTTTACAATTGTACAGCTGTTGTTCACCTTAGGTTCAATTGTGCAGTTGTTGGTCACAATTAGGTGCAATTCTTCAGTGGTTGGACACTATTATACAGGTGTTGATCAATTGTACAGGTGTTGATCACTTTGGGATACAATTGTACAGGTGTTGATAACTTTTGGGTACAATTGTAC
The DNA here is from genome assembly GCF_047496885.1 of Scyliorhinus torazame. NCBI lineage: Eukaryota > Metazoa > Chordata > Chondrichthyes > Carcharhiniformes > Scyliorhinidae > Scyliorhinus > Scyliorhinus torazame. The sequence goes on along the minus strand of NC_092724.1, from coordinate 139,730,864 downwards.
AGCTATTGATCACTATTGGGTACAATTGTACAGGTATTGATCACTTTGGGGTACAATTGTACAGGTATTGATCACCATGGAATACAATTGTACAGATGCTGATGACCAATGTGTACAATTATACAGACATTGATCACCTTTGGGTATAATTGTACTTGTTCTGATCACGTTCCAGTACTTTGTCCACTTGGTCATTCTTTGGCTTCTGTGCGATCCAAAGTTGAATGTACGGTACAAATTTTCCTTTTTTTCTTTCTAGTTCTTCTCTAATCTATCTAGTAAGCTTTCTTGAAGTCAAATCTGGTACCATATTATATTACTACTTCTGATAGTAATGTTATATTGCTTTGTGCAATATATGTTACCCATTTGCTTCTTGCCAGGATGATCTTTAACTCGATGTTGATTGACACTCGTAGTCTTCCAATTAGAGAAAATACTTTATTGAGTAACGTTGAGAAATTAACTGTGAGTTTGTTCTCTCTCCAATGCTTAAATTAGATGTTACATGAACAAGATTAAATAAGAAATACTTATGAGTAGCTACACCTGTGCTGAGCTGTCTTTGTCAACCTCTGGTCACGAGTCACTGTCCTTATGAAGAGGTAGATCTTGGCTTGAGTCTGTCTTTTATACCCATCTCTAGTGCTGCCCTCCATACATTAACCCCCTGTGTACACACTGATATGTAGATCACTACAGCGTCGTGTCTGGACAGTGAAGTTGGGCAGGCCAAGTAACCTGCATTTGTCCTCACTTTCTAGGAGAAATTTCACATGGATTCCTCCTTTCCCTTTTTTTAACCCTATTGTCCATTTTCATGTTCGGTGCCCATTGTCTTATTACTCTTCTGATCCTGCTCATTGTGACAACACTTTTAGTGTCAGAACTTACAGGGATCAGGAGGGAAAATTGTAAATGGGACAAGGAAGAAAAAATGACACATTTCAGGCAAAGCTTAACCGTTCTTGGTGCTGAGGGAGGGAGATTTCACTTTCAGTTCCCATCTGTCAGTAACTGTGCAGTGATAACCAAAGTTTAATTAACACCAATTGAAAGATCATTTGTTATATTCAAACCTTTTAACCCAATGCAACCATGTTTTCCATAGAAACCATTCACTTCCAATTTAAAAATTATACAAAAGAGTGTAAAAGGAAAACTATTTTCTGCATAAATAGCTTTGGCTTTGAAGGGCTTAAACAGAATGGACTCTCGTAATAAAGGCTTTAAATTGCTTTGTCTGTAGACATGCTATCAAGGCGATTACTGATTTATAATCCGCTTGAGTGACTCATTAATGATTAAATGGCAACCATTTGTGTGCTACTGGGTTAATTAGCCTCCATTTGCTCAGCTTTTGTCAGTCTTCAGTATTTCTAAATTGAAGTCAGGTTCATCCGCTGTATAAAATCAACGAGAGGATATTCCAGTCAGCACTTTGGCTAGAAATATGCCCTTTGGGATTCTACTCCCTCACCTTCCACATAGTTCTGGGCTTCACTAACAACAACTAAATGAGGAGGATTCTAAACACACTCATACATGTATCTACACATTCACAACAAACACACACATGTAGCCACATACATATATATCCATAAATAGATGTTTTGACTTAAAGTTGCTTCAATTGAATTATTATTTTTAAATGAAGTCACACATCAATCATCTCGTGCTGTTTAATTAAAATTGCTTAGTTTGAACTAATGATAATTTAACTTTTTACAAGCAAAGTGTTACTTCAATATAATGGATGGCCTGTACATGTATACCACAGACATACACATACACCAAAAACACATACTCCATCACAGACATGCACAAGGATACACGCGCACACAACAGTCACACTCCATCACACACAAACAGCAAACACACATACTACACAAACACAAAGTCTATCACACACACCGTGCATACTCCACCATACTCCACCACACAGATGCCACATGCACTACATAGGTACACGCCAAACTCAAATGCCATAAGTACATGCCACATTCGGGCAGCACGGTAGCGCAGTGGTTAGCACTGCTGCCTCACGGCGCCGGGGTCCCAGGTTCGATCCCGGCTCTGGGTCACTGTCCGTGTGGAGTTTGCACATTCTCCCCGTGTTTGCGTGGGCTTCGCCCCCACAAACCAAAGATGTGCAGGGTAGGTGGATTGAACACGCTAAATTGCCCCTTAATTGGAAAAAATGAATTGGGTACTCAAAATTTAAATAAATAAATAAGTACATGCCACACACTCCACCACACAAATAACATACACCATACATTCCGCAATGCACAGACCATACATGCATCACCACAAATGTTGTAGAGTGCTGGATACAGATCAATAGCTTTCAGATGTCTTTCTAGTCAAATGTAGGTTAACTGCAAGTCTTTATTGTCTCTTAAATTATTTACAAGGATAAAGGGTACAAGCTAGGAGCTTTCTCCGTGCTTGCCGGCACACACAGCTTTGTCCAACACTAGACTGACCCTGGCTGCAGGGCATCTTACATTGCTGTGTTTGCACTATTGCAATCAGTTGCATTTTAACCCAATTTGCGCCAGACCCATAAGCTACACCTCCACCAAATACATTTATCCAATGTATTTTGTGATTATAGTTTACTTTATGTCTTACATTATTAATGCTATCCTACATTTACATTGTCATTATTACATATTACTGTCTCATCCCTCTCAAGTCCTTGAATTCAAAGGTTCAGGTGATTTGGAGGCTTTTTTAACCCTTCCATATCTTGTTCGCATGATTGTCAGAGAACCTGTCTGCTCTGTCACTGCTGGTTCTCCAAGTTGGTTTGGAAGTTGTTCTGTCATCTGAAAATCTTTTATGTTTCAAAATTGGAACTCTTGTACCTGCTTGTTTCACAAGTTTACCCAGATAGTTGTGTATTTTCTGCCTTTCTAGTTGTTTTTTGAGCTAATTCATCTTTTCTTTCAGCTCAGCATTTAATCTGGTAAGTTGAGTCATTTCTGTTTCAGAGTTATCTGCAGAATTCTTATATACATTTACATTTTTTTTAGAGTATCCAATCATTTTTTCCAATTAAGGGGCAATTTAACGTGGCCTATCCACCTAACCTGCACAACGTTGGATTGTGGGGGTTGTTGTGTTATGCTTCATCATGTAGCATAAGCTGCTTCCTTGATGTATACCCTGACAAAGGAAGGTTCAGACTTGGAGATAGGTTTAACACATTTATTGAACAGTTAACAATTCTCCTCCTTGAGTTCGACTCTCCTGCTAATCTTGCTATAGTAACTCAGGATAACTAACCAGTCTGCTCTAAGCCACGTGGTGGGTGTGATGCTTCTGATCTGCCCCTGTCCTTCTCTCTAAGTGTCGCCTGTGGAAAGAGAAAGAGCATGTGTGCCCTGTCCTTTTATCTGGGTTGTGTAATGCCCCCTTGTGGTAGTGTCACCTCTGGGTGTCTTGACTGCCCATCGGTCGTGTCCTATTCTAAGTGTTCATTAGCTGTATGTCTGCATGTCATGATGTCTCTGGTGCTCCCTCTACTACTTAGTCTTACTTAGTCTTAGTGTATTTACATTAACCCCTTGTGTATTTACAGTGGTGCATATCAGCACAGGGGTGAGACCCACACAGACACGGGGAGAATGTGCAAACTCCACACAGACAGTGACCCAGGGCCGGGATCGAACCTCAGCACATTAGGCAGCAGTGCTAACCACTGCGCCACCGTGCCGCCCCTCTTATATACATTTTGAACAACGCCACCTGGGCATTCAGTTCTGGTTGGAATCTTTTTTCCATGGTCACTGACTGTTCCTTGGACTGTTTCAATTCACTTGTTAGGTTGTCAATCGGTTCCATAGAACTTACGTAATTTGCTTTCAAAACCTGGGTTTGCTTATCCACATTGTGTATCTCAACCTTTGTGTAGTTCAGATTGGACTGAAGTTCAAGTAGTTCATCAGTTTTGGTTGTTACTTCTGCTTTCAAGCAACTGTTCTGATGGATCAGCAATTCTTCCTTCTGTTCCAGGCACGGTTCACAATCCTGACTTGAGATTTTGCTTGATTCGTCAAGTTTTAACTGAAGATCTATGTGTTTGAATTTGCTTCTCATTTAAGCATTTCAAGTCTTCTTTCAGATTTTATACTTCTTGTGAATGACATTGCAATGGTCTCATTAATTCTCGTTCTTACTTTGCAAACTCATCTTTCATACATGAAAGTTGGTTTTCTACACTGATCAGTTTGTCTTTAGTAGAGCTTCCTTCCTCTGCACTATCCTCCAAGCTCACATTCTGTAATTGCACTTTGGCCAGTCATTTCAGAGACTCTTCACACTCTACTGTTTAAAAAAAAAATCATAGGGTGTGAGTGTCACTGGCAGGAACCAGCATTTATTGTCCATCCCTAATTGCCCCTGAACATAGTGACTTCTTCACCCATTTCATCGGGTATTTAAGAGTCAACCACATTGCTGTGGATCTGGAATCACATGTAGGTCAGACCAGGTAAGGATGGCCAATTTCCTTCCTTAACGTGAACCAGATGGGTTTTGCACCAATCGACAATAGTTTCTTGGTCATTCGATTCCAGATTTTCATTGAATAAAAATTTCATCATCTGCCATGATGGGATTCGAAACCGGGTCACCAGAGCATTACCCTTAGTCTCTAGATTAATAGTCCCCTGACAATACCACTATCAGTGACAATATCACTATACTACTACCGCTCTCATTGTGAGAAGTTTTACTTTCTCTTGCCATTCTAGGTTCTTCATTTCCATCTCTTCATATAAATCTTTGGAAATGTAATGTTTTCCCAGGTTTTCTTCCAAATGTCTAACCATTTTCTTCAACTCTGTAGTCCCTTTTCTGAATTTCTTCACTTCCTCTGGAATATAGAACATTCCTGAGTTTACCCTGCCAACTGGTTCTTCAGTTCTTTCACGGCCATAGTTTTTCTATGTACTGATGTGCCTGGATGTATTTGTCTTTGAGTTTTCCCAATGCCCATTTTGATTTTCCAACAATGGTTCATAGTTATTATTTCCTTCTGGTGCCTTTGTGATGCCTCAGAAATTTGTTTGTTAAGATCTCATATTGATTGGTTCATTGAAGACTTTAGTTTATCATGTATTTTGATTTGATTTGAATTGATTTGATTTGATTTATTTATTGTTACATGTACCGGAGTACAGTGAAAAGTATTTTTCTGCGGCCGAGAGAACGTACACAGTACGTACATAGTAGACACAAGAATAATCAACAGAGAACATTGGTAAATGATACATCGACAAACAGTGATTGGTTACAATGCGGAACAAGAGGCCAAACAAAGCAAATATATGAGCAAGAGCAGCATATGGCGTCGTGAATAGTGTCCTTACAGGGAACAGATCAGTCCGAGGGGGAGTCGTTGAGGAGTCTTGTAGTTGTGGGGAAGAAGCTGTTCCTATGTCTGGATGTGTGGGTCTTCAGACTTCTGTAGCTTCTGCCTGATGGAAGGGTCTGGAAGAAGGCAATGCCTGGGTGGGAGGGTCTCTGATAATGCTGTCTGTCTTCCTGAGGCAGTGGGAGGTGTATACAGAATCAATGTGGGATGGCAAGCTTGTGTGATGTGTGGGGCTGAGTTCACCACACTCTGCAGTTTCTTGCGATCTTGGACCCAGCAGTTGCCATACCAAGCTGTGATGCAGCCGGATAGGATGCTCTCTATCGCACATCTCTAGAAGTTGAAATTTGTGTTTTAAAATATTCCAATTCAACACCGATGTAAACATTTTCCAATCTTATTTCATTTTCCTTTTGCAGGAATTTTGAATTTTGGGCTTCATTAGATAGCTTTCCGTTACAGTCAACTGCTTGCTCTGCACTGCCACCTGCTGTTGTAATTCAAGTAATATGTTGGGGTTTCTAACAATCAAAATATATATAGATAAAGTTTTTTGCCTCTCCGGTGCCCTCGCATGGTTTTCTTGGGTAACATCTTTTTACATTTCGTAGCTTTACTGGGGGGTTTTCTCTGGCATTCCAAGTGTGCATCCAAATGCTTCTTAAATGTTGTGAGGGTTCTGGCCTCTACCATGCTTTCAGGCAGTGAGTTCCAGATTCCCACCACTTTCTGTGTGAACACATTTTTCCTCAAATCCCCTCTAAATCTCCTGCCCAATTACCTTAAATCTATATCCCTGGTTATTGATCCCTCAACTAAGGGGAAAAGTTTCTTCCTATCTACTCTATTTATGTCCTTCTCTGCTCTAAGGAGAACAACCCCAACCGAACCAGCCTCTCTCCATAGCTGGAATGCTCCAGTCCAGGCAATATCCTGGTGAATCTCCTCTGCGCCCTTTCTAGTGCAATCATATCCTTTCTATAGTGTGGTGACCAGAACTCCACATAATACTCTAGCTGTTCCTAACAAGTATTTTATACAGTTCCATCATATCCTCCCTGCTCTTATCATAGAATTTACAGTGCAGGAGGCCATTCGGCCCATCGAGTCTGCACCGGCTCTTGGAAAGAGCACCCTACCCAAGGTCAACACCGCCACCCTATCCCCATAACCCAGTAACCCCACCCAACACTAAGGGCAATTTTGGACACTAAGGGCAATTTATCATGGCCAATCCACCTAACCTGTACATCTTTGGACTGTGGGAGGAAACCGGAGCACCTGGAGGAAACCCACGCACACATGGGGACGATGTGCAGACTCCGCACAGACAGTGACCCAAGCCAGAATCGAACCTGGGACCCTGGAGCTGTGAAGCAATTGTGCTATCCACAAGGCTACCGTGCTGCCCCATTTTCTATATTCTGGCTATATTCAGGCTATATTCTGTGCCTTGGCTAATAAAGGCAAATAACCCATATGCATTCTTAACCACCTTATTTATCTGCCATGCTGCCTTCAGGGATCTATGGACATATGCCCCAAGATCCTTCTGATCCACTGTACCTCCTAGTGTCCTGCCATTTATTGTGTATTCCCTTGTCTTCTAGTCCTCACAAAATGCATCATCTCATACTTTTCAGGGGTTAAGTTCCATTTACCACTGTTCTGTCCACCTGACCAGACTGTCTATATCGGCCTATAATATAAGGCCTTCCTTCTTGCTATTTACCACACCACCAATTTTTGTGTCATCTGCAAACTTACCGATCATACCACTCACATTCTCATCAAGATCAGTAATGCACACTTCAAACAGCAAGGGACCCAGCACCGATCCCTGTGGTACACCACTGGACACCAGCTTCCAGTCACAAAAACAACCTTCAACCAACACCCTCTGCCTCCTGTCACTAAGCCAATTTTATCCAGTTTGCCACGTTGTCCTGAATCCCATGGATTCTTACCTTCTTGATCAGTCTCCCATGCGGACCTTGTCAAAAGCCTTACTGAAGTCCATGTAGACTACATCAACTACACGGCCCTCATCGCCATACTTAGTCAGCTCCTTGAGAAATTCAATCACATTTGTTAGATATGATTTCCCCTTGACAAAGCCATGCTGTCTCGCTTTGGTTAATCCTTGCCTCTTCAAGTGGAGATTAATTCTGTCCCTCAGAATTTTTTCCAATAATTTCCCTATCACTGGTGTTAGACTTATTGACCTGTAATTATGTGGTTCTTCCCTACTTCCCTTTCATGATCATCCTCAAGCTTTTAATTAAAAATGTATTAAAGGGCAAAATAAGGCAATTCTGGCACCAATCAAAAGAGGTAAACATGACCAAACACATGGGCCCTTATTTTTTTCCCTATAAATTTTAGAGTACCCAATTGATTTTTTCCAATTAAGGGGCAATTTAGCGTGGCCAATCCACCTAACCTGCACATCTTTGGGTTGTGGGGGCGAAACCCACGCAAACACGGGGAGAATGTGCAAACTCCACACGGACAGTGACCCAGAGCCGGGATCGAACCTGGGACCTCGGCGCCGTGAGGCAGCAGTGCTAACCACTGTGCCACCGAGCCGCCCATGGGCCCTTATTTTTAGGCCTCACCGAGGCCAGGAATTGAGTTGAGTGGTTGCTAAAATTAGTGCCATGGACATCACACCAGCTCCTGAGCTCCATTCTTCCCTCTATTTTCCCAGAAGTCGGATATCCACCAGAATAGAAGTGTTAGCCAATTAAAAGAATTAAGGACCTTTAAAGTCTTTTAACGGAGGCTGACATAAGGTTCCCGCAAGTACCAAGGCTAGTTTAACTGCCTGGATGGGGAATTCCCACAGCAGGCTGGGGACCAGTGCCCCAGTCTGCCTGGAGCCTTCCCTGCCTTCCTGCCATGTGCTGCCCTAAACCCCCCCCCCCCCCCACCTCCACCTGTAGCCATGTAAAATGGCTAACTCCCGATTAGAATAGCCAAACCCCGATTTAAAATGGCGAACGGAAGAGGCTGATGGGAAAATCAGCCAACAGGACTCAAACAGACAGCTGCAGGTAAAACAGTGTATTCGCCTCTGGGGAAGCCAGACGGAATCGATACCTGCAGCCATCAACACAACAACACACCAGCCATCTGCATAGTAAGTAGCAATCCCGGGAACAATATGCTACAAATTAGTAACACAAAGCCGACCCAGACTTTTTGGCGCCAGCAGGAGCTTACACAAAGAGATGTGAATGACCACCCCTCGATCAAGGAATCGCTCCAGCATTGGAGAATATCGAACCAAGTGATTGGGACCAAGTCCAATCACTTGGAACCAGGTACAAGGTCCGCCCCGAGAGGCGGGAAGCCCCATGGGACTATAAGAATAGGGGCCAAGTTCGAATCGACCCTTCTTCCCTTCGTCTCCTCTCCGCACCCTTGGAGACCCTTCTGCTGACCTTCTACAACAGCCGCAAGAACGTACGTCTTACTCCAACGCTCGCTACGAGATAGACACTCCTGACTATCGACCTGTACCAGCTTTGAATCCCGCAGTCTCAGAACCTATACGAAAGGCCATTCGTTTCCCTGACCTGGTGGGCCATTTCCAAACTTAAGTATTGGCCTGTTAGTTGTAGGAAGTAGCTTAGAAGTAGAATTAATGTGTAAGTATTGATTACTGTATATAATAAATGTGCGTTGATTTAACTCTTACTAAGCGGCGTGTTGGATTATTGATCATTACTCGGACTTGAACCACGTGGCGGTATCAGAAAGATACCTGGCGACTCAAGAGCAAAGGTGATAGAACAAAAGCAATTAAACTAAGGCTAAAACGAGCAACACCGCCCCCCCCCCGCCCCCCCCCCCCCCCCGCCACACACACACCTTCCACTCCCAACACACTAAAAAAAACATTTTATAAAAGTTGGAGGGGGTGTTGGGGACGCCTTCATTTTGAAGCACCCTCTCCTTCACTTACCTTTAGTAGCATCCTGCACTGCTTTCAAACTGCAAGGCCTCTGATTGGCCTTCCAGCTTCGAGAACCCACCCAACCCCCTTTATTGGAGAAAGGTCCTATTGGTCATGATGGGCAGCTCCGGGAGAAATCACAATGGCTCTTTGAGGTTTTCCATGCACTTCATCCTGAGGGTGAGGTTCAGATGTCCACAGGCAAATTCCAGCCCTCTTAGAGATCAATTTTAAGTCACCTCATAAAGTAGAAAACAGAGATAGAGAGGCAAATAGAATGTGCTGAGTATTAAATGTTCTATTTCTTAGTAAACCGTGAATCTTGCATCCCATATTCGAAAATGTTGAATTCTGAAAGTTGGATTTTGTTTCCTTCAGTTGCATTTAACTGGGTGAAAGTTTATTGCTTGATAAACTGATACATATGGTTGACGGAGTCTTGTGATCGCTGAGATTGTTTACAGATAGCTGATTGAAGAGAAAACTTATGATCCATCCCCCAGAGTCAGTACCACTTTGTCAGAAAGAGGGCGGATTTACCACAGACTCGGGTTCAATTTCATGACAAGTCCAAGAATTGTTAAAGTTCATCGGATGAGTTTGACAATTGAAACTTCAGAGATTTTTTATTGTCTCCGATTTCTTTCACCTTTTCTTATGTTCACCTTCCTGTTGCTGGTATATGGAAGTGAGGTGGGTTTTCAGTCTCAATAGAAGAAAGTGGAATGGACCAGTCTGGGAGAATGCTTGACAGGGGGTTGCCCCATGGATGATGAATAGCAAACGGAATCCAATCAGGGGTAAATGCAACGTATTGTTTATACGAGAAGTGAAAATAAAAGGAGACACTTCAAATCCATGCTGGGGCAGAACCTCCCAAAGGGAAGATGAATGCAGTCCAGATCATCATTAAAAAAGTCTAAGCAGGGTGAGGCAAGGATTATCAATGTAAATCAGATCTGCCAAAGGGACGATGGGCCAAATGGCCTCCTTCTATCCTGTATCATTCTATCACTTTATCATCTTGAGTTATATTGTCAAACCAAGTGAGTTCAAAGTCCTAGGGATCACACTGACGCTGTGCAGTGCCCAGATACAGCTAGAGAACGATGTAGAGTACAGTGATCAGAGGTCTACTAATTGTACAATGTACAATAACATTCACAACTCCTCAGAAACGAAGACAATCTGTGTCGATAGGCAGCAAGAATTGGACAACATGTTGTCTTGGGCTGATAGGTGGCACACAGATGCCAGGCAATGATCATCTCCAACAAGAGTGACTCTAATTATCTCCCCTTGATTTTCACTGGCATTGTCTGCACCATCCCTTGGAAAGAGCACTCTATCTCAGCCCACATCTTCACCCTGTCCCCGTAAACCAGTAACCCCACCTCGCCTTTTTGGACACTAAGGGCAATTTAGCGTGGCCAATCCACCTAACCGGCACATCTTTGGACTGTGGGAGGAAACCGGGGCACCCGGAGGAAACCCACGCAGACACGGAGAGAACGTGTGGACTCCGCACAGACAGTGACCCAAACCGGGAATCTAACCTGGGACCCTGGAGCTGTGAAGCAACTGTGCTAACCACTATGCTACCGTGCTGCCGTATTGACATCGACTTTGGCTTTGATGCCCTTGATCTGGCCTAGTTTCTCGTGAAAGACATCTTCAAACCTCCTTAGGACATTTTGGAGGAAGCAGTTGGATATTTTGAAAATTTCCAGACAATTGAGCCTAATCTTCCGTAACCAGTATTTTCCCATCAAGCTGGGTCTATGCCCTTCCACAACAACCAAGGGTAGATTGGCCTCTCTCCCATTGTACTCCACTGGTGTGTTGGGGGTTCCAAGGATTTTCAAAGTTTTCCAGATGCAGGTGGAAAGATTGGCTGTAGTACTATTCACACTTAAAAGCTGAATTCCAACACAAAGGTATTGGAACGTCTGCTCTCCCTCAATGGCCCCCAAAGCCTTGGTGTCGCCTTCCATGTTTAGGGGTTTTTGCCATTTACCCTTAAGACAATTTTAATTGGGGACGTCTTATTCAATTGGACTGCGTTCAACCGATACATTGCAATGTCTTCGAATAATAATAATCTTTATTATTGTCACAAGTAGGCTTACATTAACACTTCAATGAAGTTACTGTGAAAAGACACTAGTCGCCACACTAAGGCGCCTGTTTGGGGATGTAGCCATCTGGGATGGCCACTTACAGCAAGAAACATGGACGTTCACAAAGCCTAAAGGGAAATGTGGACAATGTAAGATTCAGGCAGACACAGAGCCTGAATGTATATTTGTGAGCAAAGAATCCAGACAGCATCGAAACCCCCAACCGATTAGCATTTAATGGCCCATCTCCGTAGGACAAAGGATTGATACTCAGGTAACCGTTACAAGTCCAGACATTTCGGCGCCACTCCCTTTACTCAGGAAGCATAAACAGCAAGGTCAATGACCGCTTAGGACACGCCCAGCAATCAAGACACCCACCCCTTTATTGGCTCAAATCAAAGGCAGTGATTGAGAACTGCCCAATTAATTGGGTCCTAACCTAAGGACTGCCCAAAAGAGTGTGAAACCCCCAAGGATAAAGAGAGACACTGCCTTGTGTTCGATCTCTTTTGGACCTGGCACTCCGCCAACGTCTCCCTCCAATTGCAGCACCACGGCCAGAAGTAAGTCCAAGTTCAACGCCCGCTACCAGACGGATGAGCCCAGCTGAACAGCAGTTACTTCTCCAGACCCAGTAGATCCAGATTCGAACAAAGGCCACCATTCCTCTGACCTAAGCCGGGTGCCTGAAGTTAAGTACAGGTTGTCATAGTTGTTAGGTGTAGTTTAACTAGTAATGTTTATGTTGCATGTGTAAGTTAATCTTGTGTGTAAATAAAGTACCATTGATCTTGAACTAACTAACTGGTTGTTTGGCTCTTTGATCGATATCTGATTGAACCTTGTGGTGGTATCATTTGATACCTGCCGACTATGAAAGCAATATAGTATCGATATCTAAAGAAAGAAGGGCAACCTTACCTGGGTTGCGCAGTCTTTTGGCAACTCTAGGTGTTTAAAAAAAAAAAATTCTTATTAGGTTACTCCTCATTGTTGGCCTCAAATTGGAATTGGAACAGACCAACAAACTGCCCCCAAGTATCCAGGAAGCCTTCCTCTGACCCTCGGGTGGCGTACTTAATCTTCTCCAGGTGGAGAAATTCCGAGAGGTCAGCGAGCCAGTCTGCAGCTGTGGGTGGTGCTGCCGATCGCCAGCCGAGCAGGATTCTCCGGCGTGCGATTAGGGAAGCGAAAGCAAGGGCGTTGGCCCCCTTCACCATGTGGAGCTCTGGCTGCTCCGATACCCCGAAGATTGCCACTATTGGGTATGGCTTCACCCTCACCCCCACAACCTTGGACATTGCCTCGGAGAAGGCTGTCCAGAACCCAGCAAGCTTGGGGCAAGCCCAAAACATGTGGGTGTGGTTGGCCGGGCCCCTCTGGCACCGCTCACATTTATCCTTCATCTCCGGGAAGAACCTGCTCATTCGGGTTCTGGTCAGGTGCGCTCTGTGCACCACTTTGAGCTGCATGAGGCTTAGCCTTGTGCAGGAGGAGGTGGAGTTCACCCTGCTCAGTGCTTCGCTCCAGAGTCCCCATCCTACCTCTGTCCCCAGTTCGTCCTCCCATTTTTGTCTGATCTCGTCCAGTGGTGTTCAGGCTCTGTCCAGTAGTTGCCCGTATATTTTCCCACATAGCCCCCCCTTCTCGTTGCTTGTGCCTATCAGGTCCTCTAGTAGTGTGCTTTCTGGGGCCCCGGGATACCCTACTGTCTCTTTGCGGAGGAAGTGTTTTATTTCGAGGCGTCTCATTTCCTGTCCTTTTGCTAGTTTCCACTTCCTTGTCAGTTTGTCCAGTGTCACCAGTCTGTGCCCTACGTAGAAGTCCCTGACTGTCAATGTGCCCCCGTCCCGCCTCCATCGTTTGAAGGTGGTATCTAGCATGGCACGGGGGAATCTGTGATTGCCGCAGATGGGGGCCATAGGGGACATTTTAGTTATCCAGAAGTGTTGTCTGAGCTGGGTCCATGTTCTCAGTGGCCGCTACCACTGGGCTCGTTGTGTATCTTGTTGAGGGTGATGGGAGTGCTGCTGTGGCCAGGGCCCGACTATCTACGTTTTGGAAAAAGGCCTTGGGGATGAAGATCGGGATGGATCTAAACAGGAAGAGTAACCTTGGCAGTACGTTCATCTTGATCGTCTGCACTCTCCCCGCCAGGGAGAGTGGGAGTGAGTCCCACCTTTGAAGGTCTCTTCTTACTTCCTCCATCAGGCTGGTCATGTTCCATACTGCGCCATACTTGATTGAACTCCCCTTCACCCATACCTTGGAGCTCAGTGATGCCTTGCTCACCGCACTCCGTTGCCTGAGCTATCTCAATCGCCTTTTCCAATGTTATAATGATCTCAGCCAGGGGCTTCTTCTGGATATTAAGGGTATGGATCCCACAAACACGGAGGTCGTGCAACATGTCACTAAGTGCGGATCCGGATTCACAGTGCTCAGCGAGCTGATGAAGCCTGACTATGAAGGCTGAGGCAGATTCTTCATAGTCCCTTGCTGCAGAATTAAATTTATAACGTTGGAGGATAAACGCGGGCCTTGGTTTGAAATGTTCTTTGACCAATTTCACTATCTGGTCAAAGATCTTCGAGTCGGGTGCTTCCAGGGATGTAAGTTTCCAAGTTAAATTGTACTTTTGGGGACTGCAAACGATCAGAAGTATCACCTTCTGATTGTCCTTGTCTGTGATCTCATTCCCGGAAAAAAATTTGCGGAGTTGTTCGATGTGCTGTGTCCAATCCTCAGTTTCATGGTCAGATGGGTCAAGTTTATTGATGATTGGCATTGCACTCACGGTTCAATGATTCCCGACTCTTCCTGGAGCTTCTTTCCTTTCTCGACTGCTTCCTCCTTCCCCCCTCAATTCACAACATCTGTTGGCTGCAGCAAAACTTTTACCCCATTGCCAATATGGTGGCTCGAGTCGAATATCGGAAAGTTCCAGTAGTTCACAAAGGGGGTTATTGATGGAAGGCAAAGGCAGATAATTAACAGGCACAGAACACAATGTAACAGGACTTAACACTTCCGTTCCGGGGTCTACACTGCCCGGGGTTCTGCTCCCAGGGCCCCGCACAAACACTCTATTGGCTGGGTTCACATGCTCTTGCACGATTGGCCCTGAGATGGTTATGTGGTCCATTGAGCCCGCCCCCTTAAAGGGGCCACGCTACCACCAGGCATTAGAGGATGAACTGTAAGGAATAACTTGAGATATCCAGTCTTCTCAGATCACAAAGAGGGGATAGCACAGTGGTTAGCACTGTTGCTTCACAGCGCCAGGGACCCAGGGTCGATTCCCACTTGGGTCACTGTCAGTGCGGAGTCTGCATGTTCTCCCCGTGTCTCCGTGGGTTTCCTCCGGGTGCTCCGGTTTCCTCCCACAAGTCCCGAATGGCGTGCTGTTATGTGAATTGGGCATTTTGAATTCTCCTTCAGTGCACCCGAACAGGTGCTGGAGTGTGGCGACTAGGGGCTTTTCACAGATGAAGGAAGCTTTTCAGCCTCACCCAAAGGCGAAATTTAGCATGGCCAATCCACCTAACCTGCACATCTTTGCACTGTGGGAGGAAACCGGAGCACCCGGAGGAAACCTACACAGACGCAGGGAGAATGCATAAACTCTACAGTCACCCGAGATCGGAATCACACCCGGGTCCTGGCACAGTGAGGCAGCAGTGCTAGCCACTGTGCCTCCGTACTCCCCTTAATATATGTAGCTTCCCGTACACATAACTCTGACACACTGCGAGCTTGACTGACAATGTAAATTGGTTGTGAGCATAAGTCTTAGCACATTGAGGATTACTTAGTAAGTGTTGTTGAATCATGGCTGTTCACAATGGACAAGGTATAGACTGTACCCAATCAGCCCGTGCAAGCAGAACGCCAATCGCAGTGACCAACAGTAGCTGTGATTCCACGACCAGACAATATTGCAGCTCCAGGTAGTTGTAAATAGATTATCGGTATTTGATGTGGGGCTATGGTGACAAATGTTTGTTTTTAAGTACTTGGAGGAATTTAAAAGTGTGGAATGAGCTTTTATCAATGAGAGTGTTTTTGAAAGTGGCGACGTCTGAAATAAATAATTAGAATTTTATTTTGTTTAGTCTCAACATAGCTTCTGGGTTGGGCACTGGTGGCATAGAGGATGCAAGGTATAAAGGGCCTTGAGGATGAATGGGGGTTCGTGCATTTGCATGAGTGGCAATAAGTTGGTATAGAACCTATAAATGGCCATGGGAGTTGGTAGAAGGGCAGAGGTTAACATGGAGGGTATGGGGGCCATGAGGGATGCATAGAGGGGCTTGAGGTCACATGGATTGGGCATGTGAGGGGGTGTGAGGCATGAGGACTAGAAGGCTCTTCTTTGATTAATTGTTTTTATCACAACGGCAAGAGTCCCAGAGCACCGAGGCGGGACTTTTAAACAGCCCATCTGCATACTTGGCAGCCTTGTGGGAACGAGAATCCGACCATTCGGGGCGTTTCTCCTGAGTCGGGTTTGCAGAGTCAGGATATTTCCTCAGCCTGCGCACCTGACTGGGGTGGGGGAAATGCAGGCCCGAGTGTGGATTCCATATCTGCGGCGGTTGTAAAGAGGCACGGCTAGTGGTAAATCCTCCCATCCAGCAGCAGGGGGCAGCAGCTAAATTCGGTTCACAGCCTGGGAAGTGAGCATTTCAAAACTATTCCGGTTGCTCAATGTTGAAATGAAAGTGTTTTCCCGCAGTCTAGCCAGTTCCATTGAAGATTCAATGGCAATAATCCAGCTGCATCTTGGCAGCCATTTATTTTGTGGGTTAAAGAGCGGAAAGTGGCTGAAAGCTTTGATGTTGGCAAATTTACTGCAAAGTTTACCTATACCCCGATGACAGTTACTTTCCTGAACCGTGGCATAATGTAGAAGCTTAATCTGTCTGCAGTCTGCAGTGTTGCTCAGATGGTGAGGAACTGGTGTGACTTTCTCTGTCGTCTGCTTCATTTCCAGTTCATTTATCTTGCCTATATTTCCCCCATGCTAGACTGTGGCTCCGTGAGAGCCAAGGAAGTAAGACAACCCCTTGTATGCGAAACCAGACTGTGAATGTGAGCAAACTAATCTACCCCGGGCAGCACCACAGTAAAGTCCGCCATCAACTCAGTTGACGTGCATGGATGGCGTGCGATACAGCAGGAATCGGGTGACCGGATTTTCAAAAGTCAAAATGGGGACCTGTGGAAAGCTTTGGGGAGGTGGGGCCCCGTGGCCAATGGCAGGTGTCTAGGGGAGGGGCAGTTGAAGGTCGGAGGTCATGTGATTACATCTCCGGGCAATGCCGTGCCAGGTTTGGCCTCCCTAACACGCAATTATTGAAGACAGCATTGCCGAGGCACAGACCTTTGTTTCAATGACATTTCTGCCACATTTTCTTGAAAAAGCTGAACCAAGGCTTCGATTGTCACATGACCCCAGCCAGGATCCTCGATTCCGCTCTGACTTCACTCACTGTGCAATGCACAATGGCAGGACCGATCTGCGTTTACAAGGCTTGTTTAGTTTCACTTTGATGCGCAATCAATTACTCTCAAGACGAAGTGATTCATAACTGAAGGCTTTAATCTGCTAGAACTCTTCCCCAGCAGCTTCGATACAGAAAGTGAAGGCTGCTGGGACGGCACCGGTTCTTATACTCCGCCTCTCAGGGCGGAGCTGTGTACATCATCCAATGGTAGACTCCTGGGTCTAACCAATGGTCATCCACCTCTCAGGTACCGCAATACCTGGTATTACCACATTCACCCCCTGTTAAAAAAGAGCCCGGCAGGGTGATGGCCAGCGTTAATAGTCGCCTTTCGCATGGTATGACCAGGTATGGAGGTGCCATGATGTCGAGGGTATTAACAAAGTGTTCATAGTGCAGCAATCAGTCGATCGGGTGGCCTGGTCGTCCTTCTGGAGCGTCTGGGCTTCGGCGGTGATTCTGATGGGGGTCCCGGCGGTTGCGACTCCGGGAGCGTGATGTCGTCCTCCCAGGCAGCTTCGTCACCCCTAGGCGGCGCTGTTGGTGCAAAAGGTGGACAGGGGGGGGAAGGCGCCTGTAGGGGGCGTCGGTGTGTGTTCGGGCCTAGGCAGGAGCGGCGGGAGGACTGACCCTGCAGTTAGGTGCTGTGGGGAGGTTGGGGGCAATGGGTCGGGTGCGCGTGGGGTTCCAGCGGGCGGCAGGTCCCGAAGGGAGACCGTGTCTTGGTGGCCGTCAGGGAAAGCTACGTAGGCGTACTGGGCATTGGCGTGCAGCAGGTGGACCCTCTCGACCAACGGGTCCGACTTGTGCGCCCTCACATGTTTCCGAAGCAGGATGGGTCCGGGTGTCGCTAGCCAGGTTGGGAGCGAGGTCCCGGAGGAGAATGCCCTGGGGAAAACAAGGAGACGTTCGTGAGGTGTCTGATTCGTGGTTGTACAGAGCAGTGACCGGATGGAGTGGAGGGCCACCGGGAGGACTTCCTGCCAGTGGGAGACTGGGAGATTCCTGGACCGTAGGGCCAGCAGGACAGTCTTCCAGACCGTTCCGTTCTCCCTCTCTACCTGCCCGTTTCCCCGGGGGTTGTAACTGGTCGTCCTGCTCGAGGCGATGCCCTTGCTGAGCAGGAATTGACACAGTTCGTCACTCATAAAGGAGGACCCCCTATCACTGTGTATGTATGCGGGGAAACCGAACAGTGTAAAGTTACCCTGGAGGGCCTTGATGACGGTGGTTATGGTCATGTCGGGGCAGGGAATGGCGAATGGGAACCGGGAGTACTCGTCAATCACATTAAGGAAGTACGTGTTGCGGTCGGTGGAGGGGAGGGGGCCTTTGAAATCCATGCTGAGGCGTTCAAAGGGATGGGAAGCCTTTATCAGGTGTGCCCTCTCTGGCCGATAAGTGCGGTTTGCACTCCGCGCAGATTTGGCAGTCCCAGGTGACGGTCCTGACCTCCTCGATGGAGTAGGGCAGGTTGCGGGTCTTGATAAAATGAAAAAAACGAGTGACCCCCGGGTGGCAGAGGTCCTCGTGGAGGCCTCGGAGGCGGTCCACTTGCGCGGTGGCACTAGTGCCGCGGGACAGGGCATCAGGAGGCTCATTTAGCTTCCCCGGACAGTACAAGATCTCGTAGTTGTAGGTGGAGAGTTCTATCTTCCACCGCAAGATCTTGTTGTTCTTAATCTTGCCCCGCTGCGCATTATCGAACATGAAGGCAACCGACCGTTGGTCCGTGAGGAGAGTGAATCTCCTGCCGGCCAGGTAATGCCTCCAGTGTCGCACAGCTTCTACTATGGCCTGGGCCTCCTTTTCGACCGAGGAGTGGCGAATTTCGGAAGCATGGAGGGTCCGGGAGAAGAAAGCCACAGGCCTGCCCGCCTGATTGAGGGAGGCCGCCAGAGCTACGTCGGACGCATCGCTCTCGACCTGGAAGGGGAGGGACTCGTCGATGGCACGCATCGTGTCTTTTGCAATGTCTGCTTTGATGCGGCTCCATCGACAGGGGGAAGGTCATGGACTGGATCAGGGGTCGGGCTTTGTCTGTGTAGTTGGGGACCCACTGTGCATAATAGCTGAAGAACCCGAGGCAGCGCTTTAGGGCCTTGGGGCAGTGAGGGAGGGGGAACTCCATGAGGGGGCGCATGTGCTCAGGGTCGGGGCCTATGACTCCACTTCGCACTACGTAGCCTAGAATGGCTAGACGGTCGGTGCTAAACACGCATTTATCCTTATTGTATGTCAGGTTAAGGATTTTCGCGGTCTGGAGAATTTTGCGGAGGTTGGTGTCGTGGTCCTGCTGGTCGTGGCCGCAGATGGTGACGTTATCCAGATACAGGAACGTTGCGCGTAAGCCGTACTGGTCAACCATTCGGTCCATCTCTCGTTGGAAGACCGAGACCCCGTTCGTGACACCGAAGGGAACCCTTAAAAAGTGATAGAGCCGCCCATCTGCTTCGAAGGCAGTGTACTGGCGGTCACCATTACGGAGGGGTAGCTGGTGGTAGGCAGACTTGAGATCCACCGTGGAGAAAACCTTGTATTGCGCAATCCTGTTAACCAGGTCGGCAGTACGGGGAAGAGGGTACGCATCCAGCTGCGTAAACCTGTTGATGGTCTGACTGTAGTCAATGACCATCCTATGTTTCTCCCCGGTCTTTACCACCGCTACTTGAGCTCTCCAGGGACTGTTGCTCGCTTCCATGACCCTTTCCCTCAGCAGCCTTTGGACCTCCAACCTGATAAAGGTCCGGTCCTGGGCAGACAGTAAGGGAGGGTATAGGGCCGCCGAATTTAAAAGTCAGGCTTTGCAAATGGCACTGGAAATCCAGCCCAAGGAGGGTGGCTGCGCAGAGGTGCGGCAGGGCATACAGGCGGAAATTGTGGAATTCCCTGCCTTGGACAGTGAGGTTCGCTAGGCAGAACCCCTTTATCTCCACCGAGTGTGACCCGGAGGCCAGGGAAATCCTTTGATTTACGGGATGGGTGACAAGCGAACAGCGCCTTACCGTGTCAGGGTGAACAAAGCTTTCCATGCTCCCAGAGTCAACGTCTCATGGCCGTTGATGGAGATCGTCATTGTAGCTTTTGCAAGCGTCCGGGGCCGACTCTGGTCCAGAGTCACCGAGGTCAGCTGCAGTAATGGAGAGTTCTGGTTGGGCAGCATGTAGTCGGCTGTGCAGGGGGCCTGGGGGCCCATCCAAGATGGCGTCACCTATGGGTCGCACATGGTATCTGGGGATGAAGAAGATGGCGGCGGCGAGGGACAAAATGGCGGCGCCCACCCTTCCAGCGTGGTGTCCGGGGGGCAAAATGGCCATGCCCGTGGGTCGCACGTGGCCTTAGGAAAGGGGGGTGGCGGTGAGCGCTAGGCGGTCGGGGCCTGAAAGGGGGGTTGCCGATAGTCGCTGGAGACCGCGACCAAGGCGCGGGCCTGGCAGACCCCCACATAGTGGCCCTTCTTGCCGCACCCTTTGCAGGTGGCGGTGCGGGCCGGGCAGCGCGGGCGGAGATGATTTGTATGCCCGCAGAAGAAACAGCAGTGTCCGGTGGCGTTAGCGGGCCGCCTCGCCGCGCAGGCTTGCGGGGTCAGGGGAAAAGTCTGTGGGGCTGCCGCTACGGGGTGCCACGCAGCCCAGGGGGCCGCCGCGCAATCGGGTGCAAAGGACAGCGCATTTTTATAGGCAACATCCATGGACCCTGCCAGGGCCCGTGCCTCTGTAAGTCCTAGAGTGTCCAATTCTAGGAGCCTTCGGATGATATCGGGGGAGGTCATACCTGCCACGAAAGCATCCCTGATCAAAAGTTCCGTGTGCTCGCTCCCCGAAACTGGCGGGCAGCCACAGTTTCGGCCCAGCACCAGCAGCGCCCGGTAGAAGTCTTCCAACGTTTCCTCGGGGCTTTGCCTCCTAGTCGTCAGCAGGTGACGAGCGTAGACCTGGTCCACAGGGCAGATATAATGTCCTTCTAGCAGCTCGATCGCGGCAGCATAATTCTCCGTGCTGACCCATGAGCGTAGGAGATGCATCTTTTGTCCTTCCGTGGTGGTGTCGGCAGTCGTGTCGAGGTAGCCCTTAAAGCACGTCAGCCAATGTTTGAAAATAGCAGCAGAGTTGTCCCCGTGGGGGCTGAGTTGAAGGCACTCCGGTTTGATACGGAGATCCATCCTTTCAACTGAAGTTGTAGCAGATTAAATTGATGCGCAATCAATTACTCTCAAGACGAAGTGATTCATAACTGAAGGCTTTAATCTGCTAGAACTCTTCCCCAGCAGCTTCGATACAGAAAGTGAAGGCTGCTGAGACGGCACCGGCTCTTTTACTCCGCCTCTCAGGGCGGAGCTATGTACATCAGCCAATGGTTGACTCCTGGGTCTAATCAATGGTCATCCACCTCTCAGGTACTGCAATACCTGGTATTACCACACACTTGCACATTGGACTCTTAACAATAGCCATTTTCAGCCAGAAGCTGAATTTAAAACCAGTGAACATACCCCCAGGGCGGCATTGTAGCACAGTGGTTAGTACTGTGGCTTCACAGCTCCAGGGTCCCAGGTTCGATTCGTGGCTTGGGTCACTGTCTGTGCGGAGTCTGCACGTTCTCCCCGTGTCTGCGTGGGTTTCCTCCGGGTGCTCCGGTTTCCTCCCACAGTCCAAAGATGTGCAGGTTAGGTGGATTGGCCATTGTAAATTCCCCCTTAGTGTCCAAAAAGGGTTAGGTGGGGATACTGGGTTACGGGGATGGGGTGGGCCGAATGGCCTCCTTCTGCAATGTAAATTAATATGATTCTATGATTCTACATGACTCTAACAATAGGCATTTTCAGCCAGGAGCTGGATTTTAAACCACTGAACCTACCTCCGGTCGGAGACAATTTGTTTGCACCGAGAGCGACGAGGAGGAAAACAGCTCACTCTGTGGGAGGTTTGGCCGGACGTGCCAACCAAACTTGCCTGCCGCCTTCCTTGGTACTGATTGGTGGCTGAGCGATTGGCGCCGTCTGATCATCTCATCAAGTGCAGCTTGCGCTTGGCGGACCGCCCAGCCCGTCAATCTCGTCATCACTCAGATGCTGATTGCTCACTGGTTCCGGATGCCGATGGGGATTTCCGTGCATGCGGGAGCATCCCAGCGCAGCCGCTGAATGGTCCATGAGTGGGAGTACTCTGATTCCCAGGGTGCAGAGCTGCACGGGGGTCCTTTCTTTGGGGCGTCTGCTGACGGTAAACAGAACGCGAGGGGCCGGGGAAGGTGGACGGGACTCAATTGGGAGCTGGAAACCAGGACACTGGGGAACACCGTCAAGCTATTGCCTGATAAACTAGCAAAACAGGAACATCTGGACACCCAAAGCAGATGTTCCCACAGCAGTCAGGGCTCAAGGCCCTTGGAAAGTTTTCCCCCTTGTAACCCTGAACGTCTATTTTGGACTAATAATAAAATCAGTTTAAAATCGGTTAACCCTGTATTGATCTAACCTTTCTGGTCTGTAGGTGCCTCAGCAACATAACCTGCAGTTCATTTACTTACTGAGTCATCAGCCACAAATATCACAGGTAGAAAATCAAATGATCATCCGATCATTGCTTCATCAGAATTTGTGGGAGGTCTTTCCGTGCAAATTGACTGCCAGCTTTCCTACATTGCAATGCAACTACACTTCAAAAGTACGTTTGGCTCGAAGGCCGTTTGGCACATCCTGAGATCGTGAAAGAGGTTGGGCGGGATTCTCTGTTCGTCAAAATCACGTTCGCTGATCGGCCGGAGAATCCCCAGTTGCGCCGAAATCGGGAGCGGCGCCGCTTTTGCAATGCTCACCCCTTCGAAAATGGCGTACGTGAAGAGTATTCCGCACGCCATTAGGATGGCCTCAGAACATCACCTGAGGCCCCCCCCCCCGATGCTTCACCCGCGGTGGGCCGAGTTCCCGACAGTGTGGAACCCTTGTCCTTTTTTTATCGTGAACCCAGCGTAGCGGCTGCGGACTGAGTCCAGCGCTACCGCAGTCGGGTGGGGGGGTTAGCCATTCCACGGGCAGGGGGAGCTTTAGCGGGGGCTGGGGGCACTGGTGGAGGGGTGTTCCGAGGGTGGCAACGCTGATTACAGGGGTCCACACGCGGCTGGCGCCAAGTTGCAGGCCGCTGCAGGCCGCTGTGTGCATGCGCGGCCACGAACCCGCCAATTCTCCGGCCGTATCCGTAGCTAAAGGCTTTACAATTGCATGCCTGCTAGCCCCCCCACCAGACAGAGGCTCAGAGCAGCTTTCGTGTCGTTTTTCCGGGCGTAAAACGCCACTGTTCCCACGCCGGTGTCAGCACTTAGTCTTCAAACCGGAGAATGCAGCCCGCTATATCGTTTTAAAAATATAATTTTTATCAGGGTTTTCACAAACTATCAACAGCAGAATGAAAAAGAAACCCAATAGAATTAAATACAGAACAAAGTAAAGCAACCCCCGTGCCCCCCTCCCCATATACATAAATAATAAATTAACACCCTGAATTAACACAAAGCAAACATAGCAAATATATACACCCCCTCAGATCCCCCAGGGTAAATAAAATAAAATAAAATAACCCCCCCCTCCCCCCCCCCCCTGGGTTGCTGCTGCTGCTGACTATTGTCTACCGTTCTGCCAGGAAGTCCAAGAACGGTTGCCACTGCCTAAAGAACCCTTGTACCGATCCCCTTAAGGCAAATTTCACCCTCTCCAAATTAATAAACCCCGCCATATCGTTGATCCAGGATTCCACGATTGGGGGCCTCCCATCCCTCCACTGAAGGAGAATCCTTCGCCGGGCTACCAGGGACGCAAAAGCCAGAAGACCGGCCTCTTTCGCCTCCTGCACTCCCAGCTCCCCTGCAACCCCAAATATTGCGAGCCCCCAGCCCAGTTTGACCCTGGGTCCTACCACCCTCGACACCGTCCTCGCTACGCCCTTCCAAAATTCTTCCAGCGCTGGGCATGCCGAGAACATATGGGTGTGATTTGCTGGGCTCCCTGAGCTGCCTAACACCTAACACACCTGTCCTCACCCCCAAAGAACCGGCTCATCCTTGTCCCGGTCATGTGTGCCCTGTGCAGCACCATAAACTGTCTGAGGCTGAGCCTCGCGCACGAAGAGGAAGAGTTCACCCTCCCTAGGGCATCTGCCCACGTCCCCTCTTCGATCTCCTCTCCCAACTCCTCCTCCCACTTACCTTTCAACTCCACCACCGAGGCCTCCTCCTCCTCCTGCATCAGCTGGTACCCTTCCGAGATCTTCCCCACTCTCACCCACACCCCCGAGAGCACCCTGTCCTGTACTGTGTGTGACAGCAGCCGCAGGAATTCCACCACTTGCCGCCTGGCAAACGCCCTTACCTGTAAGTATCTGAAGGTGTTCCCTGGGGCGGGGGGGGGAGCCCATACTTTTCCTCCAGCTCATCCAGGCTCGCGAACGTCCCGTCCACAAACAGGTCCCCCAACCTTCTTATCCCTGCCCTGTGACACCCCGAAAACTCTCCATCTATTCTCCCTGGGACAAACCGATGGTTCCCCGGTATTGGGGTCCACACCGAGGCCCCAACTTCCCCCCTGTGCTGCCTCCACTGCCCCCAGATTTTGAGGGTAGCCGCCACTACCGGGCTCGTGGTATACCTCATTGGAGGGAGCGGCAGCGGCGCCGTTGCCAGCGCCTCCAGACTCGTACCCTCACAAGACGCCGTCTCCAGCCTCTTCCATGCAGCCCCCTCCCCCTCCATCACCCACTTGCGCATCATTGCCGCATTGGCGACCCAGTAGAACCCCCCCCCCCCCACCCCCCCATCCCTACTCCGCTCCAGGTACACCCTTCTCACCCTCTGAGTCCCTCGCGCCCACACAAAGCCCGTTATGCTCCTGTTGACCCGCCTAAAGGAGGCCTTCGGGATAAACATGGGGAGGCACTGGAACAGAAACAAAAACCTCGGGAGCACCGTCATCTTAACTGACTACACCCTACCCGCCAGGGACAGCAGCAACGCGTCCCACCTCTTGAACTCATCCTCCATTTGCCTCATGAAATTAAGTCTATGCAGGGCCCCCCAACTCCTGGCCACCTGGACCCCCAAGTACCTGAAGCTCCTCTCTGCCCTTTTTAATGGAAGCTCGACAATCCCCCTCTCCTGGTCCCCTGGGTGTACCACGAACAACTCGCTCTTCCCCATGTTGAGCGTAGACCCAGAGAAATCCCTGAACTCCCTGAGGACCCTCTTTACCTCCGGCATTCTCCCCACCCGGTCTGCCACATATAGCAGCAAGTCGTCCGCATAGACGACACCCTATGCTCCTCCCCGCCCGCACCAACCCCCTCCAGTTCCTCGACTCCCTCAGTGCCATAGCCAGGGGTTCAATCGCCAGTGCGAAGAGCAGGGGGGACAGGGGGCACCCCTGCCTCGTCCCTCGATGCAACCAAAAGTACTCAGACCTCCTCTTGTTTGTGGCCACACTCGCCATCGGGACCTCGTACAACAACCTAACCCACCTGACAAACCCCTCCCCAAACCCGAACCTCTTCAGCACCTGCCTCCCCCTCCCTCGCCGGCATCATTATAACGTTCAGGAGCCTCCGCACATTCGCATTCAACTGCCTCCCCTTCACGAATCCCGTCTGGTCTTCGTGGATCACCTGCGGCACACAATCCTCAATTCTCATGGCTAAGAACTCCACCAGCACCTTGGCATCTATATTTAACAACAAAATCGGCCTGTAAGACCCACACTGCAGGGGATCCTTGTCCCGCTTCAGGATCAAGGAGATCAGTGCCTGGGACATCGTCGGGGGCAAAGCACCCCCTCCCTCTCTTGCCTCATTGAAGGTCCTAACTAACAACGGGCCCAACAGGCCCACATATTTCTTGTCGAATTCAACTGGGAAACCGTCCGGCCCCAGTACCTTCCCTGCCTGCATGCTCCCTATCCCTTTGGCCAGCTCCTCCAGCCCAATCGGGGCCCCCAATCCCGCGACCAGTCCCTTCTCCACCTTCGGAAACCTCACTTGGTCCAGAAAGCGGCCCATCCCTCCCTCCTCCCATGGGGGCTCGGACTGATACAATTCCTCATAAAAGTCCCTTAAGACCCCGTTGATGTCAACCCCACTCCGTACCACATTTCCTCCCCTAACCTTAACTCCCCCAATCTCCCTAACTGCGTCCCGCTTCCGAAGCTGATGCGTCAGCATCCAACTTGCCTTTTCCCCATACTCATAAATTGCCCCCTGGGCCTTCCTCCACTGCACCTCTGCCTTCCTGGTGGTCAAGTGGTCAAATTAGGCCTGGAGGCTAGGCCTCTTCCTCAACAGTCCCTCCTCCGGCACCGCCGCATACCTCCTGTCTACTCTCACCATCTCCCCCACCTGCCTCTCCCTCTCCCTCTGCTCTCTCCTCTCCTTGTGGGCCCTAATGGAGATCAGCTCTCCCCTAACCACCGCCTTCAGCGTCTCCCATACCATCCCCACTCAGACCTCCCCATTGTCGTTGGCCTCCAGGTATCTCTCTATGCCTCCTCGGACCCGCTCACTCACCTCCTCGCCCGCCATCCGCCCCACCTCCAAGCGCCACAACGGGCGCGGGTCCCTCTCCTTCCCCAGCTCTAGGTCTACCCAATGCAGGGCGTGGTCCGAAATGGCTTTCGCCGAGTACTCGGTATCCACTACTCTCTCTATCAGCGCCCTACGCATAATAAAGAGGTCGATCCGGGAATAAGCCTTATGGACATGCGAGAAGAATGAAAATTCCCTAGCACCCGGCCTTGCAAATCTCCAAGGGTCCACCCCTCCCACCTGGTCCATAAACCCCCTCAGCACCTTAGCCGCCGCCGGCTTCCTACCCGTCCTAGACCTGGAAAGATCCAGTGCCGGATCCAGCGCCGTGTTAAAGTCTCCCCCCATTATCAGGCCCCCCACTTCCAAGTCCGGGATCCGACCCAACATGCGCCGCATAAAACCCGCATCGTCCCAGTTCGGGGCATACACCTTGACCACCACCACACTCTCCCCTTGCAGCTTCCCACTTACCATTACATACCTGCCGCCATTGTCTGTCACAATGCTCGACGCCTCGAACGATACCCTCTTTCCCACCAAGATCGCCACACCCCGATTTTTGGCATCCAACCCTGAGTGAAACACCTGACCTACCCACCCCGTCCTCAATCGTACCTGGTCTGCCACCTTCAGGTGTGTCTCCTGGAGCATCTACCTTCAGCCCCTTCAGCTGCGCGAACACCCGGGCCCGCTTGACCGGCCCGTTCAGTCCCCTTACATTCCAGGTTATCAGCCGGATCGGGGGGGCTACCCGCCCCCCTCCCCCGCCGACTAGCCATAACCTCCTTGGCCAGCCACGCGCCCGCACCCCACACCCAGCCCGTTACCCATGGCGGCAGACCCCCAACTCGACCCCCCCCCCACTCGCTCCACTCCCCCTTGACCATAGCAGCAGCAACTCGATCCCCCCCCCCCCCCCCCCCCCCCCCCCCCCGGCTAGGACCCATCCTAGCTGCATTACTCCCCCCATTGCACTTCCGCAAGTCAGCTGACTCCTGCTGACCCCGGCTGCTCCCGCCTCTCCTTCGACTCCTCCCGTTGTGGGACATGCCCTCCTCCTCCATTACCCATCAGCAGGCTCTCTGCCTCCCCCTTCCATCCCAAGCGCGGGAAACAACCCTCGCTTCCCCGCCCCGGCCCCGCCCCTTCCAGCGCGGGAAAAAGCCCGCGCTTTCCACCTGCCCGGCCCCGCCACCTTTGTCGCCGCTCCTTTTACAGGCCCAGTCCCCTCACCCCCGACTTGGGCCTCCCCCTCCCCCGTGGGACCCCATCCCCCTACCGGCCATCCACCCCTACTCCATTTACTTACCCCCCCTCCAAGAGCCCACCCGACAGACCCAACCAAAACAGTGCCCAACCCACCCTAACCACCCTCATCGAACCAAACAGAAATAAGAGCAAAGAACCCCCCCCTCAAAGTGTAACACCCCAACAGCAATCCCCGACCACCCATCCCAACCCTCAGTTTGTGTCCAGTTTCTCGGCCTGAACAAAGGCCCACGCCTCCTCCGGAGACTCAAAATAATGATGCCGGTCCTTGTAGGTGACCCACAGTCGCGCCGGCTGCAACATGCCAAACCTCACCCCCTTTCTGTGCAGCACCGCCTTCGCCCAATTGTACCTGGCCCTCTTCTTCGCCACCTCCGCACTCCAGTCCTGGGATATTCGAACCTCCGCGTTCTCCCACCTGCTCCTCCTCTATTTCTTGGCCCACCTGAGCACGCACTCCCGATCAGCGAACCGATGAAACCGCACCAGTACCGCTCGCGGCGGCTCGTTAGCCTTGGGCCTCCTCACCAGCACTCTATGGGCCCCTTCCAGCTCCAGGGGCTCCTGGAAGGACCCCGCTCCCATCAGCGAGTTTAGCATTGTGACCACATAGGCCCCCACGTCCGACCCCTCCAGCCCCTTCGGGAGGCCCAGAATCCGCAAATTCTTCCACATCAACCGATTCTCCATCTCCTCGAACCGTTCCTGCCATTTCTTGTGGAGCGCCTCGTGTGCCTCCACCTTTACCGCCAGGCCTAAGATCTCGTCCTCGTTGTCGGAGACCTTTTGTCGGACCTCGCGGATCACCACCCCCTAGGCCGCCTGGGTCTCCAGCACCTTGTCGATAGAAGCCTTCATCGGCTCCAGCAGGTCCGCTTTAATCTCCCTGAAGCAGCGCTGGATAACCTCCTGCTGCTCCTGCGGCCACTGCATCCACGCTGCCTGGTCCCTGCCCGCTGCCATTTTGCTCTTCTTCCCTCGCACCTCCTTTGGGTCCACCACCACTTTTTTAGTTGCCCCGCTCCTGGTCCAAGCCATACACTGTCGGGGAACTATTGCAATCTCCTTCCCACACCGGGAAACGTCGTAAAAATGCTGTTGGGGGCCCTGAAAAGAGCCCAAAAATCAGTTTTTAGCGGGAGCTGCCGAATGTGTGACTTAGCTCCGCATAACCGCAACCGGAAGCCTCACAGCCCACTATATCAATCAGCAGTGAAGACAAACTGGTTTGGTTGGGGTTGGATTGGATTTGTTTATTGTCACGTGTACCGAGGTACAGTGAAAAGTATTTTTCTGCGAGCAGCTCAACAGATCATTAAGTACATGAAAAGAAAAGGAAATAAAAGAAAATACATAATAGAACATAGAACAGTACAGCACAGAACAGGCCCTCGATGTTGTGCCGAACATTGTCCGAAACCAAGATCAAGCTATCCCACTCCCTGTCATTCTGGTGTGCTCCATGTGCCTATCCAATAACCGCTTGAAAGTTCCTAAACTGTCCGACTCCATGATCACAGCAGGCAGTCCATTCCACACCCTAACCACTCTCTGAGTAAAGAACCTACCTCGGACATCCATCCTATATCTCCCACCCCGAACCTTATAGTTACATCCACCCGAGGAAATAGTCTCTGAACGTCCACTCTATCTATCCCCCTCATCATCTTATAAATCTCTATTAAGTCACCTCTCATCCTCCTCCGCTCCAAAGAGAAAAGCCCAAGCTCCCTCAACCTTTCCTCATAAGACCTATGCTGCAAACCAGGCAGCATCCTGGTAATTCTCCTTTGCACCCTTTCCAATGCTTCCACATTCTTCCTATCGTGAGGTGACCAAAACTGCACACAATACTCCAACTGTGATCTCACCAGGGTCCTGTACAGTTGCAGCATAACTCCATGGCTCTTAAATTCAAGCCCCCTGTTAATAAACGTTAACACTATAGACCTTCTTCACGGCTCTATCCACTTGAGTGGCAACCTTAAGAGATCTGTGGACATGAACCCCAAGATCTCTCTGTTCCTCCACATTCCTCAGAACCCTGCCGTTGACCCTGTAACCCGCATTCAAATTTTTTCTACCAAAATGAATCACCTCGCACTTATCAGGGTTAAACTCCATCTGCCATTTTTCGGCCCAGCTCTGCATCCTATCAGGGCAACACAAAGTACACAATGTAACTATGTAAGCACCGGCATCGGATGAAGCATACAGGGTGGAGTGTTAATGAGGTCAGTCCGTAAGAGGGTCATTTAGGAGTCTGGTAGCAGCGGGGAAGAAGCTGTTTTTGAGTCTGTTCGTGCGTGTTCTCAGACTTCTGTATCTCCTGCCCGATGGAAGAAATTGGAAGAGTGAGTAAGCCGGGTGGGAGGGATCTTTCATTATACTGCCCGCTTTCCCCAGGCAGCGGGAGGTGTAGCTAGAGTGAATGGATGGGAGGCAGGATCGTGTGATGGACTGGGCGGTGTTCACGACTCTCTGAAGTTTCTTGCGGGTTGTTCTCCTTAGAGCACAGAAGGCCGAAGGGAGACTTGGCATGGAAATCTCCGGCCGTTGGGAGTCTCTTATCCCACTGGCAGCCCACTCCCACCCACGGGTTTTCACAGTAGCATGGCTTCAATGGGAAATCCCATTGGCAAGTGGCAGGAGCCCTCACAACATTGAAGCAGTTAGATGAGTACATGAAACGCCACAGCGTAGAAGGCTACGGACCAAGAGCTGGAAATTGTGATGAGAATAGTTAGGTGCCTGACGGCTGGTGCAGACACGATGGGCAAAGAGCTTTTTCCCTGTGCTGTAAAAACTGTATGACTCCAAATGTAAATTCTCTCTTTGATGGACTGCATGAGTGAAGGGAAGGGTGGAAAAGGCAGCTTGCCATAGAGCTGGGAGCAAGCAATTCTTTCCATTGACTAATGGAATGAAAACAAGCTGGTGACTGCTCCCCTCAGTGCAGCAGCGATACATCATGGTCAACTCTGAGTCACGCTGTATCATTTTGATTCAGACTTGAGGCTGCACAGCCTGGAATTTCTTGCTCCTACAGAGGAGATGTGAGGGGTTAAAGAATCTCTGATACTACGCCAAGGGAGGAGTAGTGGGAGGCGACCTTGTGCCTGGTCCAGCACATGTTGTTGCTCTTAGCCGAGTGTTGTTGGGCGGAAGTGTAGTGTGTGGGTTTGCAGGCTGCACTGCTTATCCTCAAGGTCAGGCGTAACAAGCAGCGGAGGAGGGCCCAGGGAAGGACGAGAGAAGCAAAGCACCTCATCCTTAAGAAAAAAACATGTTTGTTGTTTACCGTTCGGGTTACATCACCCACAAACGTAATAATGCTGACTCTTTGATACAATACTCTCTCCAAATGTGTACGTTCCTCATTAGGCAGGTGGCCTGGCAAAACAACAGTGAGCATTTACATTTTCAAGGTGGCTGTGGGCGTTATAGTGTAATTCAGTATAGCTCGCAAAGTCAGTGTTCAGAAGACAGGGTGCAGTATTTTGTGGATGTTCACCATTAGGGTTTATGTGATGTGTGTTTCGAGATATCGCCTGTGCTCACCTTGCACCGAGAATAAGTTAAGATGAAAGTACAGTTCACCTTTGTATCCTGTTCCCCACTATCAGGACCTTGATCTGCTGCCATTAACAATATGGGATTGTCAGTCATATCGCAGAAACCTGAACCTTGGGATCAAATGGTCATTATTGGGTTACAGGATTGCTGCAACAAAAGTGATAGTAGTTAACCGAAAAGTAGAATACAACAGATACTGGAAATCTAAAATGAAAACAGAAAAGGCTGGCAATGCTCAGCAGGTTCATAGATTCATAGAATTTACAGTGCAGAAGGAGGCCATTCGGCCCATCGAGTCTGCACCGGCTCTTGGAAAGAGCACCCTACCCAAGGTCAACACCTCCACCCTATCCCCATAACCCAGTCACCCCACCCAACACTAAGGGCAATTCTGGACACTGAGGGCAATTTAGCATGGCCCATCCATCTAACCTGCACGTCTTTGGACTGTGGGAGGAAACCGGAGCACCCGGAGGAAACCCACGCACACACGGGGATGATGTGCAGACTCCGCACAGACAGTGACCCAAGCCGGAATTGAACCTGGTACCCTGGAGCTGTGAAGCAATTGTGCTATCCACAATGCTACCGTGCTGCCCTTTTTTTAGACAGATGATGTTTTGGGGGCAGGTTGGGGGCAGTACGGTTGCACAGTGGTTAGCACTGCTGCCTCAGAGAGCCAGATGTCGAAAGATGTGCGGGTTAGGTGGAGTTATGGGGCTAGGGCGGGGAGGGTGGGCCTAGGTAGGGTGTGTGGTATTATCAGGTATTACAGTACCCAGGAGGCTGAAGACCATTGGTTAAACCTAGGAGTTTACCATTGGCTGTTTGGTATGTAGCTCCGCCCTGACAGGCGGGGTATAAGAACTGGTGCCATCCCAGCAGCCCTCATTTCTGTACCGAAGCTGCTGGGGAACAATTCTACTCTATTAAAGCCTTCAGTTATGTTACTAACTCGTCTTTGATTGTAATTGATCGTGCATCAGGGTGCTCTTTCAGAGGGTTGGCGCAGCCCCGATGGGCCGAATGGCCTCATTGTGCACTGTGGCAATTCTATGGCCACATCTGTGGAGAGCGAGAGTTACCACTGAAGGGTGAGGCAGTGAGGAAGGGAGGCCAGACGTGATTCAGGTTCTGGACTGAAAGATTCTACATTATCAGAAAGGGTTAAAAGGACAGAGAGTTTTTTTTTTACTCTTAAAGCTTTCCTGCTGTGTCTGCGATCTTCCCTGAGCCACTCTCCTCCCTCATTCAGTTCCGCCCTCGGTGGCAGCTTGGAATTGTCCTTTTTTGGATGTATTGGGTGCTGTTGTTTTTTGCCCAATGTTTGCAGTTAGGAAAGGCTGACAGGCCTCAGTGCTGCCTTTATATGGAAATGTGAGCTGCTCTGATCCAGAGACTGGTGGAAAATAAAAGGAGGAAGTAGCAACGAGTTCTGTGTTGCTAAGGTCACCCCCAAAACAGAACAAATCCTTTTGGGATGGATGATTTTTTTTTTAAAAGAAAGCTTTTTTTTAGCCTCTGGAGCATTGTGGCCAAGAGACTGTGCTTTACAAGGACTCACTCACCTATCGGGGATTTATATTGTTTTGCATCATTTCACACTAATGTTTAAAAAATGATCCCAGCCCATTAACCTGTTAAGGACAGCTTCAGATGTTCTATGAGGTCACAGTCCGCAGCCCACATGCTAATCTGGCACCTGCAGTTCTGTTGTGTGCGGATAGGAGGATTAAAGAGGAAATATATTCGCATAAATTGCTGCTGATTCTTAAAAAGGCAATATCTGTAAAGGTATTGGTGTCTTTTTGACACTCCCTTTGCTTGTGGGGTTTTGTGCCAGGCTACTGGTCTGAGAACGCTTTGGAGCGGCACTCTGTATGGGCAAACAACTGATCGGCTACATCACCAAGTGTACCCCTGTGTTGGAAAACACGACGTACCGGTGAAAGCTGCAGACAGGCCCCAGCATTCCTCAAGATAGTGATTCGGCACAGGGGCGGCTCGGGTTTCAGTCTGGGTCACTCAACTGCACGTAGGAACTGAATTCTGGTCGTCCATCCGCCTTCTGCATGCCCCCCTCCTCCTCCAACTGAATCCCAGTGATAGTCCCAGTTAGGTGGATTGGCCATGCTAAATTGCCCCTTAGGGTGGGGTTGCAGGAATAGGGTGGGGAATTGGGCGTAGGTAGGGTGCTCTTTCGAAGGGTCGGTGCAGACTTGATGGGCCGAATGGCCTCCTTCTGCACTGTAGTGATTCTATGATAGAAAAACATTCTATGATAAGACGCCAGCACAAGGCAGTTGAAGCTTTCTGTGGTTTGAGCCGGCCTACCTGACTTTTGCAGCCAGTTCAATTAGCCCATTCAGAAGTTTCCCCTTGCTCCTCGGAATTTGGTGACATGGTGTCATAGTAGCTATGTGAAGAGGTCAGTGTGGAGCTGTTGGGCTGATTGGGGCCTATTTCTGTGCTATAATTTCACTGCTAATTCCGTGGCACGTGAGTGAGCCAATTCATTTTACTGCACGGATGAGTATAATCCACTGGCTTGTAAACTGCACCCACGTATATGGTGTCAGCTCCTGCCATGAGATGTGGGGCGCTGCTGCCTGAGAGACAGTAATTGCGAGGCTGTGGATGGATAGGTGGGCCTCGAAATGAGCCCCTTCACCCTGCTCTCCCATCCAATAAGACCATGGCCGACCTTTCACCTCAACTTGGCTGTCAGACCCCTTTTCCCTTAATTCTCTTAGCACTCAAGTTGAAGGCTGAGAGAGCTGGGAGAGTGAGGCCCTGAAGAACGGACTTCACCTGAAATTTAGCAAGTGTGGGGACACATGCACTCCTTTGGTTTTGGTTGATAGAGTGCAAGAGGCCAGAAACGTGAGAGAATAAGACCGCAACAAAGAGTTAGGGACCGACAGCGATCAATGCACGTAGAGCGAACATTAAACAAGTCCTCATGGAAAATGCGTCTGGCCAACATTTTCTCATTTATTTATGAACATGAGGTAATGACATCAATCACATTGAAATACATCACTGCACTGACAGGTGATACCATCACTAAGGCAACAGATGGTTCTTTTTGTACCTTCTCCCACTCAGAAAGGTAAGTTTGATTTAATGAGGACATTCCCCTTTAAGCAATGTGTAGTAACTCACCTGAACCATGCTGGCCTTGAGTAGGTAGCATCAGTATATGTGAAGGTGGATGAGGCTAGAGCAGTGCCAGATCATTCCGTAATCAGTTGAAACTGTGGAGTGATTTCTAGAAAATATAACACTGGGGGAAGATTCCGGGCAGCGTCTGGTGTCTGTGAACCTCAGCCCAGCATGGATCAGCAGCTTGAGGAGGAGGGGTGAGGGGTGGTGGTGGTGGACGGGTGGGGGAGGGAAACTGCTGGAAGAAACCACATTAAACAAATCAACTTCATGTGCATAACAGACAGAGCTTGATTGACTCTGGGTTACGACAGGACCTAAATGGACCTGTGTTGTTGCCGTTCTATTCAGTCATCAAAATGGCACCAGATCACAATGACAAGAGGCCTTTCCAAGACCAGCCTGTGGTGTTTCTCTGCTTTTCACGTCGGGCTGTTTGCCAAGCCTTTGAGGTTGTATATTAAGTAGGCCCATTCCTTCCTCTCACCATGATCTGAAAAACCCTCCCAAATGTGCCAGGTTGATTGGCGCGATTGGGTGTTTTTGAACGGTTGTCTTAACCACCTGGCCATGGGCCAATCAGTAATGGTATTTTTCCACCAATTTTCTCTGGCTGATTTCTGGGGAACGATTACTCCTCCGCCCCTTATCCTAACCAAGATACCTTGCCCCAGCAGCTATTGATTCTGATTATGAACATCGGTTGGAACATAAAAACATGAGAACATAAGAGCTAGCAGCAGGAGTAGGTCATTCAGCCCCTCGTGGCCCCTCCGCCATTCAATACGATCAAGGCTGATCGCTTCCTGGCCTCAGCTCCACTTTCCTGCCCGTTCTCCATAACCCTTCAACCCATTACTAATTCAAAATCTGTCAATCTCCTCCTTAAATTTACTCAATGTCCCAGCATAGAACATACAGTGCAGAAGGAGGCCATTCGGCCCATCGGGTCTCCATCGACCCATTTAAGCCCTCACTTCCACCCTATCCCCATAACCCAATAACCCCTCCTAACCTTTTTGGACACTAAGGGCAATTTAGCATGGCCCATCCATCTAACCTGCACGTCTTTGGACTGTGGGAGGAAACCGGAGCACCCGGAGGAAACCCACGCAGACACGGGGAGAACGTGCAGACTCCGCACAGACAGTGACCCAGCGGGGAATCGAACCTGGGACCCAGTTGCTGTGAAGCCACAGTGCTAGCCACTTGTGCTACCGTGCAGCATCCTCCGCATTCTGGTGTAGTGAATTCCATAGATTCGCAACGCTTTAAGAAACAATTTCTCCTCATCTCTGTTTTAAATCTGCTACCCCTCATCCTAAAACTATGGCCTCTCGTTCTAGATTGCCGCAATCTGCTCTATGTCTACTTTGTCAGTACCTTTTATGATCTTATATCCCCCAGAGTGTGGTGAATCTGTGGAATTCACTACCAAAAATAATAGTCGAGGCCAAAACATTGTGTAATTTCAAGAAGGAATTAGATATCGTTCTTGGAGCTAAAGGGACCAAGGGATATGGGGGGGGAAGGCGAGATCAGGATATTGAACTCAATTAGATCTCCTCTCATTCTTCTAAACTCAAGAGAGTATAGGTTTAAAATGCTCAATCTCTCATCGCAAGACAAATGCCTCATAGAAAAATAGAAACATATAAAATAGAAACAGGAGGAGGCCATTCGGCCCTTCGAGCCTGCTACGCCATTCATTATGATCATGGCTGATCATCAAGTTCAATACCCTGATTCCGCCTCCCCCCCATATCCCTTGATCCCTTTAGCCCCAAGGTTTATATCAAATTCCTTCTTGAAATTAAACAACATTTTGGCCTCAACTACTTTCTGTGGTAGTGAATGCCACAGATATCTTTGGAATTCCTCATCTCTGAAATCAATCTGGTGAACCTCCTCTGAACTGTCTCTGATGCAACTACATTCTTCCTCAAATAAGGGGACCAAAACTCTACACAGTGTTCCATGTGTGGTCTCACCAATGCCTTATACAGTTGCAGCAACACTTCCCTACTTTTATACTCTATTCCTTTAGCTATAAAGGCCAAAATTCCATTTCCTTCCTTATTACCTGCTGTACCTGCATGCTAGTTGTGTGCGATCCATCCACAAGGACACCCAGATCCCTCTGCACTGAAGCACTGTGAGGTTTCTCTCCATTTAGATAATAAAGTTGCCTTTCCATTTTGCTGACCAAAATGGATAACCTCACACTTATCTGCGTTAAAATCCATCTGCCAAATTTTGGCTCACTCACCTAACCTATCTATATCCATTTGTAAATTTCTTATTTCCTCATTGCAACTTACCATCGCACCTATTTTAGTGTCATCTGCAAGTGTGGCCATAGTACCTTCTATCCCTACATCCATGCCATTAATATATCTTGTAAATAGTTGAAGGCCAAGAACCAAACCCTGTGGTACCCCACTAGTTTAGCTCAGCGGGCTAGACAGCTGGTTTGTGATGCAGAACAAGGCGCGGGTTCAATGCCCGTACCAGCTGAGAATTCTGAATTCTCCCTCTGTGTACCCGAACAGGCGCCGGAATGTGGCGCCTAGGGGCTTTTCACAGTAACTTCATTGTTGTGTTAATGTAAGCCTACTTGTGACAGTAAAGATTATTTTTTAATTTTGTTTCTTCAGTTACATCTTGCCAACCAGTTGAAGACCCATTTATCCCGACTCTCTGCCGCCTGTTAGTTAGCCAGTCTTCTATCCAAGCTAATAAATTAATAGGAAAATTCCTATTTTCCTGGGTTGAGAATTTTAAAACTTTCAGTTCATGGCTAATGATCTTAGCTGTCGGTGGCGTGTGTCCGGATAGCATTTCGGGCAGGACACGGCTGAGCTCTGAGTCTCTCCATGACTGAATGGCGTGCCAGCTATCACAGCTAAGAGAAAAGACCAGCAGCTGTAAAATAATGCAGACGTATTAAGAGAAAGTGAAAATGGAAGGAGTGAGGCGAAAAGACATTGAGACTCAACTGGAAGATGCATGAAAACAAGGAGAAAAAATGAAACGGCTCTGGATGGAGCAGGACTGCAATAATGGAAGTAAAATACAGCGGATCTGTCAGTCAAGAGATGTGATAAAGAATGGGCCCACCAAAGGCCGAGCACTTCTGCCCTGACCAAAATGTTAACCTCACAGAATCTACCCACAATGCACCGGGAATGGAGGGTTGAATTCAGATTGTTAATGTCTGTCGGCACCTGGGCATTTCATTGGGTGGAGAAACAGACTAAAAAGCTCAAATTGCGACCTATGAAATTGCTTTAACAAAAGTTTGCACCTAGTTCCAGAAAGTTAGGTTCATGTTAACTTTGTGTACAAGTCAAAGTGGACCATCACTGGGAGTTGCAGATGGTGAACTGAAGGAAACTGAAGTGCTTTGAGGCCGTCATTAGGGTTAGGATTGGATTAGTCATTAGGGTTAGGATTGGATTAGCATAAGAGACCTCAGTACAAATCCCAGGCTGATAGTCCAGCAGAGTACTGAGGGAATGCTGCTTGTCTTTTGGCTGAGGCATTAAACCAAAGCTTGGTCTGGACTCTCAAGTAGATGTAAAAAAGGGGAATTGTCGTCGATAAACATTGCCATTATTTATCCCATTTCTAAAACATGCAGTCATTGGATTATAGGTAGGAAGTTGCCATTCAATGGCATTACCATCGCTGAATCCCCCACAATCAACATCCTGGGGGTTACCATTGATCAGAAACTGAACTGGATCAGCCATATAAATACTGCGGCTACCGGGGCAGGTCAAAGGCTAGGAATCCTACGGCAAGTAACTCTTGACCCCGCCAAATCCTGTCCACCAGTAGCACAATGGTTAGCACTGTGGCTTCACAGCGCCAAGGAGCCAGGTTCGATTCCCGGCTTGGGCCACTGTCTGTGCGGAATCTGCACATTCTCCCCGTGTCTGCGTGTGTTTCCTCCGGATGCTCTGGTTTCCTCCCACAAGTCCTGAAAGATGTGCTGTTAGGTATTGGACATTCTAAATTCTCCCTCAGTGTACCTGAACAGGCGCCGTCGTGTGACGACTAGGGAATATTCACAGTAACTTCATTGCAGTGTTAATGTAAGCTTACCTGTGACACTAGTAAAGATTATTATTACAAGGCACAAGTCAGGAGTGTAATGGAATACTCTCCACTTGTCTGGATGAGTGCAGTTCCAACAACACTTAAGAAGCTCGACACCATCCAGGACAAAGCAGCCCACTTGATTGCTCCCCTTCCACAAACATTCAATCCCTCCACCACCGATGAAAGGTAGTAGCCGTGTGTACCATCTACAAGATGCACTGCAGTAACTCACCAAGGTTCCTTAGACAGCCCTTTCCAATCCCACGACCAAGACAATCTAGAAGGACAAGAGCAGCAGAAACCTGGGAACCCCACCACCTGGAGGTTCTCCTCCAAGTCACTCACCACCCTGACTGGGAAATGTATCGCCGTTCCTTCACTGTCTTTGGGGAAACATCCTGGAACTCCCTCTCTAACAGTAGAGTGGATGTACTTACACCTCAAGGACTGCAGCGGTTCAAGATGGCAACTCCTCACCACCTTCTGAAGGGCAACTAGGGATGGGCAATAAATGCTGGCCTAACCAGCGACGTCCACATACCGTAAATGAATTTTTAAAAAGTAAATTGTGAAGAGGATGGAAGGAGGCTACAAAGGAACAAAGGTAAGTTAAATGAGTGGGCAAAACTCTGGCACATGGAGTATAATGTGGACAAATGTGAAATTGTCCATTTTGGCAGGAAGAATAAAAAAGCTTATTATCTAAATGGTGAGAGATTGGAGAGCTCTGAGGTGCAGAGGGATCTGGGTGTTTTAGTACATGAATCTCAAAAGGCCACAAGTACAACCAGTAATTAGGAAAGCTAATAGAATGTTACAATTTATTGCGAGTGGAATTGAATACAAAAATAGGAAGGTTATGCTTCAGTTGTACAAGGCCAACTGTATTGATGAGGCCATACCTGGAGTATTGTGTAGAATATTGGTCTCCTTATTTAACGAAAGATGTAAATGTGTTAGAATCAGTTCAGCTAAGGTTTGATGAATGGGAACATAACTGTATCAGGGAAGGAAGAGAGCTTGGGTTTATGAGCTTGCTGTCAATCTCGGGCTCGAAATCCATGGCCATCAAAATAACTAAGGTCTCAAAACAGTTTTCAAAAACCTGTTAATGAATACCAGAAATGAGCAGGTTGTCTTACGAGGAAAGGTTGGAGAGGTTAGGTTTGTTTAGAAGGGTAAGCGGCGACTTGATTGAAACGCTTCAGATCCCGAGGGATATTGACAGGGTGGATGTGGAGAGGATGTTTCCTCTTGCCGGAGAATCTAAAACTAGGGGTCACTCATTTAAGACAGAGGTTCGTGGGTCTTTGGAACTCTCTTCCTCCAAAGGCAGTGGACGCAGAGTCTTTGAATATTTTTAAGGCAAAGCTCGATAGATTATTGATTAACAAGGGGGTGAAAGGCTATGGGGGTACACAGGAATGTGAGGTTGAAGTTACAGTCTGATCAACTATAATCTTATTGAATGGTGGAGGAGGCTCGAGGAGCTGAGTGGCCCACTCCTGATCCTAATCCGTATGTTGATATATTGCTGTCTGTGGAAGCTTGCTGTGTGCACTTTGGCTGCTGTCTTCATCGGGTGTAAAACATTTAAGACATTCTAAGGAATTGTGAAAGCAACTGGATAAATGATAGCTCTTTCTTTCTTTTACCCAATTAAAATGTATTATTGTTAACAAAAGGCCGATTCAAATAAAATCGGAACGCCTTTTAGGAAGAAAAATTCAAACATACACTTTTAGCTGGGCCAAGAGAAACTTGTATCTCTAAACAAAAGAAGAATGTGAAAATGGTTAGATTTGTAATACTATTGCCTCATGTAGAGATCTTTAGGGGATTCTATTCAGTAATGATATGACCTTGGGAGGGAATGAGCTCTGCCTTTATTAATAAAAAGTTGCCATTAAGGAAAATGATCCAGTGTTGACAGAAAGAAACCCAAGTGAGGGCAAGGTTTAGCTCCAAAAAGTCCTTGAATGCTTGCCGTATTCCTACATTTTCAATTCGAGATATCCAGTGTTCCTCAATGATCTCAATTTCAAAACTAGAAAGGAAAATGAGTGAATCAATGAAAAGGTTCATGGATTAGCACCATGACAGCATTGTGCTCAGTTAGCTGTTCTCAGCCAAGAGGTTTGGTTGTGGAGGATGAAAGATTAATCAGTTTTCTCACTCCTGCTTGCAATCTTCTGCAGTAAAGTGTGCATGTCTGGGCAGTGGCCGCCACTGTGAAGCATTGCACAGTTGAAAAGCTGACTTTTCTCTGTGCATTCTTCATTTCCCAACACACCACTCTATGCCACAATGTGATCTGCTGGGTGGTTTATAGGTGCGCTTCAAGGTGACCCGCCCCCAACCATTGATCATAGAATCCCTACAGTGCAGAGGATGCCATTAGGCCCATTGAGTCTGCACAGACCCTCTGAAAGAGCACACTACCTAGGTCCACTCCCCTGTCCACCCGGCCCTATCCCCGTAACCTAAACCTAACCACGTCCCTGGACAATAAGGGGCAATTTAACATGGCCAATCCACCTAACTGCATTTCTTTGGACTGTGAGAAGACATGCAGACACAGGGAGAATGTGCAAACTCCACACACAGTCACCCAAGGCCAGAATCGAAGTTGGGTTCCTGGCGCTGTGAGGCAGCAGTGCTAACCACTGTGCCACCATCTCCCCTCCCATCTCCACACAGGAATGTTGCCTCTAGTTGGGTTGTACGAAATTCAGGACTTTTCTGTTGCTGCTGTAAACCCGGCAGCATGTTGGCAAGGGGCTGTGCCATCCCTTAAAACCACTGGGGGGAATTTTAGTCCAATGCCATTTAACAAATGTTTTTCTGTGAGAGCAATGGGTTAAAATAAAGCTGACTCATAGCAAGGCAGGTTTGGGTTTTGACCCATCACTTGGGCTATTTTCTTTCAACAGATTCAGGTTGTATGTCAGAGATGAGGAGGAATTTCTTCAGCCAGAGGGTCGTGAATCCGTGGAACTCTTTGCCGCAGAAGGCTGTGGAGGCCAAATCACTGAATGTCTTTAAGATAGAGATAGATAGGTTCTTGATTAATAAGGGGATCAGAGGTTGTGGGGAGGAGGCAAGAGAATGGGGATGAGAAACATATCAGCCATGATTGAATGACGGAGCAGACCCGATGGGCCGAGTGGCCTAATTCTGCTCCTATGTCTTATGATCTTGTCACAAGGGGAGATTTCAGAGTTGATTCCTTGTTCACCGTCAAATCCTCTTCACAATGACTAAAGATGATAATGAATTGAAAGTGCTTCCACTCTAACAGACAGCATTCTAATGAAAGGTAATTCATTATAAATATTGACTCCATTTTCAGTTTTCAAAATACACCACGGAATAGCAACAAATATTAAACATTGCAATATCAAGATAAAAGTTCACCCGTGTTGCTACAAATCAAAACTCATATTTTCTTTGTTAAAGGGAAGGAAGAAGCAGAGTCGCTCATTAACGTAACAACTAAAAACTCTCATTATTTGTTGAGATTGTTCAGGCAAGCAGTTTCTAAAAAATCACAGCGGTCAATGAGAATGCTACCCAAACCTTCAGACATGTTGTCCAATTAATAATCATTGCCATCCTTCCATCTGCATAAAATGACAGGCCTGCAGCAAATTAAATCTGTTGAGGATGGGGTAATTTCATACGGCGATAGAATAGTTTCACAAGGTGCATTTTTGGTGATGGCCAATCCATGAGGGGCAGATTATGCCACAAGTATTGCAAATGGAGTGGTGATCAGGCGTGGGTTGCTGTTTTTGGTATTGTCTCCTTTTGCCAAGCTGCTGTAGCTACTGGTCATCGTTCCAGCCCACAGGTGATGTCCCCATTTTCCTCGATCGTCAGCTCTCAGGTACGCTAATCGATAGGTCCTCCGTAGCAGACGTGCTAGTATGTATCCTTGAAATGGCTGGACCTCTTATTGGTTGTCTATCTCCAGCTCCCCAGCCACACACATAATCCTTCGATATTCGACCGTCTCCCATCCTCCTTGCCTGAGCCAGCGAAGTTGCCTCTGCTTGACGGCTGGCACCATACTTGAGAAATTGGCCTTTGAGAGGACTGCCACGTTGGCGATTCTGTCCTTCTATGAGATGCCCAGAATGCACCACAAAGTTGCTGAGCTTCTTTACCTGATAGCTGGAGGTTGTCTAGCAGGTTCTGAGAACACATACCTCCTAAAGCCACATCTTGGGCCCCCAAGTGAACTTGATGTGAATCCATGCACCGTTCATGGTTTGGTCAAAAGTGATGCTCACTGCATGTATTGCGTTCCACATTAAGATTTAGAAGATAGTCTGTCACCGTGGACCCCAGGTTGCAGAAATTGCTAACCACATCCAGCGGGGTGTTATTAATTAATTTAATTCGTCAATGGCATTCCCTGACCAAAAAGCTACCAGATTTCTCACTCTAATGCCTCTAAATTGAGGTTAGGATGCAAGAACAGTGGCCAAAAGGTGCAAAAATGGGGTTAGTGTAAACTGATTCTCAGAACAGCTGCCTTTTTGGTGGATGTAATTCAATTCGACTTAAGCCAGGGTTGAGAGGATTCCCTGCTTGCACACAATGAAATATGTGTCAAATTACCAGAGACCCTTTGATCTGAAGTTTCAGCAAGAAGAGGTCACTTCATTCTGCAGGATGTTCATCATCCATTGAATGGCTCTGTTGAAAGAGTAGCTGTTCCCTGGGTTTATTGTGTGCAGGCAGCTGAGCGTGTAAACTGGCTTCCCAGATACAGCTGGCCCTGGTGTTAGAGCTGGGCCCCCTCTTTCTGCTTCTGCTGCTCTCTTAGCCGACAGTGCATTCTGTGTAAAACGGATTGTCTTCCAGCCGGAGAACCCAAAAGGGTGTGTGTGTGGAATTCAGGAAAGGTACAATCTTATATAATGAAGGGAGACTGTTTTCCACAAAGAGTGAAAACTGTGTCAGAATTTTACCAGCACTTGGAGATGGGCTGGGAGGCATGAGGGCTGTGGTTTTGTGAGGGAAATCCAGCATTGTCCTGTCGCCACGGGATATAATCAGAAACAGCGCAGCTGGCATCGACAGGCGCCGGGCAGGTGGCTGATTATTCCAATTGATTCACCTACTAATGACCAAGGCAACCCACCGCTGGCATTTACCACCATTGGGAGGTCCCCTGTCACGTGGAAAAACTGCCAGGTACATCGAGACAACCTCCAAGTGGCCAGCTAGGGTGGGGGTGGGTGACCTTCCCTTATGGCCGCTCCATGGCCCATCGAGGGGCCTCTTGTCTGTAACGACACCGGTGGATTGTTCGTCAGTCTAGTAGTTGGGGCCTGTCTATCTTTTCACGGGCCAGGAAAAATAAACGTCCTACTTTCCCTTCAAAGGCACCTCAACATGGAGGTGCCCACTCCTTCTCCCTGCAGCCTCGGGAATGGCCACCTTTATCGGCGGCTCACACGAGGCTGCCAGTCCTCTGATTGGTCTGGCAGCTCGGAGACGCAGGCTGGCATTGGTAATTAGGGTCCAGCAGCGGTCTCTCAATTATCCGCCATCTTTAAAATAGCTATTGCAGCCCCGACAGTGTGAGCCTGGCATTCCCTTCCAATGTCAGGTGGAATTTTCTGTTCCCCGCTGGCAGGATTTCAGGATGATCATCCCACCGGGCACCCTGCCCACTCCAACTTCTCTGCAATCTTAAGGTGAGATGGATGAGGCCCAGGCTAACCCTTGCCCAAATCCTTAAGTGTAAAATTAATGTACACTCTGAAGGGCTGTTGTCTGCCCAGTGTCAACATTGGGGCCGGTGTGAGGAGTTCAAGGAGAGGGGGAAGCCCGAAGAGTGATCCTGCTCAGTCATCGGGCAGGAAGTGGGATGGGCACTCCATCTACAGCCTCCTTTCAACCTCAGGTGCTCCCACCACAAGATCTTTCCCCCGTAGGTACTCCCCTTCCGCTCTCCCCCCACCTTCCAATACCTCATCCACTCCCCCCCCCCCCCCCCCCCCCCCGCCGATCTTCCCATCCCCCAGGACGCCCCACCCCTCCCCTAGGATCCCCAAACTTGGCTCCTGGGACCTCGACCCTGGGGATTGCCTGCAGTTCCAGTCGTCTCCACTGCAGCTTCTGATGGTGCTGCTGAGACTATCAGAGCTGTGCAGCTGGGGCGGGCGGGGGGGGTGGAGACCTGCCTCCAGCCAATTAATGCTCCTTGGG
The DNA here is from genome assembly GCF_047496885.1 of Scyliorhinus torazame. Classification (NCBI taxonomy): domain Eukaryota; kingdom Metazoa; phylum Chordata; class Chondrichthyes; order Carcharhiniformes; family Scyliorhinidae; genus Scyliorhinus; species Scyliorhinus torazame. Next base: position 139,685,979 of record NC_092724.1, on the reverse strand, counting down.
ATGTTGGGACTCCGCTCCTGCTGGTAAAATACTGGCTTGTGTGTTTGTTTCTTGGAGGAGCAGGACTGTGGGTGCGACCAGAATAACAAGTGACTCGATTATACGTTTAATCACAATTTGCAGTATTGTGTCTGCAAACAAATGGAAGGTTTGCCAAAGACAATACACATTAAACAGAAAACGAGACGGTCCTACTGTGACATTAATTAATAGCATTAAACCCTTCGGGAAGAGACTGGGAGACTTTGTTGATTGGGAACAGGGAAACTAGATTAAATTAATTATTTGAGGAAAACATTTGGCAGAAATGCCAAAACAAATTAGTGGCGATCTGTTTGCTTTGGCCAAAACTGTAACAGAACCATTTTGAAGCAGTATAGTCATAGAACATAGAACATAGAAAATACAGCACAGAACAGGCCCTTCGGCCCACGATGTTGTGCCGAACCTTTGTCCTAGATTAATCATAGATTATCATTGAATTTACAGTGCAGAAGGAGGCCATTCGGCCCTTTGAGTCTGCACCGGCTCTTGGAAAGAGCACCCTACCCAAACTCAACACCTCCATCCAACACCAAGGGCAATTTGGACATTAAGGGCAATTTATCATTGGCCAATTCACCTAACCCGCACATCTTTGGACTGTGGGAGGAAACCGGAGCACCCGGAGGAAACCCACGCAGACACGGGGAGGACGTGCAGACTCCGCACAGACAGTGACCCAAGCCGGAATCGAACCTGGGACCCTGGAGCTGTGAAGCAATTGTGCTATCCACAATGCTACCGTGCTGCCCTTGAGAACAAATAAATCTACACTATATCATTTTACCGTAATCCATGTACCTATCCAATAGCTGCTTGAAGGTCCCTAATGTTTCCGACTCAACTACTTCCACAGGCAGTGCATTCCATGCCCCCACTACTCTCTGGGTAAAGAACCTACCTCTGATATCCCTCCTATATCTTCCACCTTTCACCTTAAATTTATGTCCCCTTGTAATGGTTTGTTCCACCCGGGGAAAAAGTCTCTGACTGTCTACTCTATCTATTCCCCTGATCATCTTATAAACCTCTATCAAGTCGCCCCTCATCCTTCTCCGTTCTAATGAGAAAAGGCCTAGCACCCTCAACCTTTCCTCGTAAGACCTACTCTCCATTCCAGGCAACATCCTGGTAAATCTTCTTTGCACCTTTTCCAAAGCTTCCACATCCTTCCTAAAATGAGGCGACCAGAACTGTACACAGTACTCCAAATGTGGCCGTACCAAAGTTTTGTACAGCTGCATCATCACCTCATGGCTCTTAAATTCAATCCCTCTGTTAATGAACGCGAGCACACCATAGGCCTTCTTCACAGCTCTATCCACTTGAGTGGCAACTTTCAAAGATGTATGAACATAGACCCCAAGATCTCTCTGCTCCTCCACATTGCCAAGAACTCTACCATTAACCCTGTATTCCGCATTCATATTTGTCCTTCCAAAATGGACAACCTCACGCTTTTCAGGGTTAAACTCCATCTGCCACTTCTCAGCCCAGCTCTGCATCCTATCTATGTCTCTTTGCAGCCGACAACAGCCCTCCTTACTATCCACAACTCCACCAATCTTCGTATCATCTGCAAATTTACTGACCCACCCTTCAACTCCCTCATCCAAGTCATTAATGAAAATCACAAAGAGCAGAGGACCCAGAACTGATCCCTGCGGTACGCCACTAGTAACTGGGATCCAGGCTGAATATTTGCTATCCACCACCACTCTCTGACTTCTATAGGTTAGCCAGTTCGTTATCCAACTGGCCAAATTTCCCACTATCCCATGCCTCCTTACTTTCTGCATAAGCCTACCATGGGGAACTTTATCAAATGCCTTACTACATCCACTGCTTTACCTTCATCCACATGCTTGGTCACCTCCTCAAAGAATTCAATAAGATTTGTAAGGCAAGACCTACCCCTCACAAATCCGTGCTGACTATCCCTAATCAAGCAGTGTCATCTGCTGACTCATCACATTTATTATTCATTTACTCCTTTATTAATGAAGAAATATGCTGCCAGCTGTGGAGAATTCGCTGACTGGCCTCTCTTTTAAAAAGGGCGTTTATCACTGAATGACTAACACGGGGAGAATACTTGGGGATTACTACCGTCACCAAATAAAGAATAAGGACGGGAAGTGAGCGATGTTGTTTAGAAAGCTGTTTTTATTTGTCTGATTGGATCATTATCGATAACAAGTTCAAGATTGGGCAGCCGGGTAACACAAGTGGCTAGCACTGTGGCTTCACAGCGCCAGGGTCCCAGGTTCGATTCCCCGCTGGGTCACTGTCTGTGAGGAGTCTGCACGTTCTGTCAGTGTCTGCGTGGGTTTCCTCCGGGTGCTCCGGTTTCCTCCCACGGTCCAAAGACGTGCAGGTTAGGAGGATTGACCATGCTAAATTGCCCTTAGTGTCCAAAAAGGTTAGGTGGGCTTATTGGGTTACGGGGATAGGGTGGAAGTGAGGGCTTAAGTGGGTCGGTGCAGACTCGATGGGCCGAATGGCCTCCTTCTGCACCGTATGTTCTATATTCTATGATAACACTTGACCCAGCCTCAACACTTCTTAACAAATGGAGGGCAGCTGAAATGAGAAGGAATTATTTAAGTACATGATCGAGGCAGCCATTGTTCAGTGAAAATGTTCCCGGCCAATTGAGGTGGGGGGGGGGGGGGGGGGGGGCATGGGGAAGATAGAGGGTGAGGGAGAAACATGGAGAAAGGACACAGGAGGACTAGCAAATGTGAACAAAGTGAAAGAGGGAAGTTTGGGATTTCCCACAACTGAGTGTACATTACTGCAACTCTACTTTAGCAAGTACAGGTTAGTAATAAAACTGAGTTGTACCATTCGCAACCGTGTTGGTTTGTCTGTGTAGCAGAGCACCCAACACATCACCTGGGCGATGACCTCGCTGTCAGGAGCTGTGGAACCCTATCCCAGAAAGTCATATTGTCTTTAAAAGAGAAGGGGAGAACATTGGATTTATTTTTAAGAGCAATGTATACAAAGTTACCAACATTATAGGCCCCCCCCCTTGTCCCTTTGATAACATGAGACATATTGAACTAATCCTGTATTGTAAAAATCATCACTCTCCACAATTCTCCTCAAGAGCTTTTCACCTTATTGGTGATTGTCTTGCTGTGGGTGATACAATCTTATCATTTTAACTGACAGTAATGTGCCAGGCCACAGAATATTTCTCAATTGACAACGAGCGTTCTCTAGCTACCTCAAAAGAAGCTGAATGTTGTCAGCTCTCGGCCTCAGCACCTTTATCTACTGAAACATACCTTGTTTGGGGCACAACACAAAGAGTAGTTTATCGAATGTCTCCAGCAGCTGGAGAGAAAGGACACAGCAAACAGGCAGAAAAGACTCTCCAATGAAACACAAAACAGAAAGCTGCAAGGGCTAAAAATGTGAAAGAATACCAGAAAGTTCAGCCATCACAAAGCCAGCGTCTGCGGGGAGAACAGACAGGCTAACATTTTAGATGATAACCCTTTGACAAAACGAATAAAGGAAAAAAACGACCCCTTCAGGGGTGAAATCCCATCTAATGACTTGATGGAAACGAGATGGTGGCCTCACAGCTATAACTCCCCCCTCCCCCACCACCTCATCCCCCCCATGTACTCATGCAGACACACAAATGCACACACAAATACACATGTAAACATGCACACATACAGCTACTTGCCACACACACACATACACACCGCACATGCATGCACACATGCACACACATGGACATGCACATGAACATACAGACACATATTCACACACACGCTCACCCACACACACGCACACTCACGTGCACATGCATGCAACACAGAGAGGCACATAGGCACAAACACGAATGCGCACACAGACATGTGCACACAACATGAACATGCATGCACACACATGGACACATGCACACACATATGCATACGAGCACATGTACACGTATACATGCACACAAACATGCATACATGCACACACACATGCATGCTTACAACTGCATGTACACATGTACATACTCACATGTATACACACACACACATGCACACACTCACACGCACACTTGACAATTTCTGGAAAGAGAAACCAGTCAGTTGGGTTTAATCACCATCAGGTCTTTGATTTGCAAGGCATTCATCCATTTCACTGTTAAATTTCTTTTCCAGAAACCCCCTGGACTGGAGGCCTGGGTAAATGATATGGCGGGGTTCATTAAACTGGAGCAGATAAAGTTTGCCCTGAGAGGATCGGCTCAAGGGTTCACCAGGCGGTGGCAGCCATTTCTCGACTACCTAGGGGAATGTTAGAGGGAAGACAGATGACCAGCAGCAGCAACCCAGGGTGAAGGGGGGGGGGATGGGGGAGGGGGGGGGGGGGTTAGTTTAGTTTAGGTCAAAGATAAAGGGGTTTTGTTACTTGTGTATTGTTAAAAATTTCTGTATTGTTATTGTTGCGTTTGCTTTGTAAGAGGGGGAAAATTGTTGTTTGGGAAAAAAATTTCAATAAAACATATTTAAAAAAAAAAAAAAAAATCTTTTCCAGGGCTGTGATTCACAGCTTCCACACACACACACAGCTGTCAGCATTGTTCCATTCATTTCCCTTCACGCTTGAGTGGCTTTGAAGTTATCAGCTATGAAACTAACATCAATGTTTATAAACATGAAACTATTGACAGCTGCCGGACCACATCAAAGAAGGTTAAGTGTTTTCTGTTAGTTTCACAGCTGACTACTTCCTGTGCCTGAGCCAGCAGATGTATTGCCCAGGTGAGTTTTAAAGCTCGAAATGGCGACCTTGTAGCAGGATTCACAAGGGAATCCCTCACAGTTCTTGCCATCCATAAATTTGCATGCCAAAGGTTTGGGACACATTTCTTGATTTGCGCTCCCAGCGCATGTGCAAATCAGGGGGATTACGCTCCGGTGGGAGAACATAGAGCGGAATTCTGCGGTTCCCCAACCTCATGTTTCTTGGCATGCGTTGTTCACTGGTAGCGGGATTCTGTCTTCCTGCTGCTTGTCAATGCGATTTCCCATTGTAACCACTGGGAAACTCACAGGCAAGGGTGCGCTGCCGGCGGGAAAATTGAATCATAATGACTGGAGAATCCCGACCATAGTCTTACAATGGGGTTTGAGATTCCACAAACTTGGGAGTGCCGGGGACCCGGGTTCAATTCCGGCCTCGGGTGACTGCCTATGTGGAAGTTGCACTTTCTCCCCGTGTCTACATGAGTTTCCTCCGGTGAGGTGATATGCCTCTAGGCCATATCATAGTTGTATGATATGAGACCTCCAACCAGCAGGTGGTGGTACAGACCCACCATGTGGTCTCCAGACCAAGTTCATGTGACCTGAGACCTGGGTATAAAGAGAGGCACATCCGGCCATCTGGAGAACAAGATTTGGAGGGTAATAAGACGTACAGGAAAGCACAAGGTGTAAGTTCCAGAGAAGTAGCAAGACTCCATGATAATGGGCTCTGTATCGGATTGCCATCCTATCTCACGAGACACAATAAAAAGATCTTGGTTTGGACAGAGCGAAGTGTTTGGTGAGTTCTTCATAATAGTACAAGGGAGCAAACACAACATCCAGATGCTCCGGTTTCCTCCCACAGTCCAAAGATGTGGAGGTTAGGTGGATTGGCCATTCTAAATTACCCCTTAGTGTCCAAAAGGTTAGGTGAGCTTACTGGGCTACAGGGATAGGGTCGGGGTATGGGCCTAGGTTGGGTACTCTCTCCAAGGTCGGTGTAGACCCGATGGGCTGAATGGCCTCCTTCTGCACTGTAGAGATTCTAAAATGTGAGAGGTCTCCAATTCTGGTTGTACGGGAAATCAGCACAGAACAGAAATGTGGACATTTGCTTTCAGTGTTGCCTGTGAGGTGGGTTGGGACACTTGCAATCGCTCAGGGTTAAAAAGAGATTCAGTTTCCAGCATCTGCAGTATTTTGCATTTGTTATAATTCAAGGTCTTTCTCCAGCAAAGCTCATTGTTTATATTCACTGCAAGGCAGAATGTGTAGGCAGGGCTGTACCTCCTCAAAACCAAAATGCAACTTAATGTTGAAGTGAATTGAATATTGTGGCTCAGGGTTAAACTAAAATCTGTATTTATTGTAAGGCTTACATTTATTCACCCAATAACCACTTAACATACTTTAAACTTGTTGCTGAGAACAGATTAATTAAACATTCCAACTTTTAAAGTTTAAACCAATTGTTTGGTAACAATGTTTTGACGTTTCGTATCTGGATGACACTCCAATCTCAACATTGCGGCAATGAAGAAATGTAGCTTAAACAAATGAGCCAAAGATGTTGTGAAGAACTACAACCAATATGCCAGGCCCAGAACACTGCTAAAAACAAGGGCTGCATTTTACCAGCCCCCAGGGGATGGGAACAGAGGTGAGGAGGCTGGTAAAAAAGTAGGGATGGCTCCCTGTGACTCACTGTCCACTGCTGGGCTGCTTTCTGAATAGTGGCCAAGAGCTGGGCCAAGAGGTGGATTGACTGCCAGAGAGATGGACAACCAATTGGCATAATTAAGACCTCAATTAAAGGCCTTCTTACAGGACTGCTGACATTTTGCTGCTCACCCGTAGAGGCCACTGGCTTCACGCAGCAGCCCAAGGGGGGGCGGGGGGGGGGGGCGGGTTGTTGGTGGTTTGGGAGAGAGAGTGTGGGGGGAGGAAATGCCATCAGAGATGGAAGCTCCATAACTCACGGATAGCCATGGGCATAATAGGCAGCCCCTCACGGCCCTAGTGATCTGCTTGGATGTGATTCTCACCGTCACATGGGCCTACCACCTTTGGCCCCCTTGATTTTAATTTTAACCCACCTGTCCAAGGTACCCTTAAGGTCCCCATCCGGCCTCAGCAGCAGTCACCGCTCTTATTCAGGTTCCTCTGTCTTCAGAGTTGTCTGCTCGCTAATTGGGCTGTTTTTTTTCTCCTTTTTTTCCCAATTAAGGGGCAATTTAGCGTGGCCAATCCACCTACTCTGCACATTTTTGGATTGTGGGGGTGAGACCCACGCAGACACGGAGAGAATGTGCAATCTCCACACGGACAGTGACCCGGGGCCGGGATCGAACCCGGGTCCTCGGCGCTGTGAGGCAGGAGTGCTAACCACTATGCCACCATGCCACCTGGGCTGGCACCATCTGGTGCCCACCTGCATTACTTAATAGGGGTCCATTTCAATTCTCTTCCCGCATCTAGCGGTGCACTAAGGCAGACTTTCATCTGCTTCCATAGCTCCTAATTCCCACACAGATCGCTAGTCTGTCACCAGGGGCTTATAGCTTGAGGGACATCACTCCACATCGAGCATAGCTGACCAGGAGTCTCTCGCGCTCTTACCGCCAGCCATTGATGTGTTTCGAAGGATTTTTAGATTGACACTCAACCTGTTTGACTTCATTATGAACACACTTTAATTAGTGTATACTATCATGCTGTAAGTCAGTTGTGGTAAAATCACCAAGCCGGTTCCGCTGCTGGCAAGTGCGGACTACGTTTTGGCCCAATTTTGGGGTCCTGAAGCCCGTGGTAAAATCCAGCATCTCAATGGGTGGGCAGGGTACCACAGTGGTTAGTACTGTTGCTTCACAGTGCCAAGGACCGGGGTTCGATTCCTGTCTTGGGTCACTGTCTGTGCGTAGTCTGCACGCTCTCCCAGTGTCTGCGTGGGTTTCCTCCGGGCGCTCCGGTTTCCTCCCACAAGTCCTGAAAGACGTGCTGTTAGGTGAATTCGACATTCTGAATTCTCCTTCTTTGTACCCGAACAGGCGCCAGAGTATGGCGACTAGGGGCTTTTCATAGTAACTTCATTGTAGTGTAATGTAAGCCTATTTTTGTCACTAATAACGATTATTATAATTCAAACTCCGAGCTTTTATATTTGGCAGAGTAGGTGAGAGGGAATCCCAGATCCTTCGTCAACAGTGCCATAATCAATATTTGTATCAATATTAATTATTTCTATCACCCAGGCTGATGGCAGGCAGAAACAGACTGATGAATTGCTTCCCAGCTGAGCCCCAAGACAAAACCTATTGGAATGTTCAGCCTGCACAACAGTTAATGCCTGTAGCAATCACAGGCAATAAATTCCCCCCTGTCTCCATCCAGCATTGTATAGTCATCCCACACACAGTCATTTGTACAGAGAATGCAGAAAGTCTTACTGCAAACAGCTTCAAACACTCCAAAAACAATTCCCAATTTGATGTGGCTACGGTTCCACAAGAACTTGGAGGGGAAGAGTGGGGAAGTGCAAGGATAGAGTCCAATGTCCAGTGCGCACAGCTCAGAACCCTTCCTCCCCCATTGGAATGTGTTAGCATAACGACAGGTAAATCATATCACACTGAGATAATAAGTAGTGTGTACTGCAATGCTGTAAATCTGCCAGTAAGTTGCTGATTGACCATAGCAAGAGCTCAATGGAATCACACTCCAGAATGTAATCAACACTTATAGGGGAGGGGTTAGGGAGCCAGTGCTCTAAGAAAAGGAGGGGGAAGGAAAGTGTTCAAAACACGAGACAAAAAGTCAATGTTGAAGGTTTAAAATCTGTTAACGCGTTTCACGGTGATATCAGTAATTGGAACTTGAGTTATCAAAAGAGAGACAGATGTTTGACCGTGACTCTGCTTGGAGTCAATTTACTCCCATCAGTGGATACACAGGCTGGCTGAGTATGTGACAGAGTGTTTCCAATTCCCTGGCCAACTTGCATTATAGGTCCTCTTACTGGCAATTTGCTGGTCTATAATTGAATTAGAGACTGTAATGCTAGATCATGTTCGATGGGAAGTGCGAGCACTTTGTCAAGCAATTGTTATATCGTTACTGCACTCTTTCTACATACTGGGCCTTGGGTTTCCCCTCTAAGAGTCAGAGATACTCCCTGTATCTCTCACCACTGTCTTTTGCAAATTTCCTTATTTGAACTACATTTGATCACATCTTAACCTTTTCACATAGCCTTTTGTCTCCTCTGTGAAGCACCTTGGGCCATTTCTGGGGTTGGTTTAGCTCACTGGGCTAAATCACTGGCTTTTAAAGTAGACCAAGGCAGGCCAGCAGCACGGTTCAATTCCCGTACCAGCCTCCCCGAACAGGTGCCGGAATGTGGCGACTAGGGGCTTTTCGCAGTAACTTCATTGAAGCCTACTCGTGACAATAAGCGATTTTCATTTCATTTCATTTTCATTTTCATTTTATTCATTTATACATGAACATTTATACATTAAACAGGCAGTTCAAATGCAACTTGCACTGTTGTTTCACTGTTGTTTTACTGTTCAAGCTGCTCTTCAAATTCTCCATCAAGTTCAACCCCCCCCCCTTCCTCCCCAGAAAAAAGTGAACATATTGGGCTATAACTTCAGAGCTCCTGCTCAGTGTTTTGGGTGGGGGAGGGTCCCCCCCCCCCCCCCCCCCGGCCCGACCTGACCAGGCCTGACATGCTCCCCACCACTACCCCCCAGTTCAACCAGACATGACTCAACCCCCTCTTCCCCGCCTCTCCCCAATCCCACCTAAGTTGATCTGACTACCTGGCACTGGCACACACTGGCCCGACCAAAGTCCCCCCCAGGCTCAAGGTGACTCCCTGTAGGAATCTACCGTGCGGTTTAAGTGTAGTCTCGTATACACTTCAAAACTCAGTAGAATTTAAGTTACACTTCTCGGATGCGAAATAAAAATCTTTTATTATGTCTATTGATTATAATTGAGAGACTAAGATCTTCTTGTAGTTACAAATCAAATGTTCTCAATAAAGCCCTTGCCAGCAAAAGACTTCAAGAGAAATAATTGGCTTAATGGTTTACAACAGATTTAACTTTCAAAATACAGTAATGGTTCTTGCTCAAAGCAAAACAGCTTGCGTGAACTTCAAGAGTTAGAGTGGAAATATGAAAATACGAAATAAGTATAGCGAGTAGTCAGGTAAAAGGTCTAGAGTGATCCTGGATGGAAAATATCTGCCTCCATGTTTAAAGAGAATGTTATCAGTCTGACTCCAGCTGTCCCTACCCCTGCAATGTGCTGATTGGTTTGGATGCGTTTCAAATGCATTTGGTTGGATGGTTAGCTGTCAATCAGCAATGTGCAACATATATTTGGATATCTTGCATTTTTCGATGTTTGTGTGTGTTGGAATGTGATATATTCTTATAATCAATTCTAGCTTTCACTGGTTTTATTGCTGACTGCGCTATTATCTGTATTCTGAACAATGGTGGGTTCATGTAGTCATGGTGACCTTGATCAGATTGTGTTTTTGCTGCATAGCTTTTGCAATTCTGTTCATTATAACAATGGACAGTTTATAATATCAATTTGACTTTTCAGTAAAATGTTGCATAAACTTTAGCTAGCTTTTTAGATGTTTCAAATTCTGTGCTTTGCCACTGCAAATTCTGCAAGCTGTGTGTATTTGTCATCTAAGTTATACTTGAAGTTATATGATGAAATCCATTTTAAAATGGATTTTAAACTGGGCTTTAGTGTTTACATTAAAATGGCCAAATCAATGACCCTTTTACCTATCAGAAATAGCCAGTTCCCTTCACTCCCCCAGCCAAGGCCTGACCCGACCCTGCCTCCCGCTCAACCACATCCCCAAGACCAGACCCGAACCTGCCCAAACCTAAACCTCACCCCACGGAGGTCTGCCTCCCACCTCCCCCAGGCCCAAACCCCACATCTCAACCAACCTCCACCAGGCCTGAACTCCCTCCTCCTTTGGCCCAGCACGGCTTGACCCCACAACCACTGCCCAGGCCCCAACCGACTCAACCCTACCCCCACAGCCTAATCAAACCCCTTCACCCCCCCCCCCCAAATCCTGCCTGCTTACCTCATATATTTACCTTCTCTCTTGTCAAAGTGCCTGGTCCTTTTAACTTACCTGCTTTATGCCAGCTAGCGCCTTTAAAAAGGGGAGCATGGTTTACATACCTTTGACTGAGCTGCCTTTGACGGAAAGCCTTGTTCGCCCGCTATGCTGCACAGATCCTGCCTGGCCTGAGTGAAAGTTTGGGTGAGATGAGAATGGCTGGATTTCAAGTTGGGTAATTCCTTTAAAAAAAAATATTATTATTAAAGATTTTTCACTGGTAACAAACACAACATCAACATTAAGCAACCCAGACAGTGGCTCCGACATAGTACAGTGTCATAATGACAATATGTATTTTTAAAAACCAACAAGAAAAACCCCCAACTGACCTTATAACTCCCACCAGCCCAACAAAAGTTATCTACCCCCAACAATAATAATAACCACTGTCTCCTGCTCCCTACCCCTTCTAACAGCTGATAGTGACTAATTATTTTTCCTCCCAAGATCCAAACATGTATTCACAAGAATTTTACAACCACTGTAGCTTTAACTATTATACATAGTAGCATCTCGACCCGCGGGGCCTGTCATACGAGGTTCAAAGGTTGAGGTCACAAGGTGATCGAGACAGATACAGAAAGAATTGGCTTGAAAGAAACCTGCTGATCGCTGGCTGGGCCAGGCCATGGCCCGGAGTATGTCCACTCGGCCATGTGGGGGCAAGTAGCTGGCTGTGCTCCTTTGGGAAGCAGCCTCCATGCAGCTATGGAAGGAGGGGGTTGGGTGGAGAAAGGGAGCCCCCGGTGGTCAGCTGTTGCTGCTGTGTGGCCTGCCCCACACCCTGGTTCTCTCCTAGCACTTAGCCATGCTGGGATGGGGGGGCCGTGTCCGCTGGGTGTGCTCTTTCTTTTGTTGCCCTTTGTCCTTTGTGGCTCTCCCCTTTTCCTGCTTACCCTGCATTTTCCCTTGGTGCTTTTATTCCTCCTCCCCTATCCCCTGCCTTCCGCCGCCTTCCTGTCCTCTAGCCCCTTCCTCTCCTCTCCCTTCCCCCCCTTGCAGCCCCCCCCTTGCTCTTGCTTATTTTGTGACTTGTCCCTCACCATGATTGACTGGATTGCCGATTTGGGGCTGGATTGGTTTGTTTGAGGGTCCTGTACACAGTTACGTCCCTCCCCATAATGAGTCAGTAGGAGTCTATGTCGGGGATTTCTGCCATGGTTTTCTTTATAAAGTCAGCGGCCTCCCAGTTGGGGATGTACACATTTACAAGCACTAAAGGTGCCCCTTCCAGGACACCACTAACCCTGTCCCCCTGGATCTGTAACCGTCTCTGTCACCGTGAATGCCGTCCTCCTATTGAGCAATATTGCCCCCCCCCCCAGTCCTCGTCCTGTAACACGATTGGTATGTCTGTCCTCCCCAGCTCTTTTATACCCTCAGGTGGTCCTTCTTCCTCAGGTGTATCTCTTGGAGGAAGATTGCATCGATCTTCAGGCTTTTCAGATGGGCGAAGACTCCGGATTGTTTCTCTGGACCGTTAAGTCCCCTGACGTTCCAGGTGACTATCCTGATGGAGAGTTTCTGTCCTCCTTGCTACTTCAGTGTCAGTCATACTTACCTCGTGGGTGCGCCCCTGCACTCCGGGAGTTCCCTTGGGGGGACATTCAAGATGGCCATTTTCATTGCCCTTGTTCCTGCTGTTGCCATGTGCATCTGTGTAACCAGCCCCCCCCCTCAGATTTCACCTTTGGGCCGGTCTACCCTCTTGTCTCCCCCTCCCCGTGCCCCTGTAGGATTTCCCCCACCACCCCCATCCTCTCCCCCTGCTCCCCCCCCACCCCTTCTTCTCCGTGCCGAGAGTTTTACCCCCCCCTCTGCCAGGCACTCCCTCCCCTGTGCCACGGCACACCGCATCTCCAAACCTCCCTGTGTTAGCCTGCACGCTAGTGTGGTACTGCATCCCAAACCGTACCTTGCTTTAGTACAGGGCTGCCTTAGCTGCATTAAATTGAGCTCGGCATTTGGCCAGGTCTTCCCCAATGTCCTGGTACATGCGGATCGAGTGCCTTTTTCAGTTACAGGACTGTGTGTGTCTTGTCCAGTTCAGGATCTCTCTCTTTCTTGGAACCTGCGTAGCTTGGCAATGATGGCCCGTGCTTGCTTCCCTGTTTTTGGCCTCGGCCGGAGTGACATCTTGTTGCTTGTTTTTGGCAGTCGTGATTCTTTCACGTATCTCTTTATTATCAGCTTCTTGACTGATGAGCTCTGGTAAAGTGGTTCGTAGTCTTCTCCCCATCAACATTTGAGCAGGCGAGAGACCTGTTGATAATGGTGTTGGTTGGTTTGCTAACAACGCTAACAACATGTTTTGACCATCTTCACTCGCTTTGCAGAATAACTTCTTAACTATCCCTACTCCTTTTTCTGGTTTCCCATTAGACTGAGGATAACATGGGCTTGACGTTCCATGGTTGCAATTATATTGCTCTGCAAACCGTGTCCACTCCCAACTCGAGAAACACGGACCATTGTCAGAGACAACGTGAAGAGTTATTCCCTGGCGTGCAAAAATCTATTTTGTTGCCTTCATCACTGATCTGTCACTCGAATCTTTCAGCATCATAACCTCTGGAAAGTAATGACCCTGGAAATAGAATAAATCCCTGTGCACTTTGTTCCATGGACCAGTAACGATTTCCATCTGTTACATAGTTTCTTTGCTCTGTGCTGGCTGGTGCATTTGACAAATAATACATGCTTGAGGTTCCACTCTTCGGCCGAACTCGGGTTCTGGTGTTTCAGCGTCAGTGGTTGCCCTGTTGTCTGTTGTGTCAGCATCAGTGGTAGCTTTGGAGAGGTCGTTCACAACATCTAAGTCTTCCCTGGACTCTTCATCTTGGTCATCTGAAGTTCTGGTTGAGTGAATCCTTTCAACTAGCCACAATCCTTCACAAGCATCAGCTCCTATTAATGATGATTTCTCACCCTCTCCCACCTCGAAGTCAATGGGTATCTCAATGTTCCCATTGTTCACCATGAGACAGCATGACCCCTCTGTGGCTATCGTGTTACCATTGTAATCTGTGAGCCTACAGGCGGACTGCTTTATCAGTGGTTTTGCAATTGCTGCCATTAAAGGTCAGTGTGTGACAATATTTGCGTGCGCTCCTATATCAATCTTAAATGGGATCAACTCTCCATTTATTTCTAATGAGCCAGTCCACTCCTTTTTTATCTTTGAAAGTGCTTTTACTGGTCTTTCTTCCCGGTCCAGTCAATCAATCCGAGTGATAGCTTCTATCATGAAGGTATGCAAAAGTGACTATGGTGAGCAACCCTCTCTATCTGCTGTGGTGTTGGATTTTTTTCTCTGCATGCTGTACACTTTGGATCCATCTGAAATCTATAGGACTTTTTAAATTTGGTTACTGGAACAGTTGCTGATAAATTACCCAGTGCTGCAAAGTGGTCTAGTTTGCCACACTGGGAACAATGTTTCCCTTTCGCCGGACAATTTTTTTGACTGTGGGCGTGTCCACAGAGTGTGCACACCGTCACGCTCGTGATATCACTTTGAAAATGGCTGCCGGTTGTCGTATGCAGTTTTCTTTACTGCGACACAGCATTAATGGAGTCAGCCACGTTTCCCGATTTTATGCTCTTTTCCTTTGCCACAAATTTGGCATATTCACTCGATATCTGTTCGCTGGCCTTACACATATTTATAGCACCTTCAATCGATAAAACCGGTCTTCTTAACATTTTCTCGCGCAACCACTCATCGTTTATTCCGAACTCAACCTGGTCTCGCAGCATAGACTCGGGGGCTGAGGCAAAATTACAGGACTGCACTTGGAGATTGAGAGCTGTAATGAAGGAATCTATAGACCCTCCCCTTAACTGCAGCCTTTTCCAAAACATGGAGTGCCCATAGGCTCAAAGGGACTGGTTTAGCACAGGGCTAAATCGCTGGCTTTGAAAGCAGCCCAAGGCAGGCCAGCAGCACGGTTCAATTCCTGTGCCAGCCTGCCCGAACAGGCGCCGGAATGTGGCGACTAGGGGCTTTTCACAGTAACTTCATTTGAAGCCTACTTGTGACAATAAGCGATTTTCATTTCATTTCATTCAGGTCTCATTCACCTGTTTCTTACAATGTTTACCGAACTTTTGAAGGGCCATGCTGTATTTATTTTAATCCTCATCTGCACTGAATTCAAATGAATTGAACAGGTCCAATGCTTGCGGTCCAGCCAAATTTAGTAGGAATGCTATTTTGCATTGGTCTGAGGCATTTTAAAGGGCGGAAGCAGAAATTAAAACTTCAAGCTGTTGCTGAAAGAAAGCCTAGTTCTGCCATAGTTTACCGTGTGTCTTGAAGTGGTCAGGCTTTTGGAGACCTTCCATCTTCTGATCAGCCTTTACCGTAGATTTTTCTTGAGTTGTAGCTTCTGGATTCCTTCTTCAATCTCCAGTGCTATTCTAACCTAATCTAATTGCTGTTTATTTTAAGGAATAGACTCCTGGTACCATGTGGTGTTCTTTGTGTTGCTTATTTCAGGGTGGTTGGCGTTGTGTTCACAGAATACCTTTTAACTTCTGCACTGTAAATTCTATGATAATCTATGAAACTTAAATAAAGCTATGATTTTATTTACACAACTAAACTGGGACATGACACTTCATCCTTAAGAATATACAACTGATCAATAACATCTAACCACACTCATCTACTGCTAATCTCACTACGGGTATAAACTATAATCTAACCTTATTCACACTATCTGCTCTAATGGCCTTCACTAGCTATCTCCTGCAACACTACATTAATCCTTGTAATGCTGATAGTTATGATAATACCATAACTATCGCCCTCTGTTAGATGCTCTTTGACACTCGGTCCTCCGCGATGCCATTCTCAGTTGTGGTGAATGAGCTGTTTCGCCCAGAATCCTCCTCAGTTACTTCTCACTCTCAAGGTAAGTAATAACTAGCTGAGTGGCAATCCGAGTGGTAAACAACAAAAACTAGTTCCTTATTACCTCTGTTGGTAAGTTGGAAAACCGCCAGTTTTAGTGCGAGTATCATTTTTTAGTTCGAATTAATATGTTCTTTAGCATTTTCTGCTAAAATTGATGGAAGCTATTTTAATAAAAACTAAACCAGTATTGTTGGAAACTAGCCAGATTAGTTACGTAGACAACCTTAATTGTGAGACAATTGAAGAATAAGTAATTCATTAATAGATATGTTAGAAAGGTTGGAAATGTAATTAGGAGCACAAATGTTTATAACTTTTATAATTATTAACACTTGATTATTAATACAGACTTTTAAAGTGCTGTAAGAGAAAGATTACTGTGTGTTTCTCAGGGCACAGAATAAAGAGATAACATGAATGTTAATCTTGGCTGGGGAAAGGATTGAATAAGCCCTTGTCCAAGGAACCTCAATTCCAAACAGCAGACAGCTATGTTGAACAATTATTGGTCGACATTCAAGCCTACCTCAAGAAAAGCGATATAGTTTGAGAAGAAGCATTGTCTTAAAACTGAGACAAAATGTGCGCAATTCACTAAAATCCAATGGGCTAATTCTCATTTCATTATTGTCAAGTTGTAGACCAAATGGCTATTTTTCAACAATTGGCTAAGATGGACTTTCAATTTGTGAGGTATTAAAAAGAGGGCTCGAGAAGCCATTTTGGGCAAAGACAAAGTGAGGTATAAAGAGAAAAATGGGTAGCGAGGTGGAGGGGGGGGGGGGGGGGGGGGGGGATAGTGATGTTTACGAGAGGCAGAGAAGAAGAGAGGCGGGAAGAGAGCGATGTTTATGTAGAGGTGCTGAGTGCCGTATTCAAAGTTTTTTTGGGTTGTCACTTCACGACTTTTGGGAGAAGAGTGGTGAAATTGTTAAAGTAAGGCTCTCCCCTCTTACTGTTCATTACTGCTAGTTGCTGTTGATAGTTTGCTCTTTGTCTTTCTGATTTGTTACCTTTTTAATGGTTAATAAACTTTCTGAATTCAACATTTAAAGTGTTCCTTCTTAGGGCAGCACGGTGGCGCAGTGGGTTAGCCCTGCTGCCTCACAGCGCCGAGGTCCCAGGTTCGATCCCGGCTCTGGGTCACTGTCCGTGTGCAGTTTGCACATTCTCTCCGTGTTTGCGTGGGTTTCGCCCCCACAACCCAAAGATGTGCAGGGTAGGTAAATTGACCACGCTAAATTGCCCCTTAATTGGAAAAAATGAATTGGGTATTTTAAATTTATTTTTAAAAAGTGTTCTTTCTTGATGTGTGGTTAAGTGTCCAGAATCTTACGTGATTTACGATTGGTGGGGTTATTGCAAACAAGTGAACTCCATAAGTCTTAGTTCAGATTAAAAAAGCAAATAAATAAAACAAACGTATATCTCAGCTGTTCTTAGTTAAGCAGTATTAAACCTGGGCCTAATTATCAGAACTAATCCCACTCACAGTGGTGAGATTAATGATCAGTTAATCTCTTTTAGTCATGTTGATCGAGGGCTAAACGTTGGCTTCTACATCAATGCGATGTTAATTATATTGTTATATTGTTAAGATACTTTGGTGAGGAGGGTGGGGTGACTGCGGCCGTTTGGCGCCGTTCCCGCCCTGGGCCGATTCTCATCGGATTCTGGTCAAATTGACAGATGATGTGGAAGTGGGTGGGGGTGAGGAGCTCGGAGACAGAAATGTACTGGTGGGCGGGACCGGAAAGTGGGCGGGGCTGGGATGTGGGGGAATGGGCGGGACTGGGAAGTGGGGGGAATGGGCGGGGCTGGAAAGTGGGGGGAATGGGCAGGGCTGGGAAGTGGGGGGAATGGGCGGGGCTGGGAAGTGGGGGGAATGGGCGGGGCTGGAAAGTGGGGGGAATGGGCGGGGCTGGAAAGTTGGGGGAATGGGCGGGGCTAGAAAGTGGGGGGGGAATGGGCAGGGCTGGAAAGTGGGGGGAATGGGCGGGGCTGGGGAAAAAAAGATAAAAAAAGAAAAGAAAAAAATGAATAAATAAATAAAGATACTTGGTGAGGACATTGTTCAACTAACAGCTTGGAGTACTTATAAAGAGAGACCGCCACACCCCATCGTGCTCTGGGGGGGGGGAAAGCTGGGGATCAGCAGCACCCATGGGAAGGATATTTTGGTTTAGTTAATTAAGTTTCCCTTGACGTTTTGTTTTAATTGCAGTGCCCACCAGGGACTGTCATCACCTGTCATTTTTGTTTAATTGATTGACTTTTCGTTTTCTTCAAAAGAGTATAAATAGACACAGTGGTACAGAGGGGTTGGTGCAGGCGGATTTGACATCCTCCTCGAGTGCCTGCTCCTGGGCCTGGCCGAGATGGTGGTAACAGGTCCAAGCTATGGGCTGCGGAGGGGGTTATTGGACCTGACTGTCTGCCCTTCTTATGTGGATATGTTTGCACCCTAGTGTGCCTGGAGGAGGAGCACACAGTGTCCTCCAGCACAGGAGAGGCCTTCTGCGACCAATTGGAATGGCAGGGGCTGGAGTGCATTATCAGCCCCGGAAACAACATTTTAATTTACCTTACTGAGTTACCTTTTAAACTTTTGTTTTGTGTTGCAGTGTCCCTTAAGGGGCTTTTAATTAATGAGCCTATTTGTTAGTTTATTGGTGTTAAAAGAGGAGATGAAGAAAGACTACTGGGGCAGTGGGTAGCAAGCATTTTGTGACTAAGCCCATGATCGAGAAATATTTTGAATGGCTCATTCAAAAGTTGGCATCTCTGACCCTGCAATGCACCCTTGCTACCACATGGATATGTCGGGCTAGATTATGTGCTGTAGTGTCTGTTGTGTTATGCTTCTTCACATAGCATAAGCTGCTTCCTTGATGTACACTCTGACAAAGGAAGATTCAGACTTGGAGATAGGTTTAACCCATTTATTGAACAGTTAACAATTCTCCTACTTGGTTCGACTCTCCTGCTAATCTAACTATCGTAACTCGATCTAACTAACCAGTCTGCTCTAATCCATGCGGTGGGTAAGATACTTTCCTGATCTGCCCCTGTCTCTGAGTGTCGCCTATGGAAACAGAAAGAGCATGTGTGCCCTATCCTTTTATATGGGTAGCCCCCTTGTGGTAGTGTCACCTCTGGGTGTGTCTTGACTGCCCATTGGTTGTGTCTTACCTTACTGACCTATTGGTTGAATGTCTGTGTGTCATGATGTCTCTGGTGCTCCCTCTAGTGTTTATTTAGTTCTAGTGTATTTATATTAACCCCTTGTGTATTTACAGTGCCCTAGTGTATCTACATCAATCCCTTGTGTATTTACAGTGATAAATATAACCACAGTGTCCAGGCTGGATCTTGAACCCTTGACCTCCTGACTCGAAGGCAGAAATGTGACGGACTGAGCAGAAAATGGTCATGTGATAGGAACAGAAGGAATGGAATGCGGGGATACAGTTATGAGCAATGTTGCCTCTAACCTGCGCAGATGTGCAGCCTTGCAGCAATCGGGAATGTGCCTCACAGGGAACAAATAGACTGTGTACAAGAAATGCTCCCTTCTAGAAAATGCGGACCTACAGCTGTCAATCTTAAAGAGATTGGACAGTGTGACAGGATGGCCGCTCACAGCAAACAGAAGGGAGAGGGAGCATGAAGAGAGACTGAGACTGTAATAACATGGCCAAGGCCAGTCTTCCAATAACAAATCCCTTCATAGCAATAACGGGAAAGTCTGCAGCCACGGCTTAAACACGTGCACCTAAGCCCAAGGACCAATGGAGATGTTAGCCCAGGTCGGAACAGAAGGTTTTAAGCCCTCGCCATATATTCCCAATTGGGCGAGCTGCCATCTGCTTAATAGGGGAATAATATTCCACGGAGACCAAGGAGCGATCTGTTGCCGATCCCTTATGTCTTTCATGGCCACTATAACATCTCTCCCCTCAAGTCCATTTTTCCTCCAGTACTCCCGCGGCAAGGTGGTCTCTTCCACTGCTTCGCGATCGGTCTGAGGTCAGTCAAGGGTGGAAGGGGATCGGGAGATGTGAACCGAATTGGATTGCATGAAGCTTTGGAACTCGTCACTGATGAACGCAGTGCCATTGTTAAAAACCAGGACTTCCGGTATGCCATGCGTGTAAAAGCTCTGTCGGAGTTTCTCAGTCATAGTGTGGAGACCATGCGGTGTATCTCCAACCATTTGGAGTGACCATCTACCAGGATCCAATCCTTGGAACCCATAAAAGGCCCAGCGAAGTCCAGGTGCACTGGCACCCATGATCTGCCTGGCCTCTCCCATTGGTGTAGGGAGGCTGAAGGAGTGAGTTTCTGATTTTCCTGGCCGTGTATCACATTGTTTGACTAAGTCCGTGATGTCGGAGTTGATACCGGGCGACCAGACATCGTTCCTGGTGAGCATTTTCATTTCAGAGACCCCAGGGTGGCCATTATGTAGTTCCAGTAGAATCAGGCACCGGCCTGGGCGGGGGCAACAACCTGGGACTTCCAAAGAATGATCCTGTCCTCAACACTGAGTTCAGCTTTCTTGGTCAGATAAGGTTTTGTGTCCGCTGAAGGTTGTCCTCACACTCCGCCACGTATACCTCAATTTTGATAGTGTTGGACCCTTTTTGTCCCAGGTCTTTATTTACTTTGCAGACACTGGTATTTGCCTCTTTAGGGTCATCGCTCTTCCAATGCTGGCAAGGGAGCCGAGCTTGTGGGCAGTAGGAGGTGACTCAGAGATATTCATAAGCTGCAAGTAACAGTGCCCAATGCTGTATCTGGGCAGAGCTAATAGGAGGGATTGCCTTATCCTCCTTAAAAAGTCCTAATAAGTGATTGTGGTCTGTCACTATTAGAAAACGCGTGCCATAGTCACACAGGTGACATTTCTTTATCCCAAACACGACTGCCAAACCCTCCTTTTCGATTTGAGACTACCATTGCTTGGCAACCGAGAGGGCCCTGGATGCTTGGGGAAGGGCCTTTCTGTCCTGTCTTCCCAGGGGTGTGAATATACCACCCCAACCCCGTAAGATCAAGATGAGTTCCTTTTTGGAGTCGAAATGGGCCAATATATTGGACTCCAGCAACTGTTGTTTACTTTCTCAAAGTCCTCCACCTGTGCCCCCCCCCCCCCCCCCCCCCAAAGACCATTTTGTGCTACTTTCTCAGTAGTGTGCGTAGTGGAGACAGCAAGGAGGCCAAATTCGGGCTAAACATCCCATAATAATTTACTAGTCTTAGGAAGGATTTCAATTCCGTGGTGCTTCTACCGCCCACATAAAAGGGGAATTTGTTTGCACAAAGATCTATTGCTGATCCTGGAGTCCTTCGTGGCCACTATAACAGAGACTATTTCCGGTGGAACACAGCCTGGCAAAAACTGGGCACGTTCCTGGCTGTCTCCCCATTCTTATATCCCCTAACCATCAATAAAAATTAGTTCTTAAAGTGTCATGTGCTGCAAAAAAATGTATTAAGCTGATAATGCTTTTTATGATCAAAGGGTTAAAACGAGTTTCATAATGGCTTTTGACTTGATCCGAGTTGTTACCGATATGACGCAGCCCCTTTGCAAGTCTGGGATTTGTGACTTTTTTTAAATAGCAGTTCTAATTGTACCTGCTGCTCATGTCTCTTGGTGTCTGGCTGCTGCCATGTATCCTCGCCTCTGATGTACAGATGTGGCTACACAGCCACAAGAACTCATGAGATTTCATTTGCTTTTGGTGGAATAGTAGCTCCTGCATAATGTCATTCACTGAGGACACCCTGAGGGGGAGGCTGAGTGGAGAAATGTTAACATTAGCAGCACCACTACATTAGCAGAGTGCTCCTCTTGTCTGCCAGGTTGAGTCCCGCTCACACCGCGGTCCACAAGGATGGCAATGTTGATATCAGGAAATGAAGGACTTGTATTTTAAGTAACAAATGCATCTTTCGCAGGAGCTCGCCCATTAACAGCAGCAAAACACTCTTCGCAGACCAGCAGTACATTTCAATCTGTCCACCAGCCTCAGCTGCAATGAATTTCCTCATGACTAAATCAATCTGCGAGTGAAGTATTGTGCCGATGAACAGTCTGCTTCGAGCTAATGGCATCTGTCTCATTCACTCGGCGCATGCTGCATTTGTCCCTTTTCTTTTCAACTTTCTCCCCCGCCGATTGTCAGAGGGCTGAGGATTCGTGGGCATCAGTCACCCTCTGGCCAAATGGCAGTTTCCGTTCACATTAACAAGGCACAAGTCAGTAGTGTGATGGAATACTCTCCACCTGCCTGGATGAGTGCAGCTCCGACTACATTCCAGAAGCTCGACATCATCCAGGATTAGCACTCCATTCACCACATTAAAAATTAATTCACCCAACCACTGATGTAGAGTGGCAGCAGTGTGCATCATCTACAAGACGCCCTGCAGCAACTCACCAAACCTTCTTCGACTGCACCTTCCAAACCCACGACCTCCACCACCTAGAAGGACAAGGGCAGCAGATACATGGGAACACCACCAAGCCACTCACCATCCTTACTCGGAAATATATCGCCGTTTCTTCAATGTCGTTGGGTCAAAATCCTGGAACTCCCCTCCCTAACAGCACGGTGGGTGTACCTACACTTCCTGGATTGCATCGGTTCAAACAGGTGGCTCACAACCACCTTCTAAAGGACAGTTAGAGATGGACAATAAATTCTGGACATGTCAGCAAAACCAACACCCTGTGAAAGAATAAATAATTAAAAAAATAATGAGGGAAGCAATTCAGTGTATTCCTGATGGTGGATTGAGTTGCCGAACCGTTGTTTACTGGGTGAGATAGTAACCTGTCTGCACATTGAGGTGGTACAGGAGATCATAAGGCACTTTACTGAACAGAGAACAAGAATTCTCCTGCTGCCCTAGCCTATATTTCTTTATCAAACATGGCCAAAACACGTCATTCTTCTTATTGATGTTTCTGGGACCTTGCTACGCACAAATGTTCTCCTGTCGTTACATACAGAACAACGTGCACTAAATGTAATCAATTGTTCGTGGAGCATTTTGGGGCACTCAGGGTTTGCGAAAGATGCTATTAAAATGTGAACCCTTCTTTATTCAGCGAACAAGGTGCGACAATTCAACCATGGGGTAATCGTAGCTTGAGTTCAGTCTTCTCTCGATCCAATCTGCCCACATCCACACTGACAGACCACATAAATGTTTTATTTTTCTCTGACTCAGGGGAGCTGAGGGAAGATGGAACATCTCCAGTGCCGCTCTGGCTGGGATGCGCTAACTCAGCACAGGTAATATTTCACTTGGACCAGTGAAACGGCCAGATTAGCTTGGGGTTTTCTGTTTAAGAATAAGACAGTGTGAGCAGATGTTACAGCGACATCTGGGGTGCAAAGCACACTGCCCAGGAGTATCAAGGACAGTGAGAATGATCTTATGGGAGGCAGTTGGGTGCGGTGATATTAATTAAAGCCATGACTGTGTACAGAGACTTTGGTGCCTCTTTAACCCTTTGAGTGCTACAGCTCTATTTGCTCATCGTTTCGAAAGATATTCAATGCGCTAACAATCACATTGGGCGGGATTCTCCGACCCCCCCCCCCCCCCCGCCAGGTCGGAGAATCCCCGGGGGGATCCGACCTCGGGAGGGGTCTCCCACGGTGGCCTGGCCCGCGATCGGGGCCCACTGATCTGCGGGCGGGCTTGTCCCGTGGGGGCAATTCTTCCCTCCGCCATGGCCGGCGCGGAGAAGAGAACCCCAACGCATGCGCCAATATACGGCAGCAGTTCCGCACATGCGCGAGATCACACCGGCCTTTCGGCGCATGCGCAAATTCGCGCAGTCCCTTCGGCGCCGGCTCGAGCGGCGGCAACCCCTCCCCCGTCCACCTAGCCCCCGAACGTGCGGAGAATTCCGCACTTTCGGGGGCTGTTGATGTTGGCGTGGTTGGTACCGGTTCTCCCGCCGGAGTGGGGACATAGTCCCCCAGAAGGGAGAAACCCGCTGCATGTCTCTGAAGGAGAGTACAAAATTAGGACATGACAAATACTGAACCCTGTTGTGGGTGGCTGATGGTTAACACACACTGAAATAAAAATAGTAACCAGAATTTTTGAGACAATGTGAAGAATTCTAAAATGTTTATGATTGACACTGATGGAGGGCTTGATTTTCCTCTGTCTGCAGGATTCCAATGTTGGAACCGAATCCGGATCCCGGTCCCAGCCCCCTACCCTGTTGGCAGCAGTCAGCTGACACAATTTTGGAACGATTGGCTTGTGAATGGCCAGAGTGGCATTGTGGTCATTGTGGAGGGGGTCCCGTTCACACGGTCGCCATTGGCTATAGCCATGTAGGTGTGGTTGTTAGCTTTAGTTTGATCCTGGAGCACTGACCAACTCGCCATCATCTCCAACTCATCCGGTCGACCACAGGAATTCTGCCTTCGGATATCTGCTGGGCTCTGGACACCATTGGGGGAGGCGCAGGCTGACTGGAAAATTCCAGTCAGTCTCTAATTATTAGTCCTAGTTGATCTCTTAATTACTTAACAAGCTACCTGCTGCTTGCGAGTGGATGGCTGTTCATTGCCAACTCCGGCCTACTGGAAAATGTTGGGTGTTGAGAGTGTGAAGGGGAACTCTCCTGTCGGGTGCCTTCAGAAAATTCTATGACAGCCCCACCTCCCATATTGACATCAAAATCCTGACTGAGGAGTCACTGTGCACGTGTGTGAGAGTGTGTGACAACATATAGGTGCATGTGTGTGTGTATGTATGTGTGTGCATGTGTGTCTGTGCACATGTATGTGTGTGCGCGGGTATGTGTGTGCATATGAACGTGTGTATATCAGTCTGTATGCATCAGGGTGTGTGTACATGTGAGTGTGTGTGTATGTGCACATGTGAGTGCGTGCGTGTGCATGAGTATGTGCATGCGTATGTGTGTACATGTAAATGCATGTGCACGTGAATGTGTGTGTACACGAGGGGTGTGTGTATGTGCATGTATGTTTGTGTGTGTGTGTAATTGTGTGTGTGCATATGTGTAAATGTGAGTATGTCAGCATGTGTGTCTGTGTGTGTGTATTTGTGAGCTCATGAATGTAATGTGTGTGAGAGAGACCTTTCTCAGTGGTACAGTGAATGTGTGAATTGCTTTAGAGATGGAACAAGGTGTAGCCACACGTGTGAATTGGGCGGCTGTGAGTAGATTGTCTAAGTGAGGGGACACTGATTCTTACAATTAAAATAGTGGAGGTGCGAAACTGAAGACAAAACAGTATTTTGTGTGAGACAAGGGGTTCATGTAGGATTTTTTTAATGCTATTGCTAGGCTTGTTTGAGAAAGTATGGAATTTACCTGCTGTCTGTTACTAGGGTTGGGCCAGAAGAGCAGCACCAGCTTTTCATTTTCTGAGACAACATTCTGTCGAGAGGACCAATGTTCTCGGGAAAGTTGAGACTTGTACAGTACAAACACCACAAACGTGCCGCACGAGGTTATTGATTAAAGCACAATCATTCAGGCTGCCTGCCTGAAACCTTGATGCTTCCGACCACGGCATCAGTTCAAGAAAATGGTGAACACCACCTTCTCGAACAGGATTTAGGGATGAGCAGTAAATTCTGGTCTTACCAGGAATGCTCATATCCCATGAACGAATCATGAAATGTTCCTCCCCTCCACACCTCCTTTCCCTCTGTCAGCACCTCAGTTGTCTCCCTATCCACTCTCCCAGGCTCACTGGAGGAACTTAGCCCATGTCCCAGAAATCCCAGGACTCCCCAACCAGCCAATTGGGTCTGGGGTTGCGGGAGCTGCTGGCTGCTCACTGGTAAGACACCAATGGCCCAGTTTAATGGCTTGGACGCAATCCAGTTTCCAGCCCATGGGTATCTGTCACACTGTTGGATTTTGGTTTAACTTACTTTGCACCAGTGACAAAAAAAGATCGACCCAGGTGAAAGTGGAATGAATCAGCAGCTGGTTTCCTGGATCAGTTTCATGCGGAACTGGTCGCAGGTTTGATTCTAACATAGTAAGGACCACGCACTATCTGTTCAGACCTTCCAGCTGGTACGTATAAATCTGTGTATATTTGACAAGTCAAATAAAGTACTGACTGACCAAAAGAGATTCAAGAAGCCCATGTTTCTGAGTTAGATGTGAATGCATTAAGCAAAGGGAAGTGTGGGTCATCAAATTAGAACCGTATCTATTGTGAAATTATTAGAAAAGGCATTGGTAGAATTCCAAGCTCCAAACTCCACCTTGCAGCCACACAGAATCTTCTATGTGGGGAGCCAGGTGACAAGGTTCGTTTGGGCTCTGTCAGAATATCAGAGATTCATATCACTTAACTGGATTACCATACTGATTAAGATACATAGAGACTGATGATCGTGTGGCCCACTTCTGTCTGTGCAGATTCAGTGATTTCCAAACACAACTGTTCCACGAACCCAATTTGGTGAATTTTGAAGTTAGAATCATAGCATTTTTCTCGGGTCACTGTCTGTGCGGAGTCTGTGCGTTCTCTCCATGACTGCGTGGGTTTCCTCCGGGTGCTCCGGTTTCCTCCCACAGTCCAAGATGTGCAGGTTAGGTGGATTGACAATGCTAAATTGCCCTTAGTGTCCAAAAAGGTTAGGTGGGGTTACTGAGTTACGGGGATAGGGTGGAGGTATAGGCTTAAGTAGGGTGCTCTTTGCAAGGGCCGGTGGTTACTCGATGGGCCAAATGGCCTCCTTCTGCACTGTAAATTCTATGATTCTACGCACGGAGTCCATTCGTCCCATCATGTCAATGCTAGTTCTCTGCAAGAGCCACTTGGGCAGTCCCACTCCCCTGGCCATTTCCTGCAGTGCTGCAAATCCTTTCTCTTCATATAATTATCCAATTCCTTTTGAAAGCCACCATTGAAAGGCCCTCTAGCACACTACCAGCGAGTGCATTCCAAATCCTAAACACTTGCTGTGTAAAACAAGCTTTTCCTGTTGTCGTTTATGGTTCTTTGGTCAACCTTCTTAAATTGATGCCCGCAGGTTCTAGTCTCTTCCATCAATGGACCGGTCTCTCCCTATCTATATTGTGTAAACTCCTCATGATTCTGCATGTCTGTCACATCCCCTCTCGACCTTCTCCTCTCAGGAAGACAGCCCCGGTTTTACCAAGTTTGTTGGAGCCAGGCTTGAGAATAAAATGTTCTTTAGAAAAAGTTTTCTTTTTTTTTCTCCTTCCTTGCAGGTTTCCTCCCCTGTTGGCACCAAAAGCATTGCCGGATTGCTGGGTGGGGCTCCCTGAGATGCTGGTTGTCTTTGACATTGGTCTTGGCGATCATTTTTTTGGTGGACAGTTCAACCATTTGGAGCATTCCTATGAATCTTGATACCGAGGTTTTGCAGTGGGGTCCAGGATACAGGTCAATGATCAGCAGCAGGAACACAGGTCAGCTCCCCTCCTTGCAATTAAACCTGGGCAACAATGAAATGTATAACTATTGCAAACGCTGGCATGGCAGTGCAGTGGTTAGCATTGCTGCCTCACGACACTGACCCGCGTTCGATCCCGGCCCCGGGTCACTGTCCATGTGGAGTTTGAACATCCTCCCCGTGTTTGCCTGGGTGTCACCCCCACAACCCAAAGATGTGCAGGGTAGGTGGATTGGCCACGCTAAATTGCCCCTTAATTGGAAAAAAAAAGAATTGGGTACTTTAAATTTATAGAAACAAAAGAAAACCAAAGAACATTCCCATTGCTGCCTGGACTGAGATCTGTGCGGCCTACACAGCGCAGGCATCTCAGCTCTGTAATGGCTCAGCTACTTCTGGGTAAACTCTCGAAGCATATAGCGAGTCTGTACATGTGTTCAGTCTTATAAAGTCACAAAACATTATTGATCCCTTTAGTAGATACATAGGGACATGGATAGGCCTTTGCCCTTTGATTCTGTTCAGCTACTCAGTTAGGTCATGGCTGCTCTGTATTGTAACTCCATTCTACCTGATCTAGTTCCATAAGCTTTCATATCCTCGCCAGACAAAAATCCATTGATCTCAGTTTAATTTTTTTGGCTGGCCACCTGGCCGCGACAGCTTTTTAGAAGAGGTTGGAGGTTAAGTAGAATGGAGAACTCCATTGAGATGGTGAACGAAGAGTTGTTACATTTGGTAATAAATTATATTTCAGAGTATTATGACTAGAGTCTTCAAAGAGTCAGAGTCAACTGATCAAAAGACATTCAGTTACGAGACTATCAATTGGACAAGAATACTTGTTTTTTGCTCTGTACTAGGGTTGTTAACTGTTTCTAAATGTATTTGTCAACAATTACAAACATGAAAAAACACACAACAGCTACAGTAATCTATGTATATAACTCGTAATGAATCCCCCTTAGCTGTTCCAATTCAATACAAAATCCAATAAAACCAAAATCCCTTTCAAGGGCATGACTCAGCACACTGTAATCTCACTTGAATGGGACTGGTCCCATCCCTGAGACTCTGGTCCAGTTTCCAACCAGCAGATTCAAAACTTTTTCCGGAAAGCAACTCTAGCTTTAAGGTTACCACGACAGTTTGCCGCACCCAATGTGCTGTCTGTTCACTGGAGCAGATTTAAAATAAAACAGAAAAAAACAAGGAAACTTCCTGCAGCTCAACACAGTGCTTCTTTTTCTGCAGTCCAAACGAACAAATCAAAAATGAAACCAAAACACTAAACCCCCTCTCACCTGGCAGCCACAGCCCAGCTCCACCCACAAATGACACCACTGAAGCCGTGCTACAAGCCATGTGGTCAAACAAGATCTTTCTTAAAGGGACACTCACATGTGAATAGTTAACCAAAGAAAAATCCTCCAGAAAATCAACTAAATGTTACAGTGCTGAGTTAGTGATCCTTTCGGCTCCTTCCCCGCAGTATTTGAAGGGGAGGCACTGCAGTTTGTCTGAAACAAAGGGAAAATAAATCCTGGGCCAGAACTTTTCAGCCCTTCCCGTCTGGCATAGCAATATGGTCCTGCCAAATGAAACTTATGTTTTGCCAAAATATACTTAATTATTATAAAATATCTGAAAGAACATGACAAACATTTCAAAATGGCCATCGCACAAAGTTATTCGGTTTTCTACATAGTTCATGTTGCACTCTTAGGCTCTTCCACACAGCCCAGGAAATGTTGCAGACATTTCAAAATGGCCATTGCAAATGGTGCAAAGGTATTTAAGTTGTCCACGTAGATCAGGCTGCACTCTGAGCTGCTTCAATAATATTCACTGTATACATTCAATGTAAGCCATACAGCTGAGGGGGTTCGTCCTGCCAAAGTAAAACTTTTTTTTGAAAAAATATACTTTCTTCCTAAAATATCTGCAAGAACATTACAAACAATTCAAAATGGCCATCACACAAAGTGCAATTATGGTCAGGTTCTATACATACATAATATTGCACTCTGTGGTGCTTCAATACAGTCAAAGTGACATAACAAACATTTCAAACTGGTCATTACAAGTGGTGCAAAGGTATTTAAGGTGTTTATATAGGTCAAGTTGCACTCTGAAGTGTTTCAATACAATTGTGATACATGGTGATCCCTCCATCAAGATGAAAAGAGCAACCCTACCTAATGTGGAACATTTCCCATACCTGTGGAGCCCCTTGTCCTCTAAGGTTGACATTGATGCAGAGATCCAACATCATATCCAATCTGTGAACACCTCCTTCGGAGGCCTAGGGACTGGAGTCTTTGACGACTGTGACAAACGTGCTGACACCATGACACCCTTCTGGACAATGCGGACATCCTCCCAACCTTCTATACTCCTCAGAAACCTGGACTGTGTACAGATGCCAGCTCAAGGCCCTGGAGAGGAACCGTTAACGCTGTCTGAGACAGATTTGCCGCATCAGTTGGGAGGACAGGAATACTAACATCAGTGTCCTTGAAGGAGGCCACAATCATCCAACAACCACCGAACATCTCAAAAGTGCTTTACTGCCAATTAAGTACAGTTCTGTTTTTCTGCTTTGAATATGTTTTGAAAATCTCTGACTATTTCTGTCTGCTAACTTTTTCTTGCTCTTCTTTAGCTCTTCTATTTGTTTGGTAGCACAGAACTTGTTGCTGGAAGAGAGACATGTTGCCCAAGCTTTTTGCCTCAGCAGGACAAATGCAAGAATGTCAAATTTCAAACTATCACAATTTATACTACTGGCAAAAAGAATGCTGCTGGCAAGTCAACGCTGATTGGCTGAGACATTGCCATGAAGGGACCACAACAGGGAACTATAGGCTCCACAAGCTCCCAGGAAATTTAAAAAAAGGCTCAAGCTTGAACATATTCCTTTTGTTTGATTTCATAGATTTCATAGAATTTACAGTGCAGAAGGAGGCCATTCGGCCCATCGAGTCTGCACCAGCTCTTTGAAAGAGCACCCTACCCAAGCCCACACCCCCACCCTATCCCCATAACCCAGTAACCCCGCTCAACACTAAGGGCAATTTTGGACACTAAGGGCAATTTAGCATGGCCACTCCACCTAACCTGCACATCTTTGGACTGCGGGAGGAAACCGGAGGACCCGGAGGAAACCCACGCAGACACGGGGAGGATGTGCAGACTCCGCACAGACAGTGACTCAAGCCGGGAATCGAACCTGGTACCCTGGAGCTGTGAAGCAATTGTGCTAACCATGATGCTACCACGCTGCCCTTTGCAGAGAATGTGCCCCTGTGTATGAATGTGTGTCATTTCTTGCAAGTGTAAATGAGCCACGCTACGAGCACGACTGTTGGTTGTTAGTGTACCTATTAGTGCACTCAGTAAATGCTGTTCAATCGAGGAATCATATCGAACAGCAGACATATTTTTAATTAGATCCCCTCTTATGTCACTGAATCATCTCTTTTTCCATTTCATCACCCCTAAATTTCACTGTTTATTGTCTTTTCTAATTTAACTTGGGGTTAATGTTCCAAAGGGCATTTGGCCAAATTTTGCCAAGTAGACATTTGATCTTAAGGTAGTTAAAATCTGTCTTAATACAGTCCTCTTAGTTTCCGTGTTATCCATTTTCGATCCAAAGTTCAGCACTCTGCACTTGACTGTGATAAATTTCACTGCCATTGATCTGCCCACTCAGAATCATAGAACGATAGAATGGGTGCAGCACATAAGGAGGCCCTTTGACCCACTGTATCCAAGTTGCTCTCATTTTGTAGTTTGTAAGCTTCTTTCGCATATTCCTCTGGCCCTTCTAATATTGTATAATTTGCAAACCTGACAAATTTATATTAAGCGCCTTTTTCTAAGGTATTATGATAAATAGGAAAGATAGGCAGTTTCGGCACCGATCTTCGGGGCACTCCACTCCCACCGCAACATTGGTCTTCTTTTTCTTTCTTTAAAGGGCACGTGAGCGTGGCCAACCCACCTACTCCGCACATCTTTTGGGTTATAGGGGCGAAACCCATGCAAACATGGGGAGAATGTGCAAACTCCACACGGTCAGTGACCCAGGGCCGGGATCGAACCGGGGACCTCGGTGCCCTGAGGCAGCAGTGCTAACCACTGCGCCACAGTGCTGCCCAAGATTGTTCTTCTAATAATTATCTGTTTCCTACCCTTGAACAATTTCCAACCTGTTTTCAAGTTTTACCCTGAATCCCATGGCTTTAGACTTGATATCTTCATAGAAACTTCCACAGTCCACCTGCTCTCTTAAATCGCTGTTGGGTGTTATTTGCTAAGACTAGCATTTTGCGTTCCCCCCTGGCGGGGATAGATTTTGGACAGGAAGGGACCACTCCATCATACGTCCACTTCAGACTGGGGCGCCCTCCCTTTAAGGCACCGTGACTTCCTAACCTCCCTCCCCCTGGCCTATCCTCCGAGATCCCGATTGCATTCCTCGCAAGACCTTCCCTAGCCTCTCTGCCCACACCCCTGACACATTCCTTTTTCTCCAGTTCCCAGAACCTAGGCTCAGGAAGCTTCATGCAGTGCTCTTCTGGCCACTGCAGTGCTGTTCCTGGAGGGACTGGAGACCTGCCGTTCAATCAGATTAGGTGGCAGTTCTCCAAGGTGGGACTTCCTCATTTGTGAGGGCGTAAGTCCTGCCTTATGCCAATCAATGCTCGAGAGACGGAAAAATGGCAGCGGACGGCTCCAACCCTTCAGTTGCAATAACCTAACATTATCGTCACACAGTCACTACTCAAATTGGGATGGAATCTCAGTTTGATACATCACTTGTAAGGCCAACACCTCTGACAATGCGGCACGCCCTCAGTGCTCCCTTGGAGTACTGCTCAAATTAAGGGTGGGGTTTTCGAGCCCAGCCATGGTGGGTCCCCTCATGGTGGATGTTGTGAACCAGCCAAAGGATGATTGACTTCAGTGGGACTGGAAGATTCTGCCATTGCAGGTCTGGAAAATTCTAACCTCAGTGTTTAAAATCAGTAAACAAAACACAAAACTTTTAAGAATGATGTTCAGTTGGATTGAATGCAAGGCTAGTGAGCATTTCAGTTTAAGTCTAATAGTTTAAAAGTCTAAATTAATTTTTCCTTCCCCCAGTTTCTCTCCTTTCTGTTTCTCTTCCACTATTCTGGAATACTGTTCCATAAATGTTGATAGCCAGTCTGATCCTTAACACAATGGGGAAAATCCTCTGCCTCGCGATGCCACTCGTGGAGTTACAGATGAGGCAGAGAATTCAGCGTCATGAAGAAAATGGGATTGGTGCCTGATGCTTGGGCCCCCCGGTGGCGTAGGGATCGATGTTCATGGGCCGGGAATCATGCGAACGAGAATTACTACCGGTCCTGACAAGTATGGCCCTGATGCAGTGGACTTCACTTTGGGCCAAGGGGGTAACTCTTTAAAGGAGTTACCCCCAAAGTCCATCTGAGAGCAACCCTCCCCCCCACCCCCACATATCCCCATCAGATCCCCAAACAACCCCCCAGACCTCTTAAGCAAAGAGACCCCTCCCCCAGAGATCCCCTAAGTAAGGAGACCTCCCCACAGACCTCCCAGAAGAGAGACTCCTGTCTTGAAGCTAGACAGCAGTCCAGACAGAGGCAGTGAAAAAAAAATCACCAGTTTAACACTCACCTGGGAAATAGACTGCTGGCTCAGATTTAGAAAGCAGCACCTGTCAATTCCTGGAAAGAGAAAACCTGTCAGCTACGTTTAAACCCCTTCAGATCTTTGATCTGCAATCCATTCATTTGTTTCTCTTTGATATTGATTTTATGAGGCTGTGATTGACAGCTTCCACATACCCCAACTGTCAGCATTGTTCCATTCATCTTCCTTCACGGTTGAGTAACTACAATGATTGTAAACATCAAGATATGATGGACAGCTCCTGGACCACTTCAAACAGAACTAAGTACTTTCCAATCACCTCCCTTAACGATTGAGTGATTTTGAAGTGGTCAGCTAGAAACTGAAGACTCCCGGCCTGAGCCCCAGCAGTCCAGCCCAAGTCCCCCTGATCCCAACCTCTTCGGAAGGATCCAACTTGGCACCTCGGAGGCAATTTTGGGAAGGGTACTTACCAACTTGTCGCCTCTGGGACTGAGAACCACCAGGCCCACGCTCCTCGATACTTGCACCAATTCACGCCAGCGGGACTCTTGGCTTGGGGGACGGGAGCATCCCACCTGGCTTGTGAATGCTGCATCCTGTCCATCAAGACATGCAAAATAGTGATACTGAGTTATTTGAATGGTCCTGCTGGATTGGGGCGCGAACCCCGGTTAACCCACTCTGGCTGGTGGGGCAGGCATGGAGACCCACGACCGGATTGCTGCTGGTGCGAATCCCCACTTTGCCCCACCGCGGGATTTTCTGCCCGATCGGGATTCTTGATCTTAGCGACGGGGAATGGATTATCTCAGCTGTTGCTGCATCCCTGCAGCAGGGCGTCCACCCCAGCACACGCACCTCTGCGCCTGGCCACCTCCTCAGTTCTTCTGGCTGACCTGACTTCTAATCCAGTGGGTGGGACGGGGGACCCCCTGTCCCACCCACTGCACAGACAAGACCCTGGAGCAAAAGTCTGGGGTTTTGAATTAACTTGGAGGCTGACATTCCTATCATCACAAGCCGTAAAGTAGAAGATGTGAGTAAAAATGTGGTGCAACTAAGGCAGAAAACGGTTAAGTCTATACTTCTTCATATGCATTTAACTGAGCTCTGAAGATTCCCAACCCTCCATGACAGATTATTGAGCATTATTAAAGTGTCAGGGCCATTTTCCCCCTTGTTAAGGTGACCGAAACATCCTGTAAATGAAGATTTGTTCTGAAAAATGAGTATTATAACCCAAGGGAGGAATTTGAAATATTACTACAACTATGACAGAAGTGTATAAAGCAGACAACCATACACTGAGAGGGGCGGCTGGGGGTGGTTCCTGTGCTATTCATCGCCTAATTCTGGCCATCTTCAACTGTTCTTGGCTGCTTTCCCACAAGAGAGGCACAGCTACATCTGATCGAAATACTTTCTGACGTTTATCTAAATTAAGTGGTGCATTCATGTCTTGAGAAGTCTTAAAAGATGATGGTTGCCGTGTTTTACCACGGCTTTTTCATAGTTGTTTCAAAAATTGCATTCTAAGAAGTCACGTTATTCAAAAGTTGAACTTGATTTTATCTTTGAGTCTTTAAATAGATTGATAAATGGACATTTTTTTATTGTCCGTTTTTAAGCTACTCAGCTGGAGCCACTTAATGGTGTTCGACGGTGGGTAACTCAGCTAGAGCAGAGAATCGCAGGAATTAGATCTGGAGGACTGCAGACGGGGAGTGAGCTGAACGGGTCCAGCTATTGGGAATCTATTCAGTTTATTTCCCGTAAAGGAAAATATTCCGTTTTCCAGTCCTTGCTCTGATGAAGAGAAAAGTGCATCAATAAATACAGGAAAGTGAATTACTTCATCTCCCTCTGAAACGTCTCAGGAATCCTAGCTATGCTATTTATGAGATTATGAGCTGGAATTACTAGACTCAGCTCTAACTTGATCTGCACACATTCAACAAGTGGTTCCCAGCTGCGGTCTATCTGACTGTGCAACGGAAGCCTGCTCAAGCCCCTACTCTTTCACATCAATGCTGCCATTTTGCCTTATAAGGATCTTAAGTGGTTCGTGAAGAAGGGCAATGTGTAGGAGAGGTTAGCTTTCTGATTGAGCTGAACTGTATTCAGACCTTTCACACTGGAGTACTGGTAATACTAATAACTGATCACTACTTCATTCAGCGTCAGCTTTATAATGATTGATAGTGTGGGAGGAAACCAACTTCTTCATCCATAGCCAACAACTTGAGTGAGATAGGGAATACATTACGTGAGCAATGCTTTACAAATAGGACACATAATGGTTACAGGGATTAACTAAGCAATAAGCGATATTAACACCAAAGTGGGGACGCTGTGATGGCTCATTGAGAAAATTCATCATATTATATATTTGGAATTGAGCCATAACAGAGAACAACATCAACTTGTATGGAAGAATTTCTCAGATTTGTCGACAAGGGGGAAATGGAAATGCTGAGCGAAGGACAGGATGATTTGGTCGGGTGGATGGGGTTGCGTGGGGGGGGGGGGGGGGGGGTTGCTTCATTTTGGGGGGAAAGAGGGGGAGAGAAGCAGGAGGAGCGGTGTGTGTAAGGGGTGGGGGGGGAATGGCGAGAGAAGGGATGTTCGAACAGAAGAGTTTTTAGGAGGTCTTTAAAGGAAGGAAGTAATAAATAAAGGGAAATGGTTTTGGGAAAGGTTCCCAGATAGTGAGAGGCATAATGGCGGAGAATGGCGATGAATAGTGGGATGATGGAAGTGGACATTGAATGGTAGTTGGTTGCCAGAGGAGCGGAGGGCATAAGTTTGACACACTGTGGAATTGAAATAAAGATAAATGCTCTGAGAGATGAAGAGCTATAGAGTTTGGCCGATACAGGTATCGGATTTGCCCTGAAGGTAAACTTAGACCAGAGAACAGCTAAAATTGTCAACGAGAGAAAAGGGTAGTCCAACAAGGAGAGCGTTTGAGAAGTCAATTCTTGAGGTGATAAAGATTCGTATTGCAGTTCCAGCAGTGAAAAGGTCGGAAAGAGCAGACAATATTGCAGAGGTGGAAAGCTGCAGCCATGGTTACTGACTGAATGTGTGATCAGGACAGTTCAGGGTTGAAGAGATCGCGAAAGTTGAATACCATCTGTTTCAGCCTGATAAACAGCTGCCAAGGTTTAATGGAGCGGGAAAAGGCTTGGCACGATCCCCAAAAAAATGAGATAGCTTTTGTTTTGACAAATACTTCAACT
Organism: Scyliorhinus torazame; assembly: GCF_047496885.1. Classification (NCBI taxonomy): domain Eukaryota; kingdom Metazoa; phylum Chordata; class Chondrichthyes; order Carcharhiniformes; family Scyliorhinidae; genus Scyliorhinus; species Scyliorhinus torazame. Next base: position 139,649,709 of record NC_092724.1, on the reverse strand, counting down.
CTTCCAGGACCAACAGGAATTTGGATAGGATGACAACCTTGGAGTTGATAATGGTGACAGAGAGGTAATTTATGTCCTGCCAACATACATGTTAAACTTGTATCCAGATGATCGGATTAAGAAGGAGCATGTTAAAATAACTAAGGAGGATTTGGAGATAGATCTATGGGGCCCACAATAAATAACTCTGTGCTTCGGAGTCTACTCAGTTAACAGTGCACTTAAGGAGCTTGGTGGGAAAAGGCAGACTGGACAGAGAGTTGTTTTTGGAATGTGGATGATCATTCTTTATTGCCTTAAATTTCCCAATTTGTTAGGATTTGAATGCTTGGCCTCTTGGTTTTCCGATTCAGTGTCCTGGCCAATATGTTAACATACTCCAGGGGGCTGGTTTGGGAAAGTGAAGAGGATCAGGGCTTTCACAGAAAAGCAGAATTGCTGCTGGATTTGAAAGAGGTGGAGACAGTACCAGGAAGAGGGTCCAAGGTTTGATACTGGGTCTGTTGTGTGTCAGTCAAGGTAGCCAATAGCACATGCACTTTGGTCTCAGCATGCCTGGGATCATTCAGACAGAGCCCATTCAGCATAATCCCGTTCAGGATTTTAAAAATATGAAATTAGAGCACCCAATTATTTTTTCCAATTAAGGGGCAATTTAGCGTGGCCAATCCACCTAACCTGCACATCTTTGGGTTGTGGGGTTGAAACCCACGCAGACATGGGGAGAATGTGCAAACTCCACACGGACAGTGACCCGGGCCCGGGATCGAACCCTGAGTCCTCAGCGTCGCAGGCAGCAGTGCTAACCACTGCACCAGTTTTTTTGTAACATTTCATTTAACATGCCGTCATGAAATCACAGTTCTTTATTTTATGAAAATAAACCTTCAGCTGAAACCAATTTGAAATGAGACAGCGCAAACTGTTTTAAAAATGCGAAGCCACCTTCCAAGATGAAGGTGAGAAATTCAAACAAGACACCCCCTGTAAGAGCCTGCATGCTGTGGATGATTGTTTACGATGGGCGGGGTAGCTTACCAGCATTGATATAAAAGGTCGGCCAGTGTGTAGCCAACCAGAAAGGAGAGAGGACCCGGTGAGGCGTAACCGGGCCTCATGTAGATAATATTGTTAAATAAGTGTCATTACTACAACTCTATGTGAACTCCCCATGCCTTATTAAACCACACCCTCCCAACCCCAACCCACACCCCAAGGAAGTGTGAAGAAAGCGTTATCAAAGGTCAACACTAAGGAAGATATTAAAAATGCTGGACTTTAACCGACTGTAATCCTATCGAGATAATGGGGAATTGCTAGCCAGTCAGGATATACAGCCAACAGTGTCTCAACCCCCCCTGTGGAGGATGAAAGAACTCCATCTCATAGAATCTTAGAATACCGACAATGAAGAAGGAGGCCATTTGGCCCATTGAGTCTGCACCTAAAGAGTCCCCTACCTAGGCCCAATCCCCTGCCCTATCCCCATAACCCTGCAACCCAATTAAACGTTGGATACTAAGGGGCAATTTAGCATGGTCAATCCACCTCACTTGCAAATATTGGACTGTGGGAGGAAACCGGTGTCCAGAGGAAACTCATGCAGGCACGGGGAGAATATGCAAACTCCACAGTCACCCAAGGTTGGAATTGAACCTGGGCCCCTGGTGCTGTGAAGCAGTAGTGCTAACCAGTGTGCCACCGTACCACCCCTGTTGGCTCCTACTATAATTGAAGTGTTTCAAAAGATTTCTGAAATGGAATAACAAAAAATGTGATTACTTATTCGCCAACAATGACTACAGAAGGCATGCTAATCGAATTCCTTTGGAATATACATCTGTATAATGTAAACGTAGGTGACTCAAACCCAATAAAGCAGCAGAATACCAGACAATGTTTTGAGACATTGGGGGCCGGATTGGGAAGTGCACCAGTGTTGGCTACCCCTGATTTTTCTAAACCCTTTAAAATAGCCACAGATGCCAGTGACCTGGGGGTAGGAGCAGTATTACTACAGGATGATGAAACAAGAATAGAGAGACTGGTGGGATACTTTTCAAAAAAACTAAATCTATGCCAAAGAAAGTATTCCACCATTGAGAAGGCAGCCTTGGTATTGTTACTAGCCCCTCAACACTTTGAAGTTTATGTATGGCATGATAATAAGCAAAACCTAGTCTATACTGACCATAATCTGCTTGCGTTTGTGGAAAAATGTAAAATTCAATACGTAGGATTGTTCCATTGGAGTTTATTGTTGCAGCTGTTCAAAGTAACAATTGTACGTAGTCCCAGAAGGGACAATATTATTGCGGATGCATTGTCACGGATTTAAATGTTGGTAAGTGGCAGAAAAATTGGGGGAACTTAGGTAGTGGGAAAGGAAGGATGAATGGATGTGTGATTTGTGTCATGTACCTTGCAATGATGTTTTATTCCTCTAAGTGGGGAGGTATGTAAGAGTGCTTTCTATTGATTTCCTTTCTTCATATTTTTTTCTCTTTACTTTTATTATTTTTGCTTTGTGAAACCATAATCAGAATGTGCCTTTAAGAAGAGGACACCAGCTGAAGCAGCATGCTTGTAAGGACATTGCGGTCCCAGGTTCTAAATTTGGAGAGGAGACACCAGGCTCATTGACGCTGAGTGAATCTTAGGAACAGGCCATGAAGAAAGTTGGTTCAATTGGTTGACTGGCAACCTGTGGATTGTCCAGGGACAGTGTTCTGCCTGACAACAGTCAGTGATTGGTTCCTGTGTCATACTTTTTGAGAGAACTGGGCTGAGGTGATTGGACCTTGGAAGGAGAAGGCACATTTTCTCTCTCTCGCTTTCTGAAAGGACTGCTTTATTGTTCAAAAGTCAGTGGGTGCCTGGCACATCTTGTTGTAAACTTGAAATGATGCTAAATCTACAAAAAATGCAAACAACCTTGCCAGAAGTCTCTAAACCCTCGAAGAAAGAGATTTTGCTCCCCCTCTCTGCTGCCAGTTGCCTGCTGTCTTTGTGAGTCTGCAATGAAGATCACAGCAAACTGAAGGAAAAGAAAATACCCAATTGAAGGTCTCACCTTCAGAAAGACATTAACTAGAAGTCATCCTACTGCATCAAAGATCCTTTATCCTTTCATTTTATTAATATTTTCTTTACCTCTCAATTACCCTTTCCCCTAGGTCCCAGGTTCGATCCCGGCTGGGTCACTGTCCGTGTGGAGTTTGCACATTCTTCCCGTGTTCACGTGGGTTTCGCCCCCACAACCCAAAGATGTGCAAGGTAGGTGGATTGAACACGCTAAATTGCCCCTTAATTGGAAAAAATGAATTGGTTACTCTAAATTTATAAAAAGAAAAAAAAAATTACCCTTTCCCCTTTGGGTTGTTTGTCTGTGTGTGTGTGTGTGTGTGTGTAGCGAGTGGGGTATCTAGTAAGGGGTATTGGATAGTCAGTTGTATTTTCGTTTACTCTTTAATTATAATAATAAAAGGTTACTTGTGTTAAATTTACAAACCTAGTGACTGCAGTTTATTGGGCTCAGCCAAGATCCTCAAGTATTTTAAAATAACATCTAATTTCACGTGTGTTGTGGCTCTGGGTAAAGTGGGGCTGGAATTGACCGCGGACTAGCCCAGAGTGTCATGACAACAACAATAAACAATAGCGTCACAGCACTTACTGATGACATCTGCAATGAATGTAAATAAGAAGATGCATAATAATAACACTATAACACTTCCCCTCTTAAATTTTAATCCCCTTCAAAGACAGAAATACAATGAAACTAATGCCTTGCTTATACGTTAGTCTTTCAGGAGCTTTGCAACTATGCTGTGATCTTCACAGTGGCTCCGTCAACTCTGGGAATGCTTGACTGGGGTTAACTGAACTTATGGGAACAGGAGAAGGTTGAGTATCAGTGCATGAGTGTCCCTCGCCTGAAGTAGAGTCCACTGGAAGTCCTGGTACAACAGGAAAACTTGTTGAATTTCCCTAGCCACATTTCCTTCTGTTGTGCTATCTGGAACATTTGCTGTCTGCGAGTCATTACATAGACAAATATGGGACTGGATTCTCCGTTGGCGGGATCCTCCGTTTTGCCGGCAGTGCACTCACCCCGATGATGTGGGGGGTGCCCACAATGGGAAACCCCAATGGCCGACTGCCACACCAGAAAACGGGTGCAGTGGACGGAGAATCCCGCCCATGATCTTGGTGGCCACAAACAACTCTTACATTATTCAATTTCACTTCATAAGATGACGGACTACTTTGGTTAAGAATAACTCCAGGTATCCAAAGCTGGCTACTGCCAAAATTCTTAATATAAACACAATCATTCGGATAAAAATATCTCTCCTTAGCATGATAATCGTGTCTCTCCTTTTGCTTTTTTTGTCTCCTTGCCCCTTTTGCATGAAGAGTAAATTGCCAGCAGAAGAATGCAGGAGTTGTTTACCAACTGGAGGCCCTTTTAAGGAAAAAAAAGCTTTTTGTTCTCGGTTGAACTGAATTTGATTGCAGTTGTGGACACTGGATAGTAAAATCACTCAACTATGCCAGAAGAAAGGCTGGACAGTACAAGGGAGCTGTAAAGAGGCAGGCTTCCAAGGAACCAGTTACTCTCCAGGTAACCAGGGAATTGGGACAGAAAGAATGTCTTAACACGACTTAAGTTAAGAGAACAGAGACTAAGATATTGTTCAGAAGATTCAAGTAAGAGTAAACAAAATGTTCTGAGTTAAAGAGACAATTGCAGTAACCAGATTTAAAGTGGGAAAGCAGACTTCAGAGGTAAATCAAAGGTTTGATGCCATTTTAATAGAGTCTGGGAATTGAGAGTTAAACCAATTATGAACAGTTTGTACAGCAGTCAAGAAAAATAAATCCTAACGGGGTTGTGCAAAACCTTCACTGTTAAAAGTGGATCAGAAGCTTGATTTAAAAGAGTCATTTGGAAAACCTGTACTGGATTTTGAAATGTGCACTGCTAAGTGAAACCATTATTGTGAAAGAAGATTTTAAAGCGTGCTTTGGGGAATGGACTTTGGAAACTCTCATGTGACAACCATCTGAGGGGATTGTGAGGAAAAATCCACAAACACTAACTTGGGATCAGAGTGAAGTGTATGTATTTGACCGCAACCAATCTGTGTGATTAAAGGGGCCAGTATAGCATAAGATGTGCATTTTAATCTGTGTTCATATTAAAATATGTGAGTAATTGTGAAGCTAAGGGGAGGAGTAAAGGAATATTGTATCATAATCCAGTTTTTACATGTTTAATAAATGCTTTTTCCTTGTTGTTAAAACTAATTAGCGAATTAACTCTGTTCCTCCACGTTTTATAAAATAAAATAAATGTTAAGCAGCGGAATTCTCCGTCAAGGGGATCCTCTGGGTCCGCCAATAACCAGAGCCGATGCTTTTCTTGCAATAATAATAGGGGATCTTCAAATGGAAATGGTGTAAATTTGACTTTATTTGGGAAGAAAAGTCTCGGAGCCCTGTCACTTTAATGTGATTTCTTCATGAATGATTATGGCATTGTTCAAGCGAAGGAAGGGAAGACTTTACTTCCAGCTGCTGAGATATTGTTTGTTTATCTTGTTGCTATGGCAGTACATTTTTTGGTTTCTCAGTCTCACTACAGTGGTATTGCCATTAAATGTGTCACCCACAGCCAGAATTTCTTTGTAATGGTTTACAGGAGAGGTTTTTGTCATTATTCTTTACTGCAGACGTGTTATTGGTGCTGAGAATGGTTTGTTAGATTAAGGCCTCTTCATTTCTGTTACCAGGGACACGCTTTTGCAGTTTGGGTTCAGACCCCGATATCCGGGGTAAGTACAGGTCCTGCCTCCGCACAATGTCGGTAGCAGTAACCTGACAAAGATTTTCATTGAATTGGCCAAACAGTAGTCAGAGGGCATGCTCGCCATCCAATTAAGGACAGCGGGAGGACTTCCAAAGCTGCAGGGCCAACAGGAGGACCTCCGACACTGAAGGTCCTGCAGCCTGATGTTGCACGTAAGGGAGAGAAAGGACAACTCCATCTCGAAGCAGCCACTCGGCAACTTTTAATTTCCTTGCGTTATAAAATGGCCCAGGATGCCAGGCTACCATTATGGAGGACAAACTCTCCCACAGCCTGGCCTTTGACCATAGCTGTGGTGAGGTGCTTAAGAAGGTCTCAAAACTGCCTGGAGTGCTTGTTCCCCAGACTGCCGCTGGACAACTGCTGTTCTCCCAGTGCTGCAGGGGACCCGCAGAGCAACTAGAAAATGGCACAGCAGCTGGCGGTGCAAAATTACATGTCTGCCCACCTCTATTCCCAACCCAAACGACCTGCCAAAATCCTGGCACAGTTTCAAATCAAGCACATTTTGGGCACGATCTAACGGAAAAGTTTATAAGCGTCATTTGTGGTGGTTTTTTTTCTAGAATCCCTACAGTGCAGAAGGAGGTCATTCGGCCCAACCGGTCTGCACTGACCCTCTGAATGAGCACCCGACCTAGGCCCAATCCACCACCATAACCCCGTAACCCCATCTAAAGGCAATCTAGCAAGGCTAATCCACCGAATCCGCACATTTTTGGACTGTGGGAGGAAACTGGAGCGCCCGGAGGAAACCCACGCAGACACGGGAAGAATGTGCAAACTCCACACGGTCAGTCACCCAAGGTCAGATTCAAACCGGGTCCCTGGCTCTGTGAGGCAGCAGTGCTAACCACTGTGTCACCGTGCTGCCCCTTTGCTGGGGGTTTCGCCTAGGCGACTTCCCCACCGCTATCTAACCACACATAGTCACGTTTTTGGGCCTTGTGGAGTTTTTCCCCGGTCAAGCCCACAACTATTGCCATCACTGGGGAGCTGAATTCACTGGCCAGACCTGCTCCTCAGAGATCGGGCTACCATTTTGAAAAGGTGACCTGATCTCTAAGAGGATTTGTGGGTCCCCCACACCGCACATCCATGGGCAATGATACCTCCCCACACACATGGGTACTACCCCAGAACTCCCCCAATTGATGACACCCCACTATGAGGTTGCTGAGTCTCCCTCTTTTCAGACCTTCCCATGCCCCCTTTCGCCCCCCCCCCCCCATCCAGGACCCTCACGTTTCACCACCCCCAACCTACCAGTGGCCCCTTCATACCCGTCCTACTACCGCACCCCCCCCCCCCCCCACCTTTCATACCCCCCTCCAATCTCCTTTCATGGGCATTGCTCCCCTGGCCCTTGGCAATGCAACCCTGGCACCCATGCACCCTGGCACTGCAATGCAGTGCTCCTGCTGACTTTGCAGTAGCATCCGAGCATGCCGATAGTGGCAAGGTACCCGCATTCCTGGAACTCCCTCCCTAACAGCACTGTGTGTGTACCTATACTACATGGCCTGCAGCAGTTCAAGAAGGTGGTTTACCACCACCTTCTCAAGGGCAATTAGGGATGGGCAACAAATACTGGCCCAGCCAGTGAAGCCCAGATCCCGTGAAAGAATAAATTAAAAGAAAAACCACCCAGAGAGGTATTATGGATTGAGTTAGGAAGTGAAACTAATTTTCCATTTCTTCTGTTTGAGGCTACAGTACATTGTCAGGGTCTGCACAATATTGCTGGAGAGAATGTACACAAATACATATACACACACAAATACATAAACACACACAAATACATATACACACAAATACACACACAAATACATATACACACACAAATACATATAAACACACAAATTCACATCCACACACAAATACATATACACACACAAATACATATACACACACAAAAATACAAATACACATACAAATACATGTACACACACAAATACATACACACACAAATCCACACACATATACATATGCACATGCAAAAACACATCTACACACACACAAATACATATATCTAATTTTTTAAAAAAAATGTTAATGGGATTTTCAAAATTATATACATTGCTGTTCGTTTTCATTTATTGTCCAATCACAAAGGTTCCTTATTAGTTTCTCTATTTACAGTCTGCCTGGCTCAGCCTACAATCCTCTCTATCCACCCCCCCCCCCCCCTTACAGCTCCTCTCTTGTTGACCCCCCTCCCCTCCCTTCTCCCCCTTTTTCACTGCTGTTCCCTATATTTTCTTGCTGGGCTTCACTACCTCACCGTGCTCCCCACCCCCCACACTCCCCGGTCCTCTCTTGCTTTCCTCTTTCTATCGTTGTCATAATATACACCAGTATACATGGTGCAGACACACACACTGATGGACACACAGCAAGACCAATCAACACACACAACACCACAGCCAATCACCAGTTAGAGCACACTCACTATAAAGACAGAGGGCATCAGTTTTCCCGCCCATTCGGGATGCAGCTCAGAAGGACAGAGCTTACAGCTTACAGCACAGATCTTCACCATGCGCTGAGTGCATAGACTGGCTAGAACAGGCATAGGTCTTTAGTTTAATCTAACATCATGTTAACCCACAGTGAAAGTATGTTCAACAGTTTCTAGCTTAATAAATTAGTGTTGTACTATTTTAAGTGTTGGTGGCCTGTATGTGTTCCTTGGATCCAGAGCACCCAACACATCAATCTTGTCCTGTCTATTTCCCCCTGGCTACTGGCTATTTATTTATTCATGTGTTGGCCACAAACTTGTCTGGGAACAGTCAGGTGAATGGCTCCCATGTTTTGTGGACGCCCTCTTTCAACCCACGGATGTTACATGTGCATAATTATGTAGCTATTTATTAGGATCTATCAGAAGAGGAAGGAGAAAATTGGGTGGGATGTAAAAGGTGCTACCAATTTGCTATCACCTCTTTTGCACACTCAGCAAGTCCAGTTACACACCCAGAATACCTAACATGTTTTTCCTGTCCATCATTAACTCAAATTATTGTGTTAAAAAAAATTTTTAAATTAGAAACAAAGGAACTCTCAAAGAACACAAAATGCTCGAACTGGAATGCCTACAACACTTTAACTGACCTCCATATGAACTTACCCAGTGTCTACTTACAAGCTTTCATATTTTGCAGCTTTAGTAGCCAGCTTCACGCTAGCAGAAGAATATTTTAAAAAATAAATTTAGAGTACCCAATTCATTTTTTCCAATTAAGGGGCAATTTAGCATGGTCAATCCACCTACCCTGCACATCTTTTGGGTTGTGGGGGCGAAACCCACGCAAACACGGGGAGAATGTGCAAACTCCACATGGACAGTGACCCAGAGCCGGGATCTAATCTGGGACCTCGGCGCTGTGAGGCAGGAGTGCTAACCAATGTGCCACCGTGCTACTTTAGCAGATTATTGTATTGTGTTTAAAACCTCAGAGCACTTACCGATACAGTGTGAAAATTGCCACAGGGTACGTTCTTGGGAGAAGAAGGCTATGCTACTGCAGGTTCTTTTCTATCACACTTCGAGATTAACACAGAGTTTGCTGCATCAAAATATAAAATAACAAAGGAGGGCAGCATGGTGGCGCAGTGGGTTAGCCCTGCAGCCTCACGGCGCCGAGGTCCCAGGTTCAATCCCGGCTCTGGGTCACTGTCCGTGTGGAGTTTGCACATTCTCCCCGTGTTTGCGTGGGTTTCGTCCCCACAACCCAAAAATGTGCAGGGTAGATGGATTGGCCACGCTAAATTGCCCCTTAATTGGAAAAAATGAATTGGGTACTCTAAAAAAAAATTTTAAATAAAAAAAATAACAAAGGCAGTAACTCAGGAGTTGGGTTGAAGTACCCTCTGACTCACCTCACTAATCACACTTGGGAAAGGAAAAAGTCAAGATTTTGATTTGCAGCCTGAACAGCAATTAACCTCACTCAGAGTTTACTGAACAGTCAGACTCGGCGACACGGGGCAACACGGTGGCACAGCAGTTAGCACTGCTGCCTCACAGCGCTAGGGACCGGGGTTCAATTCTGGCCTTGGGTGACTGTCTGCGTTGAGTTTGCACTTTCTCTCTGTGTTTGCATGGGTTTCCTCTGGACTCTCCCACAGGCCAAAGACGTGCAGGTTAGGTGGGGTTATGGGGTGATGGGGTATAGGGCGGGGTAGTGGGCCTAGGTAGGATGCTCTTTCAGAAGGTCGGTGCAGACTCGATGGGCCGAATGTCCTCTTGCACTGTAGGAATTCTATGGTTCTATGGATTTGAAGAGGTCGCAGCTTCACCATGGTAACAGAATTATGCATTCTGTATTTTCTTTACAGGAAACTATAATCAATGTAATCTGTACAATACCATTGGAGAACCCTCATATGCAAAACAACATCTATTGGGCAATGCCTTTCCACCGCTCTTCAAATGTCACATTCAAGTTTATATCAGAAAGGATCTGAGTTAATGGAGAAAGTGAGGGCAGCACGGTGGTGCGGTGGTTAGCACTGCTGCCTGCGACTCTGAGGACTTGGGTTCGATCCCGGTCCCGGGTCACTGTCGTTGTGGAGTTTGCACATTCTCCCAGTGTCTGCGTGGGTTTCGCCCCCACAATCCAATGTTGTGCAGGTTAGGTGGATTGGCCACGCCAAATTGCCCCTTAATTGGAAAACAATAATTTGGTATGCTAAATTTTTTTTAAATGGAGAAAGTGGAAGAAGGAGCAAAGACGGTGGCTTGCACTGAGTGGAGAAATTCCTCAAGAATAGAATATTTCAGAGTTCAAATACAACCTCATTACGCATCTCACGTGAGACTCAAAAAATTAAGGCAAGGGTTTTGGAATACTTCATGGCCCTGTACCCACGCTCCCATTAAAGGTGGGGGGCGGCGGCACTCAGATGATTTAGTAGGCTGATTACTTCATACTTCCAGTCACTGAAAAATATTATCAGAAATGAAGTTGAACTTTTCACCGCTGGCCATCCAGATATTGGAATTTGCACTTGGAACTACAGAGCCATAAAGTATGCTGTAGAGTTTTCAACACCGCTCTTAACCTCGCCTGTGTTTAGCACTCGATTTAAATGATGGATCTTTTTAAAACCACCTCACTATTAGCTCAGCAGGTTTTGCCACTGAGTAATTGGGCTGAGCTGACCAAGAAGGCTTGCAGGTCTGATGCCCCGCCTGTCCTGAACGAACTAGTCTCAGGCAAGCCAGCAGTGAGACATTGCAATTGACCCAGCAGCTCCAAGTTACAAGGGAGAAAGCCTGAACAAGAATCTCACTGAAGAGTACTAGTCAGTGATACCCTTATCTGAAAGTGCATGTTTGGGCACTATAGGTGCCAATATGGTCCGCACCATGGTCAAATAGCTCTGATATGTGAATAATGGCCACTTGCTGGGCGAGGTATTGGAAAAGTGACTGATGCTTGTGGAAACCCTCCAGCCTAAAGCTTATAAGGAGCCTGAGGAAGAAAATTGATTAAAAGAACTGGCTTTAAAACAATGTCATGAGTAAGTGTTGTTTCTTTGACTTGTGAGTAACAGCAGATAAGAAACTCTGCAAAAGCTGCCATTCTGCTTTTAATTATTTGTATCTCCTCCCAGTACCTACAGTTCCAAGGACGCTTCCGACACAGCCAGGCAGCAAAACCATTTCCATATAAGGGGATGCATGGTTTTCATCCAATCAAGAGCCAGAATTGATTATCGGAGGTTAAGTGAGTCATTAGCCTCCAGAACAGAATCATATGGTAAGAAATGAGGAAGAGGTCAAAGATTAGATATTTTCCTTTGTGTTTTTCAAAATAAATGTGCGGCATATTTCTCTGCAGTGGATCAAGAGGGGAGCACCATTTGGCTTAAGTCAGTAACTAATATTAACCCTTAAGTTCTAACCCTGTGAGGTATTACACTGACACAGAATCTGACCAGAAAATGTGATGTTTCTATTGTAAACACATTTAATGCTGCTCTCTCTCGTGTTGCCAATGGCCGAGGGCTTCAAATGTTGTTGGCGGGAGCATTTAGTCAAAGCTCCATGCAACGCTCCAATTCCACACTACTATTTACTGCACCAACGGAGTCGGGGTCTGGTTTATTTAACATGGGTGATTAACCAGTTTTTAGGGTTTTTTTTTTTGCTAGCCAAGCCTTCCCGTTTCAAATGACTAAAGTCATTCTGCAATTCAAAAAGGCCAAAGGCAGCTTCCTTCCCGTTGCATATGCTTTGATTCTGGCACGTTTCGACCAAATTACATAGCAGTTTCCTCTTTCCTAAGCTTATTATTAAAAAATGACACTGTTTGGGAATTTGAATTGACTTGGTGCCAACAGAGTGGAGCTGTGAGGAAATGAATGCATGCTGCAAGAACACGCAAAACCACGATGGAAGATTGCGACACGGATATGATTTTGATGCCATGACTAAAAATAACAAAACGGCAGTGATTGATGGACAAGTCTTGCTTTTTGGAGGGTGTGTGCAATTGGCTGCCCCAATGGCCTGGACTGGCACGGACCCCTGGCTGAATAGCCGGGAAAAGGAACCTGGCAGGAGAAAGAAGCAACAGGGGAACCCGAACAGGAAAAAGCAGAGTGTTTTTTAAAGCTAAAAATTGGTTTCTGCAAACGAAGGACTGATTTATTCCTTATGTGCAGATTGATACAATTTGGGCATTTTCCCGAGCTTGTGTTCGAAGCAAGGAGGTAGTTTAGGTAAGCAAAGGGAATTTCCTTTAAACTCAAAGCTGCGTGTTGTGATGGGGCTGAGTTTGTCGTGAGAACGAGGATCACTTCGTCCATGGTTTAATTGCAGACTATCGGCAAGACCTTCGGCCCTGCCACAACGGGTTTTCCAACAGGGATGCGGCGATGTATTTAAACCCACATTGACTTCGGTGGGGCTGGAAGATCTCACCAGCGGGAGGGGCAGGAAAATCTTGCTGCCTGGGCAGAATCGTCTCCTGCCATCAGCGGCGCGGTAGCAGGGCGGGCAATAGGGCGGGAGGGGAAAAATTGTATTTCTGGTTGCAGAGAATGACGGCGGGAACTTGGGGACCTGAAGCCCACAGCAGGATAATGGTTACTCCCGCCAAAGGCCGTGGGGAAGCATCTCATTGGCAGGATTCAAATTCCTAGGTGTGCACCTCACCAGCAATTGGACCTGGTCCACCCACATCGACGCCATGACCAAGAAAGCACAACAGTGCCTATACTTCCTCAGGAAACTATGGAAATTCAGCATGTCCACACTGACTCTTACAAATTTTTACACATGCACCCGACTGGAAATGTCACGTCCATTCCCGTCCAATCATCTGGCCTGCCAGCATGAGTTCACGTTGGTTTGAAACACGACTGGACCAATGACCAATGTGATGTGCACATGTGAGGACCTCGTGGGATATAGGATGGAGGAGGTGCGAGATGTGCAGGGGCCAGATTGGGGAGTTGGGCCAGAGGGGGTGTTCATGGAGCACGAGGAAAGGGGAGGGATGGGAAGACACAGGTGAGGATATTGGGGTGGTGGGTGGTGGTGTTGGCATGAAGCCCTGTGGGGTTCTTGGTTGGATGGTGGGGGAAAGGAGTGGGGAGCAATGCAAGGGCCATGGGGGCAGCATGGGTTAGTGTGGGCAAAGAAGGGTTCAGAGGCTGGGGAACGTGGTGTCAATCATGGAGTCCTGGCAAGCAAATCAAGGGAACAGGTGGTGGGAGGGAATGGTTATTATTAAAGGGGGCAGTGGGATGCGGTAGGGTTGAAGGGTGAGGGTCCGTTGGTGGCGGGTGGAGGGCTAGTTGGGGTTGAAAGGAACTTGGAAGTGGACATGGATCCTATTGGTGGGCAGGACAAGGGTGGGCAAGGGGGCAATGCGTGGGGTGGGAGGGCATGTGAATGGTTATAGGCTTCAGGGCTGGAAGGAGTGGTGTTCAAGGATGATGATAGGGACGACAAAGGTTACACGGGGGGCCTCAAGGTTATGGGAAGAGGGTGTGGGTTACAGGTGAAGGGTAGTAAGCATTGGAGCATTTTTGGAAGGAAACACACACCATTGCTGCTGAGGCGCTGTCCACTCTGCAGTGTCCAACTCACTAAATGCTGCTTGCGAGGCTATCAGGTGGGCAGAGCTGCAGGTTCACTGATCGGGGCAGGTATTTCTATGGACTAGGGCAAGGGGACAGTATGTGAGAGAGGTTTCTAGTAGATTGTTCACAAGGACCTGGGAAGATCAATGTCTCCAGGTGCAGGCACGATTCAGGAGGACGTTCCTCCAGCTGGGGGCAGGAGGGGGGGTGGGGAGAAATAGTGCACAATCATTGAAATGAACAGAAGCAATAAACACCCAGCAGACCTCATTTACATGTAACTATACATGTACTTACATGTACCAACAACGAACAATGAACACGTGTGCGACCAGCGTGAACTCAGATTTTCTTAATTTTCCTTATCCTACCATTGAATCTTGGTGCTTCCCTGACATCCACAGCAGGGGTGGAGGCAGCCTATTGACCACTATGCTCTCTCTTCTCTGATGAGTTAGTTCCCTGGAGGCTTGAGGCCTAGAGAGCCCCGGCTTTCTTTGGACCCTAAGCAGCCCCAGAGGCTGGAGCTAATGGGGTCACAGACAGAGGGAACTCTGAATGCCTGGAGGGAGGTCAAAGTACCCTGTGCCCTCTTGCGTAGCCACTGTGAAAGCTTGCCCATGGCTACGGTGATGGAGTGCACGTCTGTGCGTAACTCCGGCAAAAAATTGGGCATTTTGCTGGTGTCCACCATCCTCCGCATTGAGACCTGCCAGAGAGCAGGCAGGCGGAATTCTCAACCTTGTGTGCCACTCTGCTGAAGTGCCTGACAGCCCTGCTTGATATTTCTCCTCGATGCATCTCCAGCATCGTGTCCATGATCTCTCCCAGAGGCTAGTTGTCTGACTCAGACTTAGCACAAGCCTCTTCCCCAGCAGTCCTCCGGGTGCCGGAGACTTTAGCTGTCACTGCCTGCTCAAGCAGCGGACGGGTGTCTGTACCGTGACCACCTGAGTATGAACTCGGATCGGCGACTCTGTGTGTCTCTGGCCTGGTGAAGGGTGCAGGGGAATGCTGTGATGGCTGAGCAGGTGAGAAGTCATCATCATCCTCCTTGGATGTCCATGGGCTGGGACTGGGGTTGAGACCAGGATCAGGGTCTGGCTTCACCCTCTTGTTGCTGGCATCTGTAATGGAAGGAGGAGGGAATGAGGGTTACCCCCACATTGCACAGAGCCTCACCCTCGGCTTTTGATGAGCTGAGATTAAACATGCTTCCTTAATGCATGGCTGGGAGAGGCGACCTTCCCATCACTACTGGTCATGGTCCTACCCTGCCAGATCTGCAGCCCGATCCTCACACTGTGTGAGGGCTCAGAGTTTGGGCATGTCCCCTCCTAGCTTCTCGCTCTCGTGCCTGTTGTGCACTAACTTATCCTGCATGAGGAAAGACTTGTGATGCAGGTGACATTCGCAGACTGCCAACCTTCACCCACAACCCATTGTCAGCTGTGTGCCATATGAAAGATGCACTGCTGCTAGTCCCCGAGGGTACTTCTAGCAGCACCCTCCAGAGCCACCAGCTCCAGGAGCTATTAGGTAAAAGACAAGAGAGGCATGGCAGCAACAGCATCTGGAGTCTCTTCTTAAGTCAATTCCCCACCCTCCCTACCCCCCATAAAGTTTGAGTCTTTGTTGCGGCTGTCAGTGATTCACAGTCACCTTCTCACCTGCAGACTGCATGGACTGCAAAAGGGTCTAAGGTCTCAGCATCTTGCAAAGGACTTTCATGCATGGGAAGCACAGATGGTGGTTTTGCCACTAAGGCCCATGTTCCATTTCCCATTCAGTGAGCTAAGTATGGGAAGTAAACTATGCACTTACCCAGGGAGTGCGGGTGAGATCATTCATCCTTTTCCTGCACTGCTGGGTAGTCCTCCTATGCGTGGACTTGCCACTCACCAGTCTGGCGACTGCCTCCCATGCAGGAATGGTGAGGCGGGTGGGTCTCCACCTCCTACCGCTTGGATAAAGGATGGCTCTCCAGTCCTGCACTACTTTCCAAGGTGTGTGCAGCGAGACATTGCGGAACCCTGAACCAGGTGCTGATTGAATCCTGCCTGCCGCGTCCTGCTCCAAATCCCAACATCCGATTTTGTGTTTAAAAAGAAAGCCGGGCAGCACAAGTGGCTAGCACTGTGGCTTCACAGCGCCAGGGTCCCAGGTTCGATTCCCTGCTGGGTCACTGTCTGTGCCGAGTCTGCACGTTCTCCCCGTGTCTGCGTGAGTTTCCTCCGGGTGCTCCGGTTTCCTCTCACAGTCCAAAGACGTGCAGGTTAGGTGGATTGGCCATGATAGTTTGCCCTTAGTGACCAAAAAGGTTAGGAGGGGTTATTGGGTTACGGGGATAGGGTGGAAGTGAGGGCTTAAGTGGGTTGGTGCAGACACAATGGGCCGAATGGCCTCCTTCTGCACTGTATGTTCTATGAATGAAGAGCTGTCCAGGCGACCTGTGAATATGGCATCTGGGTATGGTGGCGGGCTCGCAAATTCATGCTCGCCATCATGTCCAAGTGCCAATTATTGGGAATCACCTGGCTTCATGACTAATTACCATGCACTGTGTGATTTGGTGGGTTTTCCCATTAGGCTCTGCCGCAGGAGTCGCTCTGCCTTCCAGCCCCTGCTACGGGACATAGGCCTGGAGTGGACAATTCACCCTATGTCCATTACGCCTGCATTAAATGGAGACAAATATTCGATTATGAAGGTACAGCCAAAACTAACCAACAAATTCATGCCAGTATGATGATTACACAGGCATTAAAATACTGCTGATACAAACAATTCTAAAACAATGATTTAGATCAGCCCGAGTGGCTTAATCCCCTTCAGGGACAGTAATCAACAAGACCTTTGGAAGAAACAATCTTTCATCTTTGTTGATCAGTTCATTCTTGGTGAGCACACAGAGTTCCAGGGGTAAAGGAGGAGGACTGAACTGAGCAAAGAATAAAATATATTAAGGAAAGACTGCAGAACATATCTCGGATCAAACTCATCTGAATAAAATGCTGCCAATGAACATGTTCAAATGAAATGGGTAATCAAACCGCAGAAATTTAACAGCATTGATTTGAATCTCTCCATCATTGGTGGCTGTGCCCCAGCCTCTGGAGTTTTCTTCTGAAATCTCTCTTTTTTTCTTCTCTTTTCCTCTTTAAAACCCATCTCTTGACCAAGGCGCCCTAATATCGATTTACAAGCCTCAGGGTCAAATGGATCAATGGGTTGTTTGGAGGGTTGTGTGTTCCCTCCGATGCTTTGACTCCGCCTTTGTACATTCCTGATGAAGTCTCTCGATGAGCTTGCTGCCTTCCTAGTTGAACCTTCTCCGTTTTGGTCAGTCACAAGCTATGGGCTCCCATCAGTCGAGAGGAGGTTTGGCCTCTTCAGCGAAGCTTAACGGATGTTCCTGAAGTCTCCCGCAGTTCCAGATAGAACAGCTGCTTCGGGAGTCTGGAGTCAGGCATACAAACAACATGTCTCACACAGCGGAGCTGGTTTTGAGCGATTTTGAGGGGTTTTCAGCATCTTGAGCTGAGCTAGTTGGCGAGAGAGCGAGAGAAAGAGAGAGAGCTGTTAGACCACCTTTCAGCCACTGGATTTCGGCGATCTTATGAAGACATCACTGGTGGCACTCCAGTACTTTTAGGTACCTGCTGTAGGTTGTCCAATGTCTCCCAAGCATAAAAGAGCGCAGGGATCACTGCTGCCTAGCAAACCATGACCTTAGTGCCTGGTTTAAGATCCTGGTCCTCAACCTCATAGCCTTCATCTGGAAAGGATCTCAGAAGTGCTGTGGTTGTGGCTATATTCAAAAAAAGGGGACATGTCCAATTGTGGTAGCTACAGAGGAGTGTCCCTGGTGCCTGCCACAGGCTAGATCATTGCAAGGATGTTCCCCATTGCCTCTTCGTAGTGGCTGAGCAATTCCGTCCAGACTTGCTATGAGGCAATTTCAAGAAAAGTGCGTGGATTATCACCAGCTGCTGTACATGGCCTTTTATGACCTCACAAAAGCCTTAGACTCTGTCAGCCATGAAGGCTTATAGAGTATCCACCTCAAATCTGGCAGCCCTCAGAAAATTGCACCACCCTCTCCCTACGGAATCACCACTGACCCTATTTTAAGTGAAGCCTGGCGTCAAACAAAGCTGTCTCATTGCACCAACCCCACTTCCCCATTTTCCTCACTGTAACTCTGCACCTCTTCTCCAGGAAATCACCCACAGGCATGGAGATAAACTACAGACCAGATGGGAAACTCTTCAACCTATGCCACCTTCAATCCAAAACCAAAATCACTCCAATCTCAGTCGTACAGTTCAATAGCTGACACTGTTCAGAAAATTTGTTAAAGCGTTTCTCATTGTGCTCTACCTTCTGGATAGCTGTCTTCAGTTTTAGAATTTCTAAACGTTTCAATTAATGTCTGGACCTATCATTTGTTCTGCATATTAAATGCAGCATTAAGTAGTTTTAGCTATCTGATAATAATCTGCCTTCTACTCGGTAGGTAGCAGCCATCGACTTACAAACCAGGCTGCAAACTTAGTAGAGGTTTATAAGATGATGAGAGGGATAGATAGAGTGGACGTTCAGAGACTATTTTCTCGGGTGGATGTAGCTGTTACAAGGGGGCATAACTATAAGGTTCAGGGTGGGAGATATAGGAGGGATGTCCGAGGTAGGTACTTTACTCGGAGATTAGTTAGGGTGTGGAATGGACTGCCTGCTGTGATAGTGGAGTCGGACACTTTAGGAACTTTCAAGCGGTTATTGGATAGGCATATGGAGCACACCAGAATGACGGGGAGTGGGATAGCTTGATCTTGGTTTCGGACAAAGCTCGGCACAACATCGAGGGCCGAAGGGCCTGTATTGTTCTATGTTCTATGTTCTATTTACAGAGAATTTTAAGCTTACAACAGTCCTAAATTGCTCATTAAAGGAGATATTTTCGGTACAGATACAGGCTAAGCACATGAAATGAAAATCGCTTATTGTCACAAGTAGGCTTCAAATGGAGTTACTGTGAAAAGCCCCTAGTCACCACATTCCAGCGCCTGTTCAGGGAGTCTGGTACAGGAATTGAACCGTGCTGCTGGCCTGCCTTGGTCTGCTTTAAAAGCCAGCAAATTAGTCTTGTGCTAAACCAGCCCCTTTTCATTCAAGTGCAGTAACTCACGATTTAACAGTTGTGCAGTAATGAAGTCTCCTTAATGATCTCAAGTCCAAATGACAGCATCTCCTTTCATTGTGTAAACATTTTATGTACATTTTTCTCACCAGTGAGGTTTTACTAGCCAGCTTGACATGGAGTGAAACATCTAGATGTCTATGTGCAGCAGATGTAAGCACGTTTATCCACTACAGATGGAGTATTGAGAGAGTCATCAAAACAGAAGCCGTGGTCAGAATTTAATGCTCCTGTAGAGGTTTGGTGCTGGTGGGGGGGGGCATTTAATTGGGCAGGAGAATGGACTCCTTCCTGCCCCTGCCCCAATTATGTCCATGTGGGGAAGGACCGTGGATAGCCTTCCGGTCCCAATCAATGCCCACTTAATGGCCTCATTCCACCAACACTAGTATTCACACATGGCAGGTGGGGGACTTGCCATGCGGGAAGCTTGGAAAGAAATCCGTTGGACAGCTCTCCAGCTCCTCTAGGCACAGCACTGCACTAGCTGGAAGAGGTATTGCAATGCCGTACCTGAGCTGAAGTCCCGGGACGGTACTTCAGTTGGGGGCGGGGGAGGGATGTCCCGTGAGATCGGGAGGAGGGCTAAAGACATTTTCTGTTTGGCACCATGATCCAACCGATGTCTGCGAGGTAAAAATTGAGGCTGGGTGGGAAAAGGCCTTTAAGTGGCTGTTAGGTGGGGCATTGTCGGGCTTCTGGTCTGAGACCCTGCCCGCCTCACCGTAAACATCTCAGTCAAGGCAGGCAGGATCTCAGAGTGAATCCCGTCCATTCAATTTCATGTTCCCTCTCTCCCGGGTTCAGAATCAACTGGAGGGGGGCATGAGGAGTGTAACATTCTGGCCGAGGCGTTTGGTGTTTTGTGAGCTGCTCCCGATGCCTTTACTTCAT
This sequence comes from Scyliorhinus torazame, assembly GCF_047496885.1. NCBI lineage: Eukaryota > Metazoa > Chordata > Chondrichthyes > Carcharhiniformes > Scyliorhinidae > Scyliorhinus > Scyliorhinus torazame. Next base: position 139,629,634 of record NC_092724.1, on the reverse strand, counting down.
GTTCTCAACAAAGTCTCCCAATGTGTTCGGTGCTTTTCCAGAATGAACCTTCTCCATTTTGGTCAGTCATAAGCCAGGGTGTCCAAAGCCTGTGGGTATGCTTAACCTCTTCAGGGATGATTGGGCGGCCAGATATGGGTGGCACGGTAGCACAGTGGTTAGCACTGTTGCTTCACAGCTTGGGTCATTGTCTGTGCGGATTCTGTACATTCTCCCCGTGTCTGCATGTGTTTCCTCCGGGTGCTCCAGTTTCCTCCCACAGTCCAAAGATGGGCAGGTTAGGTGTATTGGCCATGCTAAAATGCCCTTAGTGTCCAAAAAGGTTGGATGGGGTTACTGGGTTACCGGGATGGGGTGGAGACGTGGGCGTAAGTGGGGTGATCTTTCCAAGGGCCGGGTGCAGACTTGATGGGCCGAATGGCCTCCTTCTGCACTACACATTCTATGATTCTGGTGCGCATAAGGACCAAGCTCATTGTTGACTCCTCCTCCGAAGTTTATGTGAAAATGGGCCTTTTACTAAACATGCAGAAAACTAAGGTCCTTTTCCAAGCAGTTACCACAAGGAAATATCACCTCCCACCCCATTGATTCAGATCAATGGCAAAATCAATGAAAATGTGGAACATTTGCCGTACTTTGAGAGCCTCCTCTTGATAAAGGCTGACATGGTGAAGAAATTCATCATGGCCGCCAATGTGCCAGCTCCTTCGGGCGACAGAGGCAAAGAGTTGTTGTTGTACGGAATCAGGTTTTTTGACTCACCACACCTGTGCAGACTTTGTTGTCTACTATCCATTCAAAAGCTATGATTGACTTGTCTATGCATATAAAGGGCTTGATGAGATGTTTGTGCCTTACTCAGCCTTGCGTAGCTATTAAATCTTTGATCAATGTGTAATTTGATGAGCAGCTCAAACATCTTGGCTGATCTACAGATCAAAGAGCCTGCCTCCGACTTGCAGGCAAAAGTCTTCCGTCTTCATATTAGGATTTATTGAAGGAAAGACAGTTTCCACCTTAAAATGATCATTTCAGCAGCTTATTTAACCTGTGCATCGACTGACCAGCTCAACATTTGCCCCTCAGTCTACAGCACCAAAAAAAAATCATTTCAACTGCTCATTCATCCCATTTGTGCAATCCAGCTTTTCAGCCATTGAGTGTTGGATTTGCCTACGTAACTGCCCAGATGTTGTTCTCGGTGACTAAGGAACAGATGACCATTGTCCACACATCTCTTCTGACCTTGTCAGACGTCTGTCCTCAAAGTTCTTTTGAATAGAACTATTCAGTTTTCTTGAAGTGGGTAAAAAAAAAAACAATGTGGTTGGGACCATAAATAAAGAACACCCCAGACTCTGCTAAGGGGCTGGTTTAGCACACTGGGCTAAATAGCTGGCTTTTAAAGCAGGCCAGCAGCACGGTTCAATTCCCGTACCAGCCTCCCTGAACAGGCGCCGGAATGAGGTGACTAGGGGCTTTTCACAGTAACTTCATTGAAGCCTACTTGTGACAATAAGCGATTTTCATTTTCATTTCATTTTCACTCACTCCCTGGTATGTGATAGTTTCTTCACTAGAACAAGGGGAGGACGGTTTAAAAATGAGAGATCTGCCAATTCAGACGATGAGAAGACATTTTTGCTCTCAGACAGTCATGAATCGTTGGAACTCACTTCCCCAGAGAGCACTGGAGGCCGGATCTTTGAATATTTTTAAGGCTGAAGTCGATAGATTCTTGACCAACAAGTGGGTCAAAGGTCACCGCTCCTGATCTCAGCAGGGCGGGAATTAGCGTGCTGCATTCAGTCTCAGGACTGGAAATCTTGTGGGACAGTGGGCAGCATCCCTGTCTCTGAACCAGAAGAGCCTGTTTCAAGGCCCACCCCAGGACCTGATGGCCAAGGAAAATGGGTTCATAGCGTGGCTAAACAGGCCAAACAGCAATAAATTGAGGCACGATCAATTTGACTAAAGATGAAAGTTGAATCCAAACTGAGGCTTTATTGCTATCAGATGTGTGGCCTCCCACAGCAGCTGGGGAAATGGCAGCGAGCAGGAGGACACGCATATTTATACCCTGCCTCCTGGGCGGAGCCAGCAGGCATGGGCCACAGGCGAACCTGTAGTGCAGGTTCTACCGTACATCCTCTAATATAGGTACAACAGAGGTTTACCACAAGTATCAACCTGAAAATTCCTTCCAGCACACGCAAATGACAGGCAGTAAGAGCACGAGGGACTCCATGTCAGCCATGCTTGATAGGGAAGTGGCGCCATTGAAGCTATAAGCCTCTATGTTCCAGGACATACTTCAAAATGGAACAGATGAAAGTCTGCCTTGCACACTGATGCACGATCAATGACCACTAAAGCGAGGTTATAATCCAACTGAAGGCGTTAATAAGCTAGATGTTTCCCCCAGCAGCTCAGGTACAGAAATGAAGGCTGCTGGGGTGGCACAGGTTCTTATACCCCACCTAGCAGGGCGGAGCTACCATACATCCTAACCAATAGAAAGCATACAGTTTCCACCAAATGGTGCTTCAGCCTATCAGGTACCGTAATACCTATAATACCACACATACCACTAGGTGTGGGAAGAGAAACAAAAGCCCAGTTTCAATAGTCAGCTGCCTTCTGCAATGTCTCCACATGTGAACCTTTGTATAAGCAAAGGATCAAGCTTGGCAGCAATGTTGCCTCAGGTTGACCAGTCAGACAACACTTAATACCTTGGCTAACATCTCACATCACTTGGATAAGGCACAAGAGGGCTGCTGGATCTTGTGAAAGCAAAGGCTGGATGGAGGACCTTGAAAAGGGGAGAAAATTGAAATAAAAACAGGAAGCTGCCTCATTTACGTTTCATTGGATGGAGTGGGGTGCAGAAGAACAAAAATTATTAGGAGGAAAATTTGCAATCCTAACCAGATTTCTGCTAGAATGTTTATTTTCGCCTAGGATTGCAACACAGGTTAATTCATGTTTCATTGGAATGGAAAAGGGGCTCATTAGTTGCTGTTGTGCCAACGATAGTTCTGTTTTACTAAAGTGAAATATTTTTCGGTTCAGGGGAACTGAACCTGTCATTTACTTTGTTTCCTTTTCATTTTTCCATGTTCTCTGATCCATGTTTTCAGGGCAATGTTCCCAACTGTAGTGAAATCTCATGAGGAGTCCATACAATTTAATCGGTGACAATTAACACACACAAAGGTAACTGCAGCATGCTTAACTTTTATTCTGCTTTTATTGCAGTGCTTTATAAAGCAGATACAAAAGAATGAGCACATGTTCTGCTCATAGTTCAGGGACATAAATGAAAAATTGCCTCTTGAAAGTGTCATGCTAAGGCTATGGCAGTGTGGTGATTTACTGGGCTGTAAACCAATTGCTTGGAGTAATGATGTAGAGAGATGAGTTCAAATCCCACCACGGCATCTGGGGAATTTAAATTAAGTTAATTAAATAAATCTGGAATTAAATACTTGTGTAAGTAATTGTGACTGTGAAACCACTGGATTGTCGTAAAACCCATCTGGCTACCAATGCCCTTTAGGGAAGGAAATTCTTACCTGTTGGACTTAGATGTGAGTAAAGACAGTCAGCAGTATGATTGACTCTTGACTGTCCTCTCAAATGACTGAGTAAGCCACCCACCATGCCCTCAAGGGCAATTAGAGACAGGAAATAAATGTCCGGCCATGATAGTGATGCCCCCACATCCTGTGAATGAATAAAACAAAAAGTTGTGGCTCACTTGGAGCCACTCCTATCTCTGAGTCAGAAAGGCTGTGGCTTCAAGATACACTTCAGCGACTTGAATATTGAAAATCCAGGCTGTCACTGCGCTGCAGAACTGAGAGAGAGCAGCACTGTTGGAAATGGCAGGTGGGATTTTTCGGCAGTGCCCGCCCACTGACCAGAAATTCCCGCCCGAGCTCAACGGGCCTTTGCATGATCCCCATCCCTGGCAATCCTGCAGGGGGTGTGGCTGAAAAATTCAACCCAACATCTTTTGAATGGGATATTAAACCTTAAGGCCCCATTTGCTCTCTCAGGCGGATGTAGCAGATCCCACAGCACTATTTTGAAGAAGAGCAGGGGAGTTATCCCTGGTGTTATGACAAATATTTATCCCTCAATTAACATCACCAAAAGAGATATTGTACATTACCATGGCTATGATTCCAAAATGACTTCATATGATGTAATAATAATAATAACCGTTATTATTGTCACAAGTATGCTTACATAAACACATAATCCCGGAGTCGCCACATTCCGGCGCCTGTTCGGATACACTGAGGGAGCATTCAGAATGTCCAATTCACCTAACAAGCTCGTCTTTCGGGACTTGTGGGAGGAAACTGGAGCACGCGGAGGAAACCCACACAGACACGGGGAGAACGTGCAGACTCTGCAAAGACAGTGACCCAAGCAGGAATTGAGCCTGGGACCCTGACACTGTGAAACAACAGTGCTAACCATTGTAAAGCACTTTTGGATGTCTAGTGATCATGCAAGGTGATACTTTTTGAATGCAAGTACTTATTTTTCTTGTTGGAGGCAAAGGAGAGTGTGTCTCACCAGAAGTTTGCAGCTTGTGAATGGAGGGAGACAGATAGAGGGCAAATAACAAAGTACAGTGAATGAAACCAAATTTAATCTAATACAAGTAAATGACTTTTCAGGCTAACTAAAGCAAGTTTACTTTATTTTTATGTGTTATTTATTTATTACCCCGGGTTGCCAATTCGTGTTTGAAACAAAACCCCTGATCAAGCTTCCTTTCTGCAATTCTTAGTCAGCTTACTTGAGAAACTCTCAGAGTACTTATTTTGTTGTCATGGAGACAGAACATTATCGCAATCAAAAATCAAATACTTCCACTTTCAAAAATCAACATATCGGAAACGGCCAGAAACCCGATGACTTTTGGAGGTCAGTGGCGTAATGGTATTATCGCTGGACTAAGTAATCCAGAGACCCAGAGTCATGCTCTGGGGTCCCAGGTTTGAATCCCACCAGGGAAGATGGTGACATTTGAATTCAATAAAAATCTGGAATTGAAAACCTAAAAGGTGACCATGAAACCACTGTTTATTGTCGTAAAAACCCATCTGTTTCATTAATCTCCTTTAGGAAGGAAATCTGTTGACCTTGCCTGGTCTGGTCTACAAGTGACTTCAGATCCACAGAAATGTGGTTGACTCTTAAATGCCCTCAGGGATGGGCAATATATGTTGGCCCAGCCAGCGACGCCCACATCCCAGGAACAAATTAAAAAAAACACACTCCCAGGGGAGTGGCGATCCAGTTCTGAAATCTGGCTTGGCATCAAGTGTGATCCAGTGCAATCCAGTGTCTGATGGGTGTGGGCATCTTTCACCTGAGCATATAGGCTGTGGATACCCATGTAACCCAGCTGCCATACAGCACTAGCCAGTCTATTGGCTGTTATAAGGATGACTATAAAAGGAGAGCTCATGAAGCAGCCTATCAGATTGTCAGCCATTGCTTCACACTAAAGTGTGCCAATATGGAAACAACCGCCGCCACTTATTAAGTCCACATACTCTTTTTATTCATATCCACGGATTTTACATATTTACATATTGTTGACGCTATTGTCTTATTAAAAAAATAATAAAGCCGGCAATGTTAAAAGAATGAGCCAGACTTCTGTTAAAATGATTTTGTGACAATTACTGTGCTGACTAGAGTAAGCATGGGCAGCTGAGAATAAAATAAAACCACATCACACGGAAATGAGAAAGCAGAAGAGGAATTTGTGATGTTTGTGTCAGTCCGTGCGTCATTTGCCAGCTTTAGGACAGTGATGCAGACATTGACTCATATTCCAAATAAGTTCTCATCTGAGGTTGGGACTGTTTGGGGTGGGTTGGTCGCAGCAATTCCGTTCTCTCAGTGTTGCGATGACTTGCTGTCGGCATTCAGTTCTCTGGAAAGGAGAGGTGTAGTTCCCCCGCCTGAATACGTTTTCGAATCAAAAAGAGAAGTGGGTGAAATGTAGCAATGAGAAGGTAGAAATTTAGCTTAAATTGATTTCACAAAGATCTGGGTGAGCAACTCCTCTTGGAACTAACTGTGTCTTTGACTGCCCTGAAGTTGATTCCATTTCCCTAGTTGATAAGAAAGGAGGTTCTGCAACTGTGATGTTTGTTGTATAGTTCTCCAAGATAGCTAAAAGTCATAGTGTTGACAAAGAACATCAAGCTATATATTTAAAACAAAACTAGTTTATTTACACTACTTTAAATGGCTCGCACACTCTACTAAGTAATAGCTAATAAAACAACAGTCTTAAATCTATGCTACAGTAATCTATAATGTCTTTCTAATACAACGAACACTCTATCTTAACCTCTCACTATCCTGCTCCTTAACCTCCCCCCAGAATGCTTAGAGATGCAGCCTTTTATAAGACTACTCAGTGATGCCATCTAGTGTTGAGATACACAAACATCATCGTGTTAACCCTTTACACTCCTTAGATTATACATATCATTACGGCAACCACTTGTAATGCTTCTCAAAGCAACTCCTGCTTCTCAAAGACCATGGGCAGAACCTGGCAGTTCCTGAGACAATATGACTCCATTCACATCATACATCTATCCAATCAGCTGTGACACAGCAGGGATACTTCAGTCTCATGCAGACTTCCTGTCACATAGCTTGTTGGCCAGGGTCATGGGTTCATGGTGTGTGTGTCCATCCAGTTAAATAGAGTGTAGTGCAGGTAGATGTTTGTCATGTTGGACTGGTCAGTGGCAGAAAGGGGAATCGTGCCCTGAAAGTGAGGCCCTCCACTCCTGAGCAGACACCCATTATGCCCGACAAGTTTAGGAGGGAAATACTTTCAATGGTGCACTCATACCAGAGTTATTCCCACTTCCCTCCTTTTCATTTCATTGAGCTTCAAAATGTTATTCCTATTTGCTTGTGTTACATTCAACTTGAGAATGATGTAAGTCAAACGTAGATATTTGCACCTAGATCTCGTGAAATGTGTACTATTATACAATCGGCGAAGAGAAAGCTGTGTGTTCATGCCATGTTATAGGGGGGGGGAGCTAACTGCTCTGCTTTCCCGCGTGGCTCTGTGTGCAAAATTTACTGTTAAGATCTGCACCCAATCTTTTTTTTGAGCTGGTCTCCAACCATTGCTGTGCAATTATGCGCATTCCTGGGCCTCCAGTTTTCTCTGGATCCGCAGGTGCTGAAAGTTATTGCTTAGCCTGAGCACTGTGCAAACGCCACTTTACACTCGTGGTTTCTAAAGTACACAACTGAAGCTGAAGAACGATGTGACAGCTTGTCTTTGAAACGGAGCAGCCTTGACATATCTGATCATGTAACACAGACTTAAGTTCTGCCTCTCCCTACCTGTAAATTGCAGCCTCATCCTGGTGCGCAAACATTCCTAACTCACTGTTCAGGTTCTAGGGTGTATCTCGAGTTGATAGCTGCTGATAACTCCATCAGGCCACCAGGGTGCTGTGACGCAGAAGGGAGAGGAACCTAATTACACTGAGAGTCATCAAAATTCTAGGACCATGTATCATGAAAGGACAGGGTAATTAAGCTAGAGTATCTTTTTATAATTTTCCTTAATTACAATATTTCTCTCATGATACATGGATTTTGATGACCCTCTGTGTAATCCCTTCTATGTATCTATTTATAGCTACTTAAAGGCAAGTGGGATGATGTAATAAGATGCAATTTCCTGTGACAAAGTAATTGGGAAGGTACACCTGGAATTATGCTCATTTGTGCATCTATTTTGTCAATGCCTATTTACACCCAAATTTCATATGCCCAAGCATAAAAATGAACCTAAACAATTGCTTTTTTTTAGGCCTGAAAGTAATTGGCGGAATTTACCGACCACCCCGCCGCGTGTTTTTCAGCGGCGGAGACGGCCCGGCAGCGGGATCTACTGACCCTGCCATTGTCAATGGGATTTCCCGTTGACAGCACTCCTTGTCGCCGGGAAACCCGTGCGCCAATGTGGGACCAGAATTTCCTGCTGGCGTGAACATCCCGTAAATCCCTCCCAAAATATTGAAGACATTTAATTATCATTCATGCATATTAGACTCAGGGGGCAATGTTCCACTGGTTGTTTCAGTGCAATTTATCCAAAATCGGCCCAACTAAGGCAAAAGGTTGAGGAATTTGCAGTGTATGTTGTATCCAGTGCAAATCAGGTTGCAGCGATCTTTTGCACGCTTTTGAAAAACATCCTGCAGGAAATAGTTTCTGCTCATTAAAGTATCCCTTCCCCCAGATCGAATGATGAAGGATGTAAAGGAAAGGATGGCGAGGATGATCCTGGATAAGAGCGAAAGTAACAGGGTAGTTATTATGGGAGACTTTAACTTTCCAAATATTGACTGGAAAAGATATAGTTCGAGTACATTAGATGGGTCGTTTTTTTGTACAGTGTGTGCAGGAGGGTTTCCTGACACAAAATGTTGACAGGCCAACAAGAGGCGAGGCCACGTTGGATTTGGTTTTGGGTAATGAACCTGGCCAGGTGTTGGATTTGGAGGTAGGAGAGCACTTTGGGGACAGTGACCACAATTCGGTGACGTTTACGCTAGTGATGGAAAGGGATAAGTACACACCGCAGGGCAAGAGTTATAGCTGGGGGAAGGGCAATTATGATGCCATTACACGTGACTTGGGGGGGATAGGTTGGAGCAGTAGACTGCAAGTGTTGGGCACACTGGATAAGTGGAGCTTGTTCAAGGATCAGCTACTGCGTGTTCTTGATAAGTACGTACCGGTCAGGCAGGGAGGAAGGCTTAGAGTGAGGGAACCGTGGTTTACCAAAGAAGCGGAATCTCTTGTTAAGAGGAGGAAGGAGGCCTATGTGAAGATGAGGTGTGAAGTTTCAGTTGGGGCGATGGATAGTTACAAGGTAGCGAGGAAGGATCTAAAGAGAGAGCTAAGACGAGCAAGGAGGGGACATGAGGAGTATTTGGCAGGTAGGATCAAGGAAAACCCCAAAAGCTTTCTATAGGTATGTCAGGAATAAGCGAATGACTAGGGTAAGAGTAGGACCAGTCAAGGACAGGGATGGGAAGTTGTGTGTGGAGTCTGAAGAGATAGGCGAGATACTAAATGAATATTTTTCGTCAGTATTCACTCAGGAAAAAGATAATGTTGTGGAGGAGAATGCTGAGACCCAGGCTATTAGAATAGATGGCATTGAGGTACGTAGGGAAGAGGTGTTGGCAATTCTGGACAGGCTGAAAATAGATAAGTCCCCGGGACCTGATGGGATTTATCCTAGGGTTCTCTGGGAGGCCAGGGAAGAGATTGCTGGACCTTTGGCTCTGTTTTTTATGTCATCATTGGCTACAGGAATAGTGCCAGAGCACTGGAGGTTAGCAAATGTGGTACCGTTGTTCAAAAAGGGGAGCAGAGACAACCCCGGCAACTATAGACCGGTGAGCCTCACGTCTGTAGTGGGTAAAGTCTTGGAGGGGATTATAAGAGACAAGATTTATAATCATCTAGATAGGAATAATATGATCAGGGATAGTCAGCATGGCTTTGTAAAGGGTAGGTCATGCCTCACAAACCTTGTCGAGTTCTTTGAGACGGTGACTGAACAGGTAGACGAGGGTAGAGCAGTTGATGTGGTGTATATGGATTTCAGTAAAGCGTTTGATAAGGTTCCCCACAGTAGGCTATTGCAGAAAATACGGAGGCTGGGGATTGAGGGTGATTTAGAGATATGGATCAGAAATTGGCTAGCTGAAAGAAGACAGAGGGTGGTGGTTGATGGGAAATGTTCAGAATGGCGTTCAGTTACAAGTGGCGTACCACAAGGATCTGTTCTGGGGCCGTTGGTGTTTGTCATTTTTATCAATGACCTAGAGGAAGGCGCAGAAGGGTGGGTGAGTAAATTTGCAGACGACACTAAAGTTGGTGGTGTTGTCGACAGTGAGGAAGGAAATAGCAGGTTACAGAGGGACATAGATAAGCTGCAGAGCTGGGCAGAGAGGTGGCAAATGGAGTTTAATGTAGAGAAGTGTGAGGTGATTCACTTTGGAAGGAATAACAGGAATGCGGAATATTTGGCTAATGGTAAAGTTCTTGGAAGTGTGGATGAGCAGAGGGATCTAGGTGTCCATGTACATAGATCCCTGAAAGTTGCCACCCAGGTTGATAGGGTTGTGAAGAAGGCCTATGGAGTGTTGGCCTTTATTGGTAGAGGGATTGAGTTCCGGAGTCAGGAGGTCATGTTGCAACTGTACAAAACTCTGGTACGGCCGCATTTGGAGTATTGCGTACAGTTCTGGTCACCGCATTATAGGAAGGACGTGGAGGCTTTGGAGCGGGTGCAGAGGAGATTTACCAGGATGTTGCCTGGTATGGAGGGAAAATCTTATGAGGAAAGGCTGTTGGACTTGAGGTTGTTTTTGTTGGAGAGAAGAAGGTTAAGAGGAGACTTAATAGAGGTATACAAAATGATCAGGGGGTTAGATAGGGTGGATAGTGAGAGCCTTCTCCCGCGGATGGAAATGGCTGGCACGAGGGGACATAGCTTTAAACTGAGGGGTAATAGATATAGAACAGAGGTCAGAGGTAGGTTCTTTACGCAAAGAGTGGTGAGGCCGTGGAATGCCCTACCGGCAACAGTAGTGAACTCGCCAACATTGAGGGCATTTAAAAGTTTATTGGATAAGCATATGGATGATAATGGCATAGTGTAGGTTAGATGGCTTTTGTTTCGGTGCAACATCGAGGGCCGAAGGGCCTGTACTGCGCTGTATCGTTCTATGAATGAATTGTGACTTTTCAATAATTGCACCATCTGTGGCCCTTTGAAGATAATGTTAAAATGAAAGCTCTTTTTTGGTGTGCTAAAAGACACGATTTAAAAGTTTTTAATTATGAAAAAATGTTTAAAAGCTAAGAAACTGACTAAGGCATTAAAATGAAACCAGTGAATGCTTCTGTATTGTTTTTTTCAATGCTACTTTCAATTATTTAAAAGCAGGTTACTCACAGGAGTGGGCAAGAGGCTCCTTAAAAATGCTTATTTATTGCGATAAACCCGTTGAGGGGTATTGTCGCTGGACTAGTAATCTAGAGACCAACGGTAATGCTGTGGGAACCTGGGTTCGAATCCCACCAGGGCAGATGGTGGAATTTGAATTCAACAGAACATCTGGAATTAAAAGTCTAATGACGAGCATTAAACCATTGTCGTAAAAACTAAGGAAATCTATCTTCCTTACCTACATGTGACTCCAGATCCACAGCATTGTGATTAACTCTTAAATACCCTCAGGGTTGGGCAATAAATGCTGGCCTAGCCAGTGACGCCCACATCCCATAAACGGATAAAGAAAATAAACTTTCAGCTGTAATAGCAAAACGTCACCAGGTTACTACTGACAAACAAAAGAATTGTTTTTATGTAAGGGAGGAGAAATAAACTATCACTTTCTGAAATGTTGCAGTCCTGGTTGGTGGACACTGTTCTGTGTAATTATGCAAATAGGTTTGAGCATGACTTGAACCAGAACGTCACTTGGAAAACTAATGCAGCTATGAGCAGAATTTGCCAAGCCTACTGATTACACCCAGGGCAGAACTGAGCATGTTTAACAACCTGTAATCATGGAAAACCTTCCAATTTTAATGTGACTTATACTGATGCCATTAAAATTCAGTTCAAGGGCAGCACGGTGACACAGTGGGTTAGCCCTGTTGCCTCACGGCGCTGAGGCCCCAGGTTCGATCCAGGGTCTGGGTCACTGTCTGTGTGGAGTTTGCACATTCTCCCCGTGTTTGCGTGGGTTTTGACCCCACAACCCAAAGATGTGCAGGGTAGGTGGATTGGCCACAATAAATTGCCCCTTAATTGGAAAAAATTAATTGGGTACTCTAAATTTTTTTTTTTAAATTCAGTTCTAATAAACAGAAATTACGAGCAGATTTCTGAGGATTGCTGTTTCTCTTCCCACACCTGGTACTGGACAAGGTAGACTTCCATCTGCTTCCATAGCTAGTTTTACCTGGAACAAGTCACCAGCCTGTCACCCAGAGGCTTATAGCTTGAGAGGGGGGCACTCTGCATCAAGGATGGGTGACCAGGAGCCTCCCCCACTCTTACCACCTGCCATTGACGTGTTGGAAGGATTTTACAGGTTGATACTCCACCTTTCTGGGCAAATTGTGAACGCACCTTCCATGGCCATCAAGTCCTAAACCTGCAACCTCTGGTTCAGAGGCAGGGACACTACCCACAGCATCACAACACCTCCCCCCAGTAAGGATAAGTAGAAAAAAATGGTTTAGTTTCCTGCTTCTCATAACATTCTGCTGTTAATTCCACCTGTTTAGAACCAGGGTAATTGCAGGAAATTTTGAGTGTTCAGCACTTTACACTGGGGGACACATCTTTGCATTGAGAAGTGAGGAGATTCTGCAACAGCGTAAATGCCTGTGTAACATGCATGCTCCAAAGTTTCCTTGATTCTTGTGCTGGGATTTGCTTTACATCGGACATGTCTCGGAGCACTAGTACACATGAATTTCAACTTCATTGTGTCTGGTGTAACAAACAGACAATTTTAATCTTTCATTTTATTAGAAAAGTCTAAAATATCTCATGTGAGTTTTTTTGATTTTGATTTTTTTGATTTATTTATGTACCGAAGTACAGTGAAAAGTGTTTTTCTGCGGCCAAGGAAATGTACACGGTACGTATGCAGTAGCCAAAAAAAACCACTCTAACTCTGAACACAGAATTATCAGGCTTGCTGCCATTTGGGCTTACCTCGCTTATATTTTTAAACACACTGAAATATTTTAAACAATTTTATTTTGGCTAACGAAGAAATAATGTGTAAACAACACCATGTTGAACTCAGGTGAATGGATCCTTAACTCAGCGCAGTCACAATGAATATCCTTTCTTTCGCAGTGCAACACTCAATCAGCAGATCAGATGACTCAGGGTAAGCCAAGTCATATCAATTAACATTGCATTCGCATGTGCCCTTTAGGCCACTGTGCTAGACGAGCCAACAACAAAGCAACAAGGCGCAGGCAGTGACTTTAGGTTAGCATTAATTGATAACTAAACCAGGCGCGGCAGTCTCTGAAATTCCTATTAGGTAATGGAACTTGGAAAAAGTACCAATTGCTCAACTGCAATCTTATTGAAACATATTTTGGGGATTGCTGCTGCCAGAGATAAGGATAACTGCTTTAAAGGCACAAACCTCCCACATTGTAATCTTTTATCACACCACTGCCGCTGGAAGCAGTATGATAATGACAGCCTTGTACTTTCAGTCTGCCAGCCTGCCCATCTGTCTTGGCAACTCAGCAACTTTTCAGAATATTTTTGGATGTATCATGGTCTCATCCAACTACTTGTGAAAATGGATCTGAAGTGTGTTACGTATGTCCCAGTAATGTGTCCATAGCATTACATTGTTATATAAACCCTCCTTATTGCGTAGTACTGGGTTTATGCTGCTGGATCTTACTGTGCAGGCCAGCAGTAACCAGAAAGTACTGAGGTTTACTAAGGTCAGCCAGCCCAGGAAGACTTTTTTTGTAAACCGGGGTTTCATGATAGCGGGCCTTAGAGAATGCACGATAATACAGTGGTTAGCACTGTTGCTTCACAGCGCCAGGGACCCGGGTTTGATACTGGCATGGGTCACTGTCTGTGCTGTGTCTGCGTGGGTTTCCACCGGGTGCTCCGGTTTCCTCCCACAAGTCCCGAAAGAAGTGCTGTTCGGTGAAATGGACATTCTGAATTCTCCCTCAGCGTACCCGAACAGGTGCTGGAGTGTGGAGATTAGGGGATTTTCACAGTAACTTCATTGCAGTGCTAATGCAAGCCTACTTCTTGTCGTGTTAGGTACACTGATCTAACACTGGCTGCAACTGGATGCAGCTTAGATCAGAAAGATACTCCAGACCTTGAAGTTAGTTCAATCAGGTTTATTGAACTAATAGCACAGTTAGCACAGTTCTCTGTGAGTTCGACTCTCTGCTAACTTACTCTGTCTGACTGAACCAGACTAGCTCTTAGCCACGTGGTGGAGGTGTGAGATTGTAACAACACCCTTGACTGACTCTCTAGATGTTCATCAGTGGAAAGGGGCGGAGTATGAGTGCCTCACGTCTTTTATAGTCAGATCCCACCCCTGAGTCTTCTGCCTGCTTATTGGTCATGCCCTGTTCTCTGTGTCCATTAGCTGCTTGTCTGTATATCATTATGTGTGTGTCTGCATATCATGACAGTTCTGACACTAATAAAGATTCTTATTACTATTATTAGTTTAGTTTGCAGTTGTTGCCTGCCATTTGAGAATGATTTGTTGAGATTTGACTTCATTAGGTCTTCTGAAGTACTAACTCAGCGCAGCCCTTCCCAAGGGAAATTAGGGATGGGAATTAAATGCTGGCCTAGTCAGCAACCACATCCTGTGAAAGAATAAAAATATATTGGGTTGTTGTTCCATAGAATTTGATAGTTACCTCAGAACAGGTCCCTCCTTTGATCATCCCTTGGGACTATATTGCACACAGGATTGTCCATGGGGCTTTCGTACTTCATTTTCAGCTTTCAATTAGCCATGATTTTGATATGTGCACTGGGCCACTTTATTAATTTGATGTCAGCTAAGACTTCAGCTGGGTGTAAGAATCAGTCTTAGTGCCTTTGGGCATTAAAAGGAAAAAGTTCCCTGGGATCCCGCTGATTGTTCTCGCGTGATACTTGCTGGACAAGGTGGGTATGAGGAGTGGTGAGGGCAGCGTCAGACTTGGAATGATGCCTTCAAGAGCTGAACAGGATACTGGTACTCACCAACCGGGCCCACATATGGCGAATGGACACCGGTAAGGGGCAGGTGAAACCATATCCTGGTAGGTGTTAGTGCCTTCAGTAGGGCAAGGTGTGGTGTCCATACAGCAACATAGGTCCGTTTCTTCAGGAGAAGGAAGTAATGAAAGTGGAAAAGGGAGGGCTTACGCAACTACAGAAACTGCTCCAGAAAATGGAGACGGCAAGAGTTAAACTGTGAAAGAACAGTATGCACATGGAATCAAATTTAGCTCCACATCTATCTGCAACATTCTCCTCAAAGTCTCACTGTAAGAAGCTGAAAATGTTTTAATTGAATGAGGCCATCCTCGCTGAGTAACTTCCTTTTAATGTGATTTTTTTTTGAAGCGCATGCAGCAGCTGCCCATACGTCACACTGACATATGTACAATTCTTTGGGTTAAGAGTGGTTTAACTGCTGACAGACCTCTTGCGATGGTTGGGTCATCAGGATTGAGGTGTGACCATCAATACAGCAGTCGGTGTGGCTTTGGGCATGTTCCAGCATTCCCACTGATTATATTTGGAAAAAGAAGTGTAAAACAGATCTCATAATGGAACACACACGTGTTCTAGGAAAGTAAAACTCTTCACAAAATACAAATAAAGAAAACGTTTGCATTTGTGCCATGGCCTCGACCTCAAGCTTATGCACTGTTGCACAGGTTCCCAGTTTAACTCTTAGGTTCCTGGAAACATATTTAGGAGAGTGAAGGAAAATAGTTCTGTTTTTTGGGTTCATTTGACTGCTCGATATGCAGCACAGAAGGAGGCCACTTGGTCCATCGCGCCTTGCTAGCCCTTTTCACCTAATTGCATTCCCATGTTTTCCTCTCATAATCTTTAAAATTTCAAAATTTTGAATATCTATTTCCTTTTTAACAATGGTAGCTTCTGCATCCACTGTTGCTTTTGATAGGGTGTTAACTGGCCTCTGTGTAAATAAATTACTTTAACCTCTCCCTTTATTCTAATGATGATGATTTTAAGTTTCTGATTCCTAACTCGTTGACCAGTGGGAATAGACTTTCCCAGGCTATAGCATTAAAATATTCTGAAATTTTGAACACCTCTTTCACATTTCTCAAACTACTTTATTCCACTCGAAGGAGCCTCAGATCCTTGAGATTTTCCTCAGAACTAAACTCAGAACTTTAAGGGCAGCACGGTAGCACAGTGGTTAGCATAGTTGCTTCACAGCAACAGGGTCCCAGGTTCAATTCCCGGCTTGGGTCACTGTCTGTGCGGAGTCTGCATGTTCTCCCCGTGTCTGCGTGGGTTTCCTCCGGCTGCACCGGTTTCCTCCCACAGTCCAAAGATGTGCAGGTTAGGTGGATTGGATGTGTTAAATTGCCCCTTAGTGCTCAAAAAAAGGTTAGATGATGGGGGGGGGGGGGGGGGATAGGGTGGAGTTGTGGGTTTGGGTAGGGTGCTCTTTCCATGGGCCGGTGCAGACTCGATAGGCCGAATGGCTTCCTTCTGCACTGTAAATTCTATGATTCTTTGAACTAAAGCTTGGCATAACCGAAGAGAATCTTTTTTCTCCCATGACCCTCTCCACGTTTATGCCTGATTTTGCATTACACCTGATCCATATCACGCCAGCCTCTGTATTAATCCAAGCTTCTATTGTATATCTGCTTCTATGTTAAGCTTCCTTCTCATTTATATCAACTTTTATATTGCATCTATTTGTGGATCTGATGCTGAAACACATACAGAAGCTCTCAGACCTGGTATGAAGAATGTTTAAAAACAGGAAACTGTCACTTCTGATTATTCTCCATTTAAGGTACTGTACATCTCCAGTGGCAACTACATTAATGGAGATAAGCCTTTGGTGTAAACAAGCATTTGCCAGTGCCATATGCGAGATCAAAATCGGAAATATCTACGTTTGACAGGCACTATATTTCTTTATAATTACATAAGCACATTAAGACATATAATTGTGCAGCTTATACATCATGAAGGTAGCTACGGTTATTTAGTCCTCTGAGCAGGATTTTCTTGACCCCAGAATGTGGGGCTGGGAGGTCTGGAGGAAACCAATCGAAGAATGGCGAGCCATGTTGGGATGGCTCCCGCTCATGAGGTAAGCTGCCAATTAAATTTATTAAAGCCCCTACTAGGTGGGATCTTCCTGGCCTACTGGTGTTTTACCAAAGGCGGAGGGGCCCTCCCAAAGTGTGTGGAGGCTGTGAGATTCATGTAGGAAATCTGCCCACAGCCACACAGGGGCATCAGAGATGGATGCTCCATGCCCCAAAGAGGGGCCCACGAGTAGGAAAGGCTGACCCAGTGGCCTCAATCCAGAAGGCCTTCCCACTCGGAATCTCTCATTTTTAATTTTACTCTTCCCGCCTCCCTGAGCTGCCTATCCAGGTTGAGCCGCTGCGGCTCTACATTTGCCAGACCTTGTATTGGACCAGTAGCAGCAGGAGCTCGCCTGTCGCCCTTCATTGGATGCCAAGCCTGGAGCCAGCCAATTAGGAGATCATCTTCAGTAAAATCGTTACTGGCAAGTGTAGACTCGGGAGCCCCATTTCCTTCCGAAATCAGGGTCGCTAAGCCTCTGGCTATTGGATTTATGCTGATCTTTGCTGCAGCAATCCAAAAATACTGCCTCACTTTCTTCCGCCTTTCATCCCGTAACTCCTTCTCCTTCAAGTGTTTGCAAATCTTCTAATTAAACAAAAGGCACAATGGTTTCAGACTCAATGCAAGGTGGCCAAAATAAATCTCTCCTAAACCTTTTCTCTCACTCTCATAGTGATGCTTTTAAATCGACGACTCCTCATCCCTGATTCCCCAGCCAAAGTCTTTTTCAATTCAAACTTTTAAAAATCTTTTATCATTAAAAAAAAACGCCATTAAATCATCTCTAGACTTTCTCTGCTCCAATGGAAATAGTCTCCTACAAGGATGTGTGCTCTCATCCTGACATCATGCGGGATAATAAATTTTGCAAGCTTTGTATGACTTCAATATCATTCTGCATACAAAAGTTTAACGAACCTATCGGAATTTCTCCAAATGGAGAAAATCAAATTCGCCATCTGTGGGTCGGAAGAGGGCTTCCACAAAACGTGGGAGCCATTCGCCCAACTGTTCCGAGATCTGTTTGTGGCCAACACGTAAATAAATAAATAGCCAGTAGCCAGGGAAAAAAAACAGGACACGATAGAAGGTGGAAAGTGAGGGAGGACCAGGGGTGGGGCGGGGGGAAGCAAGGTGAGGTAGCAAACCCCAGCAAGAGAGAATGGGGGGCTGCAGTGAAGAAGGGGGGAAGGGAGGGAAGGAGGGATAGGGGAGAACAAAAAAGGGGAGTCAGAAGGGGGAACAGATAAGGAAAACAAAAATGGAGGGGTGGGGGAGAGCACAGGGGAAGACAACAGTGGCAGCAACCACAGCATGGTGAGAGAACGCAGAGAAAAATGGGAAGGCGAAACGAGCAATGGCCCAGTTAGATGATTGGTAAAAAGGAAAGAAGAGAGGGGAGAAAAGACCCCTCCGAAGGAGGTCTGGATATATTTCCTGGAGCATATGTGTTTTGCTTTGTAAGGTATATACCGGTATCCATAACTTGGACAAAACTGTATTTTAAAACAATTATAAAAAGGGAGGGCATCAAGGGAGGTGGGTGGGGGAGGGGGGGTCAGCGAGAGGGGAGCTGGGTGGGGGAGGGTAGGGAGGATTGTACACTGAGCCAGATGGCGACCGACTGTAAATAGAAAAACCTAAGAAGAAGCCTTTGTGTACTGTACAATAAACGAAAACGAACGGCAATGTATATAATTTTGAAAAAGCTAATAAAAATATATTTTCAAAAAGTTTAATGAGAGTCCAATTATTACTGTGCACAAACTGACCGTAGTTCTTCATTCCTGTACACTCTGCACCTATTTGTCAAGCCCATTGTGCTATTTAGCTTTTTTTTAATGGATTCCCCTCCCGTGGCTTGTCTTCAAGGAATAATGCCCAGCACTCTCCATTTCTCCGTCAGTGCTTTTCAATTCAGTCCATATTGTTATTTCCTTTGATACAGCCCATGTTTATTCCCACAAATATCTCCATGTTAAATTGCATCTGCCACTCGTTTGCCCATTCCGCTATCCTGCTTGTGCCCAGTCTGAAATCATCTGCCACCCTCCTCGCCGCGCCTTTTGCTGATTTTCTTATCAGCGTTCTGCAGCGTTCCCCTCGGGATGATAGCGTGTGACCAGCTGCTGCCGATTTGTGCCATTGTTGTTCTGTTTGCAAGTTGGGTGGAGGCAAGTGGTGGTTGTTATTATGGATTCCTGCTACTTTCGTTATTTAATGTCAACACTGCACATCCACCCCACCCCCCCAGCCCCCTCTCCCCATCCTCTATTGAAGCATCTGACCTTTGCTTGACTCCAGAGAGTAGAGCAGAAATCAATACATTTTGTCTGGGGCATTCCAAGAACTCTTGTGCCCACCACAGCGCCAATCCTGCACACCGTACATTTCTACTGTAAATGATTTAAATAGAAGTCTCACAGTGTGACATTTGGTGCGGATATGCCACAGTTAGTAATAACTTTATTAATCTTTGTGACCCTTCAACAGATGTCCAACATATGAATTGGATTCAAGATTTCGTATGAATGTGCAACCCAATTAACTCGCTCTGTGATTGTACAAACTACAGAAGCAGTTTTCCTTATTTGGACTTTGCTTGCAGACTATTTGTTCCTGTTCAATGAATCCAGTCAATCTGAGAGAAAAGTATGCAAACAATCTGCCAAATCCAACAACAAGGGACCACAGAGAATTGTTGCATTGCGACTTTTGACTTAAACCAGCCAACAAGTGACAACAAGTGGTGAATAACTAAAAGAAGGGCATTATGTAAAGCTTCTCACAAAACATACCAGATGCACTGATTTCTGGCGAGGTGAAGTAGTAAGTGATGCACTATTTACACTGATCACTGCTGCAGTTTTGTGAGGATTCTGGTCGCAGTCAATTTAGAGGAAAATATAGAGCACGACCTAATCGAGACCTCGGCAGGGAACACCCCGACGAACCCGGACTTAGTCCCATCTCCTCCACTGGTCCCCGTTAGTGGAGACCAGTACTGAGCGGCGCTCGCCCGAGATCTCCGAGGCGAAGGGCTTAGATCCCAACGTCTCTGGTAGATCATGGGAGAGCATATTAGAGTGAGGCTAGCTGTCAGACTCTGATATGCAGATTTGCAACTAATGATCCGGTCTGTAATGGACGGGGTTCAGCTCGCAATGTCTTGCGGGTTCGGATTAGATCTCGGAAGGAGCCAAGCCGGGCAGGTCCCGGAAGAGGGAAGAGGGATCTCCCGGCATCTACCGGCCGCGCCATGGTATCTTTCGGGCGCAATTCAGTCGATAGATTGCACCTACAGACGACTCTGTATATCTGGCTGAGCTTCATAAATGGGAGGTTAATGTCAAATTCATTGGATATGTGTATGGGCAGGTCATGTACAGCACTGGATGTCATTGCCACTCTGAAACTGACTGCAACTTCAGGGCATTGAGCATATGCAGTTCAGTGCAGAAATCCTGATTTTAGGCCAGCGTTTATTGCTATCTCTAATTGCCCTTGAGAAGGTCGTGCTGAGCTGCCTTCTGAAACCACTGCAAGTCCTTGTGGTGTAGGTACACCCACAGTGCTGATAGGGAGGGAGTTCCAGGACTTTGACCCAGCGACAGTGAAGGAACAGTGATATATTTCCAAGTCAGTATGGTGTGCGGCTTGAAGGGAAACTTGAAGGTGCTGGTGTTAGAATTCCGACGGTGCAGAAGGAGGCCATTCGGTCCATCGAGTCAACACCAACCCTCTGAAGGAGCACCCTACCTAGGCCCACTCCCCTGCCCCATCCCCACATCCCACCTAACCTGCACAATAAGGGGCAATTTATTACGGCCAATCCGCCTAACCTGCATTTCTTTGTACTGTGGGAGGAAACTGGAGCAACCGGAGGAAACCCAGACAGACACAGGGAGAATGTGCAATCTCCACACAGGCAGTCACCCAATGCCGGAATTGAACCCAGGTCCCTGGCGCTGTGAGACAACCGTGCTAACCACTGTGCCATGTTCCCATGCATCTGCTGTCCTTAGTCTGTTTAAGACTTCCATCTTGTTTCTTTCATTGGTAATGACTTTACTTTGTTTATCTCTATTTGGAGGAGATGGAGAAAATGTGATAGTTGTGATCATGGGTTGGGAAGATGTCAAAGGTCCATCAGTCCATCACTCAATGCTGCAAAACAGGTTGTACTGTGGGCTTCCCCATCCCCCACCACTCCACCCCCTTAACACCCTCCCCACCAATCTAACAATCATTTACATCAATGAGAACTTCAACCGATGTTTTTGTCATAATACCTCCTACTTACACCCCACAAGTATCTGCCAATCTTTAATTTGGCCAAGTAATTTTTTTTTTGAATGTTTTATTTTAATGCCATTAGTTTCCTGTTTGCAAGTCTGTGAAAATCCATTAATGTGATGGGTTGTTTGGACTGCCTGATGGCATCAGTCCAACTCCACGCTGCGAATCCCCAGAATTCTGCCATTAATTGCTATACCGCTGAACAGGGCTTGATCTGAAACTCTTAACTGAGGGATTGCTAAATTCGTCACAGTCAGTGACAAAAGCCCTTGCCTCACCGCCTATAACAACACCCAGACCATTATTTCCTATCAAATCACATTTGAATGCAAAGCGTGTGGTAATCAGTGTGGTAATCAATTAACCAGATTGATGTTTGGAGGTCAAGGTTGTTTAATGACAGTGGAACTCTCCTACGAACATAGGATTTAGAACATAGGCAGGAGTAGGCCATTCGGCCCTTTGCGTCTGCTCTGCCATTCAATAAGATCATGGCTGACCTGAAATGAATTGAAAATCGCTTATTGTCACAAGTAGGCTTCAAATGAAGTTACTGTGAAAAGCCCCTAGTCACCACATTCCGGCGCCTGTTTGGGGAGGCTGGTATGGGAATTGAACCGTGCTGCTGGCCTGCCTTGGTCTGCGTTAAAAGCCAGCGATTTAGCCCTGTGCTAAACCAGCCCCTGGTTGTGGTCTCAACTCCACTTTCCTATCTGTCCCTCGTAACCCTTCGCTTCCTCGTCTAACAAAAATATCCACCTCTGCCTTAAATAAATTAAATAATCCAGCCTCCATTGCTTTCTGGGGAAGCGCATTCCACAGACTCTCTGAGAGACAAAAATTCTTCTCATCTCAGTCTTAGAAGGGAGACGTTTTATTCTTAAACTGTGTCTCCTAGTTCTAGTCTCCCACATGAGTGGAGGCCTTGGAGGTGTCCACCCTATCAAGTCCCCTCAGGATCTTTCAAGTTTCAATGAGATCAACTCTCCTTCATCCAATGGGTACAGACCCAACTTCTTCAATCTTTCTTCACAGGATAAGCCGACTCATTCTGAATACATGTGGCCAAAAATTAATGGTAATATAGCGAAGGAAACAGCCCATTGGTTCATTGGAATCATCACTGGAAATGCGGAAAGGCATTAAAGATTGATCCAAAAGCCAAAGAGAGACCTAGAGAAATAACTGGTCGCAGAGATTTAACAGAAGAGTGTAACAAAATGTCAGCACTGTTACAGTAAAAGCTCTCAAAGATGAAAAGAGGATTGAAATGGACGGTGAAGACAAAGAACAGTAAATATATCGAATTATCATTTTCTCCATCTCCTCCAAATAGAGATAAACAAAGTAAAGTCATTACCAATGAAAGAAACAAGATGGAAGTCTGAAACAGACTAAGCAGATTCAGAACAAACAAGCTGCCAGTGATGGATGGTATTTACTCCAGACGGTTGAAATACGCTTCGGGAAATATTGGTGAGACGTGGGCCCCAACCTCCGAGCTCTTGGGCAGTGTAATTGGGTGAGTGGGTACCTCTAAGATAAGTTCCCATGGGAACTCCCCACCCCTGCGGGACTCTCTCCAGCCCCCACCCCCCACCCCCCATTGGAACTTTCCACCCCTGCAGGACTCTTCACCCATGGGAACTCGCCTCTCCCATGGGACTTCGACCCGGCATGGACACCATTCCAGGCCCCAAATACCACCACTCCCCACGGGACTATAACCATCCCATGATGTATGTATTAATTAACCTCTCCCCCACAAGACCTGACTTCTGACTGCCAACTTCCCTTCTCCCCCTCTACCATGGTGTGCAGGCCCTATTCCCGTCCCCTGGCTAGGACCGACACGCATTCCCTGGACTGACGACTGTCTCTGTGCCACCACTGGCCAGGCCCAAGTGCTGACCTTTCCGGGCTTACAGCAACTAGTGCCGTACATAAGGGTTTACTAACCTGCACCTACTTAACTGAGCGGCCCTCGATGGTAGGCCCCAGGAGTGTGCTGCATTGCCGGATTACACGCAGCCTGAGTCAAAAGGTTGGGTGAGATAGGATCACCAGGATTTCCTGGGAAGTAATTTCGAGCGGAAGGGCAATATGACTCACTCGCCGCACCAGCGGAAGATACGGCCCGTTGAAAGTCATTGATGGGATCACTGACTAGCGGGGAGCTACCGGCAAATTGGAACAAGGTGGGAATGTAGTTTACACCTTTGAAAAAGGAAATGGATTGCGTACAGACAAATATTACTATTCTGCATAAAATAATAGCATCAAATATCATCAGTAAATCTGGTGACTGTCAACAAAATGATTGAGTGAATATTAGTCAATGTGATGAACTGCTTCAACCTCTTTGGGTAAGGGTCATGGTTATGATCAGTGAAGGAGGGGTGGATGGATTGTCCCTCTTTCCACAGTCCACATTGAGTGCAACAGGTTTTTTTTAACAAAAGCATATACTTTCCAATTCAGTGAGTGTTTAATTGTTTATGCGCTGTGGCTATAAAAGGCACAAACAGACAGGTTTTCTTGAGTCCTATTATAAAAGAAAAAAGTATAGCTTTTATTGTTCTTAACCTGGTCTAAGAAAAATTATATAAACACTCCAACTTTCGTGTTGAGGTAATCCAGCTCCGGTAGATTGATGAATTGAGTGGATCCAGGCTGAGCTCGGTGTCCATTCTGGTTTTGGCATTAGGTTGGTTTAAAGATGTAGATGGACGATTTATCTGTTCTGGAGACAGCGGCTGCTGGGTTGAGTTCTTTAGAATCTCTGGGCAAAATCTAATGGCCGCATTGCGCCCGATTTGGGATGCACCGTGGCCGGTAGATCTTGCGAGAGTCCTCTCGCGAGATTTACCTGGCTCACCACACCTCGCGACATCTAACGGGATCTCATGAGACATCGCGATCTGGATACCGCCCACGATGGGCTGGACTTAAATTTGCATATTTAAGTATGCAGTCAGGCACACTTGAATATGCACTCGCCGGAGCTAACCAGCGCCCGGGATGGAATTCCCTCGCTGAGGAGACCCCAGCTGAGCGCCGTTTAGCAGTGGTCTCCACAAACGTGGACCAGGTGTACTGGCACTAGGGGGGGGGAGTCTTCCAGGTGATCCCTGAGTGGTTGGGGTCTGGGCAGGATGGTACCCTTGCACCCCTCATATCACCCGGGCACCCTGGCACTGACAGTCTGGTAGTGCCAAGTTATCCGGGTGGCATTTCGCCCACTTCAGAGATCGGGCACAGGGTGGAGTCTGGGGAGCTTGATGATCTTATGAGGTGGGGTCCGGGGAGCTTGATGACCCTGTTATAAATGCGTTGCAGTGTTGGGGATGGGTCAGGAGGCCGCGGTGGGGGATCTAGAGATCACCGATCTCTTCCTGCACTGGCGAGCAGAGCTTGCTAGTGAAGAAAATGGGATGAGTGTGGCCTCGGCTGGATGTTCCTCGCCGAGGCCCGGAATGAAACAGAGTTCCATTTAATAGCAGGGTTTTTCTTGGCGCTGGGAAACACCCGGCTTAACGTGCTCAACACAGGACTCTGCTTCATTGTTCATCTGCTTCACTGCCCTGCCCTGTCCCTGACCACTCAGGGGGCTCCAATGGCCTCCGAGACCACGAGAGTGGACATCATGCCTCGTCTCTGCTTGTGAAGACCAGTACTAATGGGTGCCTGGTGAGGCCTCGCCCGTGCGGCCGGTGGGTCCCGGATGCCAGGTGCATGCGGCCTCAAACTGGCCACGCATATTTAGATGAGCCTAAGGCCTCATTTGAATATGATTATCTGGAACTCGCCCTCGCTGGGTGCCCCGGGTCAGATGGGCCATCCAGCGCCCAGCAAGAAGCTAGAATTGGGATTCTCCCACGATGCACCCGGCGCAACGGGAACAGCGCCAGGTGCAACAGGATGGGAAAATCAAGCCCAGTAAGACTGAGAGGACATTGATGACAAAAGGTGTGAATTTCACGGTTGGTTTTGCCTCACCAAATCCATTTAGGAAAGGCACCCAACAGAGGGTTAAGAACATTCCGGAGTTCTGACTCTCGGAGGTCATCTTAACGGCTTGCTGTCGCAGTCGTTTAAAACTTAATGGTTTTCTGCCATCAAATTCATAGACATTTCTTAATGAAGCATGGCTTCATAACAGTCACCCTAGGTGGATTCAGACTTCCAAAAGGACATTAGTTAAAATTAAAACTGTGGCAATTGGAATAAAATATGGGAATGGATAAGTAATGGGCTGAAAAGGTAGGGAATAACGGGCCTCATTCTCCGACCACCCGCCGGGTCGGAGAATGGCCGTTGGCCGCCGTGAATCCCGCCCCCGCCGAAGTCTCCGGTACCGGAGATTGGGCGGCGGCGGGAATCGGGCTGCGCCGGTTGGCGGGATCCCCCGCTCAATTCTCCGGCCCGGATGGGCCGAAGTCCCACCCAGAAATTGCCTGTCCCGCCGGCGTAAATCAAAGCTGGTATTTACCGGCGGGACCAGGTGGCGTGGGCGGGCTCCGGGGTCCTGGGGGGGGCGCGGGGTGATCTGACCCCGGGGGCTGCCCCCAAGGTGGCCTGGCCCGCGATCGGGGCCCACCGATCCGCGGGCGGCCCTGTGCCGTGGGGGCACTCTTTCCCTTCCGCCGCCACCACGGCCTCCACCATGGCGGAGGCGGAAGAGACTCTCCCCACTGCGCCTGCGCGGGAAACTGTCGGCGGCCGCTGACGCTCCCCTGCATGCGCCGCATTTCCACGCCAGCTGGCGGGGCAACAAACGCCATTTCCGCGCCAGCTGGCGGGGCAACAAACGCCATTTCCGCCAGCTGGCGGGGCGGAAATCCCTCCGGCGTCGGCCTAGCCCCTCAATGTTGGGGCTCGGCCCCAAAGATGCGGAGCATTCCGCACCTTTGGGCCGGCGCGATGCCCGTCTGATTGGTGCCGTTTTTGGCGCCAGTCGGCGGACATCGTGCCGTTGGGGGAGAATTTCGCCCAACCTGTTAGAATATTTATGCCTGAGTGGAGGAGGGCATTGTATGGCATCCCTCAGGACTGGGTGTTTGTGCCACTATAGTTTCTAATTTACATACATAAGCTTGATTCAGAAACTCAAAGCAAAGTGATCAAATTTGCCAAATGATACAAAACCAGGAAGAACAACGGAACCGGAGGAGGCAGCTGTGTAAGTGCCGAGTGAACTATCTGTGACAGTGGCAATGCAATATCTGTGGTATTAACAATAATAATGTGTTCAAACAATGTTTTAATCAATCAATTTTCACCCTCAAATACGAAGTGTTCTCAGACCGTCCAACAGCATTCCAAATGCACCCATGTATCAATGCATCCTTCGGCTTTAGCCGGAGTTTTCTACATTTCTGGAATGTGAGGGGAAATACAAAGTAGATATTAGTTATCTTGCCTGTGCGGTGAAAGGGAAATTCCACTTGTGAAGCGTCCTCGATGATCGCCACGCCCATCCAATTTCTCACCCAGTCCCGGGGTTTACCCTGGATCCCCACAACTTTCGATTTAATTCATAGATTTTCAGGGGAAGCTTTGCCAAAAACCCTTTCGGAAGTTGAGGTTCACCACGTCAGAGAGCTTACTACAGCCTGCTTGGGTTATCACTTCCTTTAAAAAGTGGAGTCAGAGAGGCCTACACGCACAGAAAAGGCCCGTCGTGTCTGCGCCAGTCAAAAACAACCACCTAAATATTCCAATCGCATTTTCCAGCTCCTGACCCATTGCCTTGTCTGTCTTGGCATCGTAAGTACACAGCAAAATACTTGTTAAGTGTTACGAGAGCCTCTGCCTGCACCACCCTTTCAGGCAGTGGGTTACAGACACCCACCACCCTCTGGGTGAAAAGGTTTGTCCTCACATCCCGGCCAAATCTCATGCACCTTACTTTAAATCCACACCCTCTGGTCATTGATCTTTTCACCAAGGGGAAAAGTTTTTTCCATTTATTCCCCTCATAATTATATACATTTCAATCAGGTCTCCCTTCAGTCTCCTCTCCACCAAGGAAAACAACTCCAGTCTATCCAATCTCTCTTCATAACTAAAATTCTCCGGCCCAGGCAACATCCTGGTTAATCTCCTCTGCACCCTTTCCAGTGGCTATCACATCCTTTCTATAATGTAGTTTCCAGAACTGCACACAATACTCTAGCTGTGGCCTAACCAGCATTTTATACAGTTCCAGCATAACCTCAATGTCGTTGGCTAATCATGGTAATTATACCATATGCCTTCTTAACCACTGTATCTACCTGCCCTGCTACCTTAAGGGAACTGTGGACATGCACACCAAAGTCTCTCTGATCCTCGGTGCTTCCAGAGGAGGAGGTTGGCGAGACAAAATCTTTACTTTCTCGATCTCACCCACCCCCCCCAGTTACCACATGGGTTTGAAGCTTATGGTGCCATATTTAAATGGCGCCCAGGCAGTCATTCATTCTCTGCAGGCCAGCTGCCCCAGATTAAAATGTACATTAATGCCCTGAACCAGTAGCAAACTCCATCCCCATCTTTCAGCGAGTCCTTCATGGAGATTCTCCTCCAAACCACCGAGGAAAGGGAGGCTCTCCTTCCAAGGGGTGGGAGCAGGAGGTCCTTCCACCTGACCATGCAGCCAAGGAGGAAGACTCTGGGGTGGGGAGTTCATGCCTATGGGATTCTTTCTGTGTTAGAAATGGATGAATGATCTGCGCGCTCTGCCAGGGTAAGTGCACAGCCTACTCACTGTCACACATGACCAGCAGATGGGACATCAGCATGAATGTGTGCCAGACACTTTAAGATCACCGTTTAATATTAGCTTCTGGGCAAAGAGCTTCTCAATCACTTACTGGGGAGGCAATCAGCAGCTACAATAGGCAGTACTGCGTCTGAACAACTCAAAACACCCAATTTTATCACAGTCAATCCTTCTATCGTCCTGCAAGACAAGATTGCCCATAACAAGAGAGAGTGTGCTGGCAGCCCGGGAATCCGCACCCTTTCAGACTTCAAGCAACCGGCCATAGAGCTGGCAGGAGAGTCGCCGCACTCCAGCGCCTGTTCCGGTCCACAGAGGGAGAATTCAGAATGTCCCAATTACCTAACAGCAAATCTTTCGGGACTTGTGGGAGGAAACCGGAGCACCCGGAGGAAACCCACGCAGACACGGGGAGAACATGCAGACTCCACACAGACAGTGACCCAAGCCGGGAATCGAACCTGGGGTCCTGCAGCTGTGAAGCAACAGTGCTAACCACTGTGCTACCATGCCGCCCAGTAGGGAACAACTGGAGCTGTACATAATAGTTTAACGTGTTAAATAAAATATAAGTTTTGATTTTCTTTACAACTCGGTTTGGACTCCTTTTGTTGCCCCTTACAACACTTTCCCAGTGTGTAGTTTATAATTTCACATCCACAAGGTGAGGCAATACACATCACTTGTGATGCTGCTGCCCAGCCACTACATCCGGCAGCCACTTTTTGCAGGAAACCATCCTCGGGAGATGTGCTCATCGAGATTATTGATTGAAATGCTGCTGCTGCATTGATGTCTGCTCTTTGGGGATGGTGCGAGTCGTTGTTGTGACTTACGTTAGATTTGTATGCCCAGTGTATTGTTTAGACTGGCTTTACTGTAGAAGAGGCGCTTTTTGAAAAATGTACTGGAAACCTTCGACACCCATAGGTAGTGGCGTGGTGGGAAACTTTGAGGTGCAGGAACTCTAAGAAAATGCTTTGGCCGTATAATTTCAAAATCTACTATCACATTGTTTTCCTATGCATTCATCATTTGAGTCCCCAAATGGCATTAAAAAGATGCTTTTATGTGAAAGTGTTAACGCCGGTAGGTAGCGAGGGATCTCCGAGGCCCCCAAAAGAATCCCTGACCTCCCTCACAGCTCGAACGCAACATGGTAGTGTCCCCCGCCTCCCCCCTCCCCACACCAGGCAACCCTTGCCCGAACATGCATGAGCAAAACATGCTAGCTTGGCACCTTGGCAGTGCCCCTGATGGCTGGCACTGCCACCTGGACACTGCCAGGGTGGTAGGCTGGCATTGCCAGGGTACCCAGGAGGCACCAGAGGTGCAAGGGCACCACCCTGCCCAAAGGGCATGCAACTGTGGACCTCCGATCCCCTTGGAAACCTCCCACGAGTGCCATTCCACCTGGTCCTCGTTTATGGGGCCCTGTACCAAATGGTGCTTGCCGAGGTCCCCGAAGTGAAGCGATTGAATCCCAAAGCCTCAGATACCTTGGGCATCGGTACATTAGAGTAAAGCTTATTGCCTCGGTCTAATATGCAGCTTTGCTAAAAAGTTATCCCCCCATTGTGGGCGGGATTCACCTTGCAACGTCTCGCGAGATGAGGTGTTGCAAGCCGGGTAGATCCCGGGAGCGGCGTTTGAAGGAAGCTGATGTTGGTTCAGAGTGTGAGATCTTCCAGATTCAATGAAAGGTAAAGGCACAATTTACACTGCAAGTCTTCAAACAAGCTGTGACATTGAGGCCGGAATTCTCCAGCCGTTCGCTGGCGGCGGGATTCTCTGGTTTCACCGGCAGTGCATCCCCTCCTGTGGGTTTCCAAGTTTTGTGGCATGGCTTCAATGGGAATTCCCATTAACAGTGGTGGGAGCAGAGAACCTCAGCTTAGCGAATGGTGCACTGCCTCCCACCACCGGGAAACCCGCGGCTGGGAGAATCACACCCGGAATCTAACAAGAGTTTTACTCAGATCAGGTAAACTGCGCAGGATGCAACTCGGCAAGTGCTGCAGGAAGTGGTGATGAAAGGATGGCAGGAAACGGTTCTGAGGGGGCGGGGCATCGCAAAAGCACCGCCGGCCCTTTTTTCGGTGCAAACCGGGATTCCCCGGCCCATCAACGAACGCGATTTCAGCGTCGGAGACCGGAGAATCCCTCCCATGATCTCCACACTTTCCCCAGTCCAATGGAAAGGCTGAGGTAGCAGTGAAAATTGTCAAAGGGATCAGCAAAAAATTGGGTAGGCCCAGTACAGGTCTGTGTAAGGCAATCTTAGAGTGGAGAAACACACTTACTGAAGACATAGGAAGTAGTCCAGTCCAGCAACTAATGTCACGCTGCATCCAAACTATTCTCCCAATAGCTAAAACACCACTAAAGCCAGAAGGAGTAACAGGAGGGAGTGACAAAATCAAAGTGGGCAAATTGCCGTTTGTTAAATCATTGTCAGAGCTGAGAGTTGGAGAGCTGGCTGGAGTGCAAACATTCAACACACTCAACAAACGTCAGCCCACTTGGCAATTTGGAACTTGTGTAAAGCAATCGTCACCTCGATCATATACAGTGAAGTGAATGAGCAGATCCAGTACAGTAAATGCAGACATATGTGTACAACTGGAGAAGCTGCTTCCTCACAGCAGATAAGGAAGATGTGAATTCACCCACCCCACAAGTAACGGAGCAAATATCCATTCCAGAGGTTAACCATTCCCCAATAAAGGTCAACAGCAACAATTACCAGAGCAACAACACTCACCACAGCATTAAAATCCCTTGGAGAGGCAACGTCACCCCAGGAGCGAGCCAACACTTGCCAAATGACCAACATCAACCCACACATGTACCATTAGAAGCCCGGACTGCTTTAAGGATTATGTGTGCAATATATGTGTTGGGACAAATGAAGTTGGATCAGACTAGAATGACCAGTTTTTTGTAAGTGCATGATTATTTTCATTGTAGACCATGCTTGTGCCTGACTTGCAGCTGTAAATTATAGTAGATGCAGATTGGTATTTTAATGTACAGGGAGATGTTTGGAGAAGTGCCTTTGTGCAATGTGGCCATAGGCTTGCCATAATCATGTGACCTCTAATGTTGTCCTTGGTGATTAAAAGCTTGAGAGCAGAAGCCATTTCATTCCACTTCTTGGAGCAATTATGGAGCAGGGTTTAGGATCAGCTCCCAGGCTTTCAGATGCAGCAGTGGAGGTGCTGATTCAAGAAGTGGAGGATACAAAAGTTGTTCCATTCGTCATTTGAGGGTATCCTAATCCAGAGTGGAGCTGCTAATTAGAGACACGGAGGCACAATGGTTAGCACTGCTACCTCACAGCGCCAGAGTCCCTGGGTTCAATTCTAGCCTTGGGTGACTGCGTGGAGTTTGGACATTCTCCCCATGTCTGCGTGGGTTTCCTCCGGGTGCTCCGGTTTACTCCCACCATTCAAAGATGTGCAGGTTAG
Source organism: Scyliorhinus torazame (assembly GCF_047496885.1). Classification (NCBI taxonomy): domain Eukaryota; kingdom Metazoa; phylum Chordata; class Chondrichthyes; order Carcharhiniformes; family Scyliorhinidae; genus Scyliorhinus; species Scyliorhinus torazame. The sequence continues at coordinate 139,598,088 of NC_092724.1, read as the reverse complement.
GTGGATAGGCCATGCTAAATTGCCCCTTAGTGTCCAAAGATATACAGGTTAGGCGGGGCTATCGGGGTTTGGGGATAGGGCGAATTGGGGGGTGGTTTGGGCTTCTTTTAGAGGTTTGGTGCAGATTCGATGGGCTGAATGGCCCTCCTTCTGCACTGAAGGAATTCTATGGTTTTATGGAAGAATTGCCATGTCCTTAAAGTTGTCCTTGAGTTGCATTTCTCAAGAGAAAGGGATCCAGGTGCTTGTCTCAGTGAACATACCATCAGTGGACACAGCAATTCTTCCACCTTGCAGGTACTCCGAAGTCCAAGGCCAAATGAATGGCCCATGTGGTCACCTGGACCTCCAGATATGATGAAATGGTCTTCATGAACTACTTCTTGGTGCATCTATCTACTGCCCATTGCCTGATCTTGAAGATGTCCATGCAGCTGGAAGGAGCCATAAACAAGTGTGATAAGCTGGAACATCACATTGAACCTACCTTTAGTTTATGTTGTTAACTCGTTTAAAATGATCCGGACAATCCCCTTATTAAAACTTCAGTCCTCTCATTTGTTACTATTTTATGATAAATATGGTTATAAATTTACTGTTTTGATGATTTGGTTTTTGTGTTCCAAAAATTGAAGCAGTAACATCCCAAAATTAATAAGGGAACGTTGCACAGGATGGCATTGTACTCAATCACTATTAACCAGGATAGTGCCTAGATTTCAACAATAGCGTGCAATAATTTACATTAAAATTCACCAGGATAAAAGCAGTTAACCAGATAATACAGATACAAATGGTTATTTGAAACACAAAGCATATCAAGCTAGATTTGCGATGTGAACAATCCACATACCCAATTACTGATGCAAATATACAAAAATCTTTTGTGCACAGAAATGTATATGCGAAGTGGTAAACAGACAAACTTGCTTAGTATAATCAAAGGAGTCTCTGAGTTGTCCCAACACTTAGTAATCTCCCCTGGCAATGCTCGTAACACTGAGTAATCTCCCATGGCATTGCTCCTAATGATTACAGGACAACGTGTTTCCTAGCAATAGTGACGTTTTCAACAAAATGCGACCAAGTTGTAGGAAGTGAGCACGAGACATGCCAGAAATATGCGCTAGGTACACGGCATTTAATCTATTTCTGATTAGGGTTTGGGTTAATCCCAGGAGCTCCAGGTTCTTTTTTCACCTCCTGCTAGTTTTCTTCCATTTTGTTCACTGCTTTTCTGAAAATAGGGATTCTTAATGTTGGTAGTATTCGCACTGGCAATCTCTCAGTACCTGACTGAAGTTGCCGTTTTATCCCGTGTGACTATGAGCGATGCTTCACTGTGAGCTTGAGATCCACACATATGCAGACTCCAGCGCAGGATAATGATCAAGATTGGTATTGGGAATCCTGACTGAGTTCCTTGTTGCAAACTAATTCTGCCTCCATAGCTGAGTGCAGTAAATGTATGTTTCTATGAAAAGCACACCTTTGAGACAATTCTGATTCTATTTGTCGTGGATTTGATCTATGTACCATCATCATTAATGTTTTTAAATTCAAGAGATGGTGGGTGTCCTGAATTGCCCCTCAACTTTCAGAATGCGTTTAAGAGTCAACCACATTACTGTGGGCCTGGAGTCACATACAGGCCAGACCAGATAAGGATGGCAGATTTCCTTCCCTGAAGATCATTGTAGCGCACAAAGACTCCGAGAGACGAATAGAGTGAAGTCGATGAGGCTTTATTAAGCGTGTCTGTTCCCCCGCAGCTCGGTAGTAGACTGGCCTGCGGGGGAGGACTCCGGCTTCTTATACTCCGCCTTCAGGGCAGAGCTAGAGGTCAACGGCCAACCAGGACCCGGGATCTGTCAGCCAATGACATTAGGGCTTCCAGTCCCACATGACCCCTAATACATACTACCACATTCACCCCTTGTCAAAAATGAACCCGGCGGGGTGATGCTTCGCATGGTGGTAAGGGTTTACAGGGCTGGTCCTGGGAGGAAAACATTCATATGGCAATACAGTATGTACAATTTTGTCCTGTTTCAACTATTTACAGAAGGTATCGGGAGAAAAAGCAAAATGTTCTTGTGAAAAGTCCATATATTGATTTAGATCGACGCCACGAGTCGGTCGGGCGGTCTGGTCGTCCGTGTCGATCGCCTCGGCCCCGGTGGTGGTGGTGGTGTTTGTTCTGGTGTTGTCGTCTCCGGGAGCCTTACGGTTTCAGCTTGGGCTTTATTCTTGGTCGGGCCCGGGGGGAGGGGGACCGATCCTCCTGGGAAGGGGGCGGTCGCGGGGTGCGGCGGTGGCAGGAAGGGGGGGGGGGTTGGGTGAATGGTGTCGGGGGGTGTGTGTGTTGCCGGCGGGCGCCAGATCTCGCAGGGAGACCGTGTCCTGTCGGCCGTCGGGGTACTCCACGTAAGCGTACTGCGGGTTCGCGTGGAGGAGGTGAACCCTTTCGACCAACGGGTCCGCCTTGTGTGCCTGCACATGCTTTCGGAGCAAGATGGGTCCTGGGGCCGCCAGCCAGGTCGGCAGCGACGTTCCAGAGGAGGACTTCCTAGGGAAGACAAGGAGACGCTCATGAGGCGTTTGATTAGTGCTCGTACACAATAGCGACCAGATGGAGTGGAGAGCGTCCGGGAGGACCTCCTGACACCGTGAAACTGGGAGGTCCCTGGACCGTAGGGCCAGTAGGACGGTCTTCCAGACTGTGCCGTTCTCCCTCTCTTCTTGCCCGTTCCCCCGGGGGTTGTAGCTGGTCATCCTGCTTGAGGCTATGCCCTTGCTGAGCAGGAACTTGGGCAGCTCGTCACTCATGAAAGAGGACCCCCTGTCGCTGTGGACGTATGCGGGGCAACCGAACAGTGTGAAGATGGTGTTCAGGGCTTTAGTGACTGTGGCCGCGGTCATGTCAGAGCAGGGGATGGCGAATGGGAAGCGAGAGTACTCGTCCACCACATTAAGGAAGTATGTGTTGCGGTCGGTGGAGGGGAGGGGCCCTTTGAAATCCAGACTAAGGCGTTCAAAGGGGCGGGAAGCCTTAATCAGGTGCGCACCATCCGGCCTTAAAAAATGCGGTTTGCATTCTGCGCAGATGTGGCAGTTCCTTGTGACTGTACGGACCTCCTCTAAAGAGTATGGGAGGTTGCGGGACTTGATAAAGTGGAAAAACCGAGTGACCCCCGGGTGGCAGAGGTCCTCGTGGAGGGTTTGGAGGCATTTAATTTGTGCGTTGGCACATGTGCCGCGGGATAGGGCATCGGACGGCTCGTTCAGCTTTCCGGGACGATACAAGATCTCGTAGTTGAAGGTGGAGAGCTCGATCCTCCACCTTAAGATCTTGTCGTTTTTGATTTTGCCCCGCAGTGCATTATCGAACATGAAGGCTACCGACCGTTGGTCGGTGAGGAGAGTGAATCTCCTGCCGGCCAGGTAATGCCTCCAATGTCGCACAGCTTCCACTATGGCTTGGGCTTCCTTTTCCACTGAGGAGTGGCGGATTTCTGAAGCGTGGAGGGTTCGGGAGAAAAAGGCCACGGGTCTGCCCGCTTGGTTAAGGGTGGCCGCTAGAGCTATGTCGGAGGCGTCACTCTCGACCTGGAAGGGGAGGGACTCGTCGATGGCGCGCATCGTGGCCTTTGCGATATCCGCTTTGATGCGGCTGAAGGCCTGGCAAGCCTCTGTCGACAGGGGGAAGGTCGTGGTCTGTATTAGAGGGCGGGCCTTGTCTGCGTACTGGGGGACCCACTGGGCGTAGTATGAAAAGAACCCCAAGCAGCGTTTCAGGGCTTTTGAGCAGTGCGGGAGGGGAAATTCCATGCGCATACGTTCGGGATCAGGGCCTATTATCCCATTGCGCACTACGTAGCCCAGGATGGCTAGCCGGTTGGTGCTAAAAACGCACTTGTCCTCGTTGTACGTGAGGTTCAAGGCTTTAGCGGTCTGGAGGAATTTTTGGAGGTTGGCGTCGTGGTCCTGCTGGTCGTGGCCGCAGATGGTTACATTGTCGAGATACGGGAACGTGGCCCGCAACCCGTGTTGATCAACCATTCGGTCCATCTCTCGTTGGAAGACCGAGACCCCGTTTGTGACGCCAAATGGGACCCTTAGGAAATGGTATAATCGCCCGTCTGCCTCGAAGGCTGTGTACTTGCGGTCACTTGGGCGGATGGGGAGCTGATGGTAGGCGGACTTGAGGTCCACGGGGGAGAAGACTTTATATTGGGCAATCCGATTGACCATGTCGGATATGCGGGGGAGAGGGTATGCGTCTAGTTGTGTGTACCTGTTGATGGTCTGGCTATAGTCTATGACCATCCTTTGCTTCTCCCCTGTCTTCACTACTACCACCTGTGCTCTCCAGGGACTATTGCTGGCCTGGATTATGCCTTCTTTTAGTAGCCGCTGGACTTCGGACCGAATGAAGGTCCGGTCCTGGGCGCTGTACCGTCTGCTCCTAGTGGCGACGGGTTTGCAATCCGGGGTGAGGTTCGCAAACAAGGACGGGGGTTGCACCTTGAGGGTTGCGAGGCCGCAGATAGTGAGTGGGGGTATTGGGCCGCCGAATTTGAACGTAAGGCTCTGTAGATTGCACTGGAAGTCTAATCCCAGTAATGTGGGGGCGCAGAGTTGGGGAAGGACGTATAGCTTGTAGTTTTTGAACTCCCTCCCCTGCACCGTTAGGGTAACTATGCAGAAACCTTTGATCTGTACGGAGTGGGATCCTGCAACTAGGGAAATCTTTTGTGCGCTGGGATAGGTGGTCAAGGAACAGCGTCTTACCGTGTCGGGGTGGATAAAGCTCTCCGTGCTCCCGGAGTCGACTAGGCATGGTGTCTCGTGCCCGTTTATTAGCACCGTTGTCGTTGTCGTCTGGAGTGTCCGGGGCCGAGCTTGGTCGAGGCGTTATTGAAGTGAGACGTGGTTGTAGTAGTGGAGCGTCTTCCTCGAACCCCGTGGAGCCGTCGACACTGGGGTCCGTTGTTGCCGCCCAAGATGGCGTCGGGGATGAACAAAATGGCTGCCCCCATACATCGCACGTGGCTGGGGGGTCACAAGATGGCGGCGGGGGTGGACAAAATGGCCGCCCCCATGCGTCGTACAGGTCTGGGGTGGTCCAAGATGGCGGCGCCCTTCCTCCCCTCGTGGTGGCCGGGACCCAAAATGGCGGCGTCTGCGGGTCGCACATGGGGCGCTGGGGGGGTTGGGGAGCGTTAGGAACGCGCGGGGCTCCCTCATCTCTGGGGACAGCGGTGGTCGGGACCCAAATTGGTAGCGCCGGCGGGTCATACGTGGGGCGCGAGGGGGGTGGTTTAGGGGGCGTAAGCAGCGTGCAGGGCTCCCTGTTCTCCCGGGACCGCGGTAGTCGGGACCCAGAGTAGCTGCGCCTGCGGGTCGTACATGGGGCGCTGGGGGGGTTGGGGAGCGTAAGCGGCGTGCAGGGCTCCCTGTTCTCCCAGGACAGTGGCGACCTCGCGGGACCGGCACACAACCGCGAAATGGCCCTTTTTCCCGCAGCTCTTGCAGATTGCTGCGCGGGCCGGGCAGCGCTGCCGGGGGTGTTTCGCCTGGCCGCAGAAATAGCAGCGGGTGCCCCTGGTGCGACGTGGCGTTTGGACCATGCAAGCCTGTGGGGTGTCCGGGGGGGGTGGGTTTGTCGCGACGGGTACGTACGGAGCCCAATGGGCTGCCGCGCGGTCGGGGCCGTAGGCGCGGGTATTACGCGCGGCCACGCCTAGGGAGGTTGCTAGGGCCCGTGCCTCTGAGAGTCCTAGCGACTCTTTTTCTAGAAGTCTTTGGCGGATTTGGGAGGAGTTCATACCTGCCACAAAAGCATCGCGCATTAACATGTCCGTGTGTTCATTTGCGTTCACCGAAGGGCAGCTGCAGGCTCGTCCCAAAATTAGTAGCGCCGTAGAATTCATCTATCGATTCTCCGGGACTTTGCCGTCTCGTTGCGAGTTGATAGCGAGCGTAGATCTGGTTTACTGGGCGGACATAGAGACTTTTCAGTGCTGCGAACGCCGTCTGGAAATCCTCTGCGTCTTCGATGAAAGAGAAAATCTCCGTGCTTAACCTCGAGTGCAGGACCTGTAGTTTTTGGTCTTCTGTGACCCGGCCGGTGGCCGTTCTGAGGTAGACCTCGAAACAACAATGCTTGAAAGCTGCTGCCGCGTTCACTGCGTGGGGGCTGATCCTCAGGCATTCCGGGATGATCCTGAGCTCCATAGTCCTTTTTAGGCACGCTTAATAAATTGTAGCGCACAAAGACTCCGAGAGACGAATAGAGTGAAGTCGATGAGGCTTTATTAAGCGTGTCTGTTCCCCCGCAGCTCGGTAGTAGACTGGCCTGCGGGGGAGGACTCCGGCTTCTTATACTCCGCCTTCAGGGCGGAGCTAGAGGTCCACGGCCAACCAGGACCCGGGATCTGTCAGCCAATGACATTAGGGCTTCCAGTCCCACATGACCCCTGATACATACTACCACACACATTCCTGAACCAACTAGCTTTATTGATTTCATTGATTTCACAGTCACCGTTAGACCTTTAATTCCAGATTTTTATTGAATTCAAATTTCACCAACTGCTGTGGTGGGATTCGAACCTGAGTCCCCAGAGAATTATCCTGGGTCTCTGGATTATTAGTCCAATGACAATACCACTACGCCACCACTTCCTCTGTTGGTTACAGTGTATTACCAACTGGATTTTATAGAACCTGTTTCCAATATTCCCACTCCTGCGTAATGCTGGTGCAACAAGATAACCAGGGGTCAAATAAAACTAGCTCAAATCCTTCTGATAACTACAAAACAGTCAGTTAGCACCTAACTGGTGTGAGTTTGAAAAACATCCTATCCTGTATTAAATAACAGAAAATAAAGCTCACAAGACATTAAAAATATGATATACCACTTTGAATGAGACAGGGGTCACAACTGTATCAGCAAATCAGTATCTCATCAAAGGTCCAAACATTTATAGCATGAGGTTTAAAGCGGCACCTATTTTGGTTACAAGTTGAGTTGCTGGATTCTTATCAAAGGGCATGAATTAACATTTTAATATTAATCTCTGCAGGTAGTCCTCAAATTTTGCTCCACATGTCCTTCAGATTGTAGATAAGGAATACAGCTGGAGATCAGCCCGAGGCTGCTGCTATCCTTTAATATTCCCATAGTGTTGAACTATCCACTTCATCTGCATCTGCCCTTAGTGTGCCTGCTTGGTTTCCTCGCAGATATTTTTTGTTCTTTCCTTTGATAGCCAGTCGACCATGATCTCGGAACTCTAGGTAAAAGTCTTCGGGAATGACACCGTCAGTACAGATTGTCCCGGTGCTGGATATGTACCAGAACTTGCCACCAGAGCCTGTGAAGAAAGAACATACGCGCTCAGGGATATGAGGGTACAGAGCTAGCGTCCATTAAATCAAATTATAAAGAGCCACACAAAGTCATCCCTTCACTATGTGATCAGGCTTCATTTTCTAGTTTACTGGACAACATTGCTCTTCATCATGAATTATTTCCTTACAAATGTTCTGGTAGCAGCCTGCATTTGCAGTTTAATCTTTCTCCAGGTTTATTTCCTTTACGATTAATGCATCTGCTTAGTACCATGGATGCCTACACTTCTCCATTCCTTTGCCACCCTAATAGAATCCTTAGATGATTTTTTTTAAAAATTACCAAATCTCGTGATGTGGGCATCGCTGACAATCCCAACATCAAGTTGCCTTGAGAATGTGGTGGCGGCTCACCTTAAATTGCTCTAAAATCAGTTAGGGGGCAACCACCTCGGTGTGGGACTGGCATGATGCCACACGGGGCAAGAACAGCGGGTTTCCGTCCCCAAAGGCATCACTGAACCACATGGAGTTTTGATGATGATCCAACAGCTTTATTATGGTCATTTGTTACTGATACCAGATATATTCTTTAAACAGAATCCAAATTCTCAAACTGCCATGATGGGAATTGAACTCATGTTCTCTGGACTATTGGGTCCAGCCAATCCTCTTGAGATACTAAGGCTAATACTAATTGGATTTTTAATCTCTATTAAATATAGATATACTTATTTTTATAAATACACATTTATATATGTGGCGGCACGGTAGCACAGTGGTTAGCACTGTTGCTTCACAGCGTCAGAGTCCCAGGTTCGAATACTGGCTTGGGTCACTGCCTGTGTGGAGTCTGCACGCTCACCCAGTGTCTGCGTGGGTTTCCTCTGGGTGCTCTGGTTTCCTCCCACAAGTCCCGAAAGACGTGCTGTTAGGTAATTTGGACATTCTGAATTCTCCCTCAGTGTACCCGAACAGGCGCCGGAGTGTGGCGACGAGGGGCTTTTCACAGTAACTTCATTGCAGCGTTAATGTAAGCCTACTTGTGACAATAAAAATTATTATTATGTAAGTATAAAAATTTATACCTCTATCTTAATCTGGCCTAGATAGTTCACGTTGGGATGTGAGTATACACATTAATGATTTCATTGCTGTATTTGGTCATATATTGCTGGATAATCTTTTACTGCATTCGTGGCTAGAGACTTTATTAAAAATTTGTGGCTTTTCAAGATTTTGAAAGTTATGCAGCCGTTTTGAATTACGAAGTAACATGAATGATCTCTGAGTACCATCATGCTTCGTAAATGCAGCGCCCTAATTAATCAAGGGTAGAACACTTCATGAATTGCACAATGTGCATTGTTTTATAGAATTTGCAGCAGCTTATTTCAGCTTTTCATCATCCTCCCAGTCTCAAGTTTATAACATCTCATTTGGATGGGAGACTACGTTAGGCATGAAATCCCCACGGTAATGCCAGTGTATTGTGTATTTACAATGAATGCACAAAGTTAAGTGATGGCAGCAAGCTTTTCAAATTCTGTCAGGAAGGAAGAACTCACATTTGTATAGAATCTTATCATATCCTCAAGATGTTGCGAAGTAATTCCTATGCAATGAATTTCTTTTTTGTTCCGAAGTGTGGCCATAATTGTTCTGCAGGTAGATGTGGCAGCCAATTTGTACACAGTGAAGTTTGACAAGCCCAATGAGATATGTGAATAATTGATCCATTGTTGGTTAAGGATTGCAGGTTGAACTGCACCCCAGGAAAGCTTGTTGCAATTTGTTAAAGAGTGCCATAAGATCTTATACATCTACATGAAATGGTGAACAGATGGGGATTGATTTTAACCCGACTCACCAAGTGGAAAGCAGGTGAGTGGGCAATTGAAACAGGGCAATGTCCTTACTCTCTCATAACGCAATCCTTTTGCACCATTTTGAATTGTAACCAACAAATGGGGGCCTCATAAAGCTATGCAAAAAGCAGCCTGATTACATTTTAACCGGTGTCTGAGCAGGAAAGCTGCCACTGGAGTGCTCCTCCATGACCCACAGGTACGTCATGACCTCCCATGCCCTAGTCCCCTCACTTTCCCTCCCACGAGGTACTCCTAAGATCCCTTCCCCACCATTTTCTGGAACCTGGAGGGTTCGTTCAATGCTTTTCTGCTGATTGTTGCTCTGCACAACTTCACTCCCAGCATTGGAATGAAACCTGGTGGTTTAAATCGCCCCGACCTCCTACTGCAATAGGCAGGTGAGAAACTAACTTGCTCTAAGTTAAAGCCCACATCATGACACACTGTTAGCACCAGGGTCCTGGGAACTGGGTTCAATTCCGGCCTCGGGTGACTGTCTGTGTGGGGTTTGCACTTTCTCCTTGTGTTTGCATGGGCTTCCTCCAGGTGCTCCAAAGTCTTTTTTGTTTTTGTTTGTTTTTTTATAAATTTAGAGTACCTAATGTGCAGGTTAGGTGGATTGGCCATGCTAAATTGCCCCTTCATGTCCAAATGGTTCGGTGGGGTTACTGGGTTATGAGGATAGGGTGGAAGCATGGGTTTAAGTAGGGTGCTCTTTCCAAGGGCCGGTGCAGACGCGATGGGCCAAATGGCCTCCTTCTGCACTGTAAATTCTATGATTCTTTGGACTCTGTTTGATGTCTCCTCTGAATCAGCACTTCAGTCAGTGCAGCACTCCCATAGTAATGTACTGTTGGCCAGATAGCATGCTCAAGTCCTGGACAGGGGGCTGAACCGGGCAACGTTCTGACTCAAGGGTGAAAGTGTGATGTCTTATACGGTAAATATGCACCCCTCCTATTCCAAAGACTTGTAAACTAGTGGTTCCGCCTTTTCTGAGGTGCCACCACTACACTGAAGCGACTGGCATCTAGCTATCTCATCTCATTAAGGTCAACTTGCAGACATGAAGATCACTATTGCACTGAAAGTTTACACCACTGAATTCTTCTAATCCATTATTAAATCAATTAAATGTAGCAAGTAAGTGATGGATGTTTACAAGAGTTAAGACATTCATCACTTTTCCCATGGAAAAGACAGAATGCTGGGAAAAGAGAAAGACTTCCACCCATTTAGCTCTTTTCACAAACATGGCGTGACTCAAAATTTTTTTTACAGCCAATGAGGTACTTTTAAAATGTAGTCACTGTTGTAATGTCGGAAAGGCAGCAACTAATTTTGCACACATCAAACTCCCAGAAAAAGCAACGTGATAATAGCCAGGTCATGTTTTTTTTTTGTAATGTTGATTGAGTAAGAAACAGGACACTAGGGATAACTCCCAGATCTTCTGCAAAACAATGCCATGGGATCTTTACCACCCATCCAAGCTGACAGATGGATTGATGGCTCATTCAAAGGGCTTGAAATTATTAGAAATGTGTTTTGAACTTTTAAATATACATACACGCTCAATCGCTTAACTAGAAAGTACCGCATTCCTTTAAACTGGAGGTGTTAGACAGGTGTTCTGCAATAATTTAAGTTGATTGTCGGTGTAAGACCAAAATGGTGGTTGTGGTATATACAAGCTATTTAAATTGCTTGTGTCCATAAAATTAAACATAGTCAGCTCATTGCACTTTGGGATAGTTTTGCACTGACATCCAGCCAATTCACGACACAGACTTTTGTTACAATTGCATTATGACTCAAGTTTAAAGTGGGAGAACATTGTAATAATAGGTTCTGGTATTTACAGGGTCAATGTGGGACTAAGTGCAGTACCACCCACACAAGAAAGCACATGGCCCGGAGCCAGGGTCAGTCGAGAATTGGACAGCCGTGTGTAAGGACCGAGGATGGAGTCAGCTCCATACCTGTAACCTCAACTATATATATGTGTATAGTTACGAGTTATTAATCAAGACTTACTGTGGTTAGCACTGCTGTCTCACAGAGCCAGGGACCAGGGTCTGATTCCAGTCTTGAGTAACTGTCTATGTGGAGTTCACACATTCTCCCCATGACTGCGAGGGTTTCTTCCGGGTGCACCGGTTTCCTCCCAAATCCAAAAATGTGCAGGCCAGATGGATTGGCAATGCTAAATTGCCTCTTCATATCCACGGGTTAGGTGCAATTACAGGGTTACGGGGATAGGGCAGGGGAGTGGGCCTAGATGATTGGATTAGACTGGATTAGTTTATTGTCACGTGTACCGAGGTACAGTGAAAAGAGATGTGTTGGGTGTTCTGGATCACATACAGGTCACCAACACTTGAAATAGTGCAACACTATTTTATTGAATCATTAACTGTTTAAACTTACTTAGACTGTGGGTTAATGCAATACTAGCTTTAACCTTTGCCTTGTCCTAACCAGTCGATGCACTCAGCACATGGTGAATGTCTGTGTTGCAGGCTGTGAGCTCTGTCCTCCAAGCTAGCTGCAACTCGAATGGGCGGGAACTCTGATGCCCCACGTCTTTATAGTGCGTGTGATCTCACTGGTCATTGGCTGCGGTGATGTGTGTGTTGATTGGTCCCACTGTGTGTCCATCAGTGTGTGTCTGCACCATGATATACTGGTGTATATTATGACATCCCCCCTTTTGTAAAAAATGTACCTGCGTGGCAATAAATAGTGTATGGTGAATGTTCCTGACTACGTGTGTGTGAAATATTTACAGGACTATGTACATAAAAACTAAGCTATTTACATGGGAAGGTGCCTGGTGCAGAAAAACAGTGTGTCACAAGAATAACAAGATGAACACTATATACAAACCACTTGAACGATTAAATGGAAGAACAGAACAAATCAGAATGTCCATAAGTCCACAAAGTTCACAAATTAACTCTCCGAGGTGGGCGATGAATTCTGGTTGACCGCCTCAAGGGTGGGTTGGGAGCCGCCGGCTGAGGAGCGGGCTGGACTGCGTCAGAGTGAGGAGGATGCATAGTCCAGGTCAGGGTCAACAGGAGGGCGTGGCAATGGTGGAGGATCACGTAGCGAGCGCGGAACGAGACAAAGGGCACGTTGATTGCGGTGCAGAATGGAGCCATCCGGTAGATGAACCAGGAACGAGTGGGGAGCCACCTGTCGAAGAACCAAAGCGGATGCAGACCAGCCACCATCCAGAAGATGGATGCGGACGTTGTCATCTGGAGCCAGAGCAGGGAGATCAGCTGCACGGGAGTCATGAGCCGCCTTGCGCTGTGCACGAGACAGTTGCATTCGTTGAAGGACCGGAACGTGGTCAAGGTCTGGGACATGAATCGACGGCACCGTCGTCCTCAGGGTGCGACCCATGAGCAGCTGGGCTGGCGACAGGCCAGTGACAGGGGACACAAGTGATAGGCCAGCAGGGCGAGGTAGAAATTGGATCCAGCATCGGCAGCCTTGCAGTGGAGCCGCTTGACTATGTGGACGCCCTTCTCCGCTTTGCCGTTGGATTGGGGGTACAGGGGACTGGATGTCACATGCACAAAGTTGTACCTCCTGGCAAAGTTGGACCATTCCTGGCTTGCGAAGCAGGGGCCATTTTCCGCCATCACAGTGAGTGGGATGCCGTGTCGGGCAAAGGTGTCCTTACAGGCACGGATGACAGCAGATGATGTGATGTTGTGTAAACGTACCACCTCCGGGTAGTTTGAAAAATAGTTTACAATCAGGACATAGTCCCTGCCCAGCGCGTGGAACAGGTTGATGCTGACCTTGGACCAAGGGGACATGACCAACTCATGGGGCTGTAGGGTCTCACGTGGTTGGGCCGTCTGGAAGCGCTGACAAGTGGGGCAGTTGAGAACTGTGTTGGCGATGTCGTCATTGATGCCGGGCCAGTACACTGCCTCTCGGGCCCGTCGGCGGCACTTCTCCACGCCAAGATGGCCCTCGTGTAGCTGTTCCAAGACGAGCTGGCGCATACTGTGCGGGATGACAATGCAGTCCAGTTTCAGGAGAAAACCATCGACGACCGCCAGATCATCTCTGATGTTGTAGAACTGCGGACATTGGCCCTTGAGCCACCCTTCTGTTAGGTGGCGCATGACACACTGTAGCAAAGGGTCAGCCGCTGTCTTGCGGTGAATTTGGACGATGCGTTCATCCGTGGCAGGTAGATTGGAGGCCACAAAGGCCACATGGGCGTCAACCTGGCAGACGAATCCCGCTGGGTCACACGGAATGTTGACTGCCCTGGAGAGAGGGTCGGCGATGATTAGGTCTTTGCCCGGGGTGTATGCCAGCTGGAAGTCATATCGCCGGAGCTTGAGAAGAATACGCTGGAGACGAGGCGTCATGTCGTTCAAGTCTTTCTGTATTATATTGACCAGCGGGCGATGGTCGGTCTCGACGATGAATTGGGGAAGGCAGTACACATAATCATGAAACTTGACGACACCGGTCTAAAGGCCCAGGCACTCCTTTTCTATCTGCGCGTAGCGCTGTTCCATGGTGATCATGGCACGTGACGCATATGCAACGGGGGCCCATGATGAGGCCTCATCGCGTTGCAGGAGCACTGCCCCAATGCCAGATTTGCTGGCATCGGTCGAAATTTTGTCTCTTTCGTGCCTGCTCGTGGGCAGAAGCCATTGGAAGTCTGTCGTCTTCCTGACCAGGTTCCTGAGAGCCGTGGTATGAGAGGTGAGGTTAGGGATGAACCTCCCTAGGAAGTTGACCATGCCCAGAAATCGGAGGACCGCCTTCTTGTCCTCTGGCATTTTCATGGCTGTGATAGCAGCCACCTTGTCCACATCCGGCCGCACACCCAACTGGGAGATGTGGTCTCCAAGGAACTTGAGTTCCGTCTGACCAAAAGAGCATTTGGCTCTGTTGAGGCGAAGGCCATGCTCACGTATGCGTTTGAACACGCGCGGAGGCGACTGACATGCTCCAGCGGGGTGGAGGACCAAATGATTATGTTGTCGTCATCGACGCGAACACCTTCAATGCCTTCCATCATTTGTTCCATGATCCTGTGGAACACTTCTGAAGCCGATATGATCCCAAACAGCATCCTGTTGTAACAATATCTGCCAAAGGGGGTGTTGAAGGTACACAGTTTCCTGCTGGATTTGTCGAGCTGGATTTGCCAGAATCCTTTCGAAGCGTCAAATTTGGTGAAGAGCTTGGCGCGAGCCATCTCACATGTGATCTCTTCGCGCTTGGGAATTGGATAATGCTCCCTCATGATATTGCGATTCAGATCCTTGGGATCAATGCAAATACTCAGCTCGCCAGAGGCTTTTTTACGCATACCATGGAACTGACCCAGTCGGTTGGTTCTGTAACTCTGGAGATCACTCCTTGATCTTGGAGGTCCTGCAGCTGCTGCTTGAGGCGGTCCTTGAGGGGTGCTGGGACTCTGCGAGGTGCATGCACCAAAGGCATGGCGTTCTGTTTGAGTAGGATGTTGTAAGTCTATGGGAGCGTGCCCATGCCATTGAAGACGTCGCGGTGCTGGTCGATGATGGCGTCGAGTTGCGCCCTGAAGTCAGCGTCCTGGAAGGCGGGCATTTCATCAGGAGAGAGAGGGTGAAATCATTGAACGAGGTTCAACAGCTTGCATGCCTGTACGCCAAGCAGGGAGTCCTTCGAGGAGCCCATGATCTGGAAAGGAAGGATGGCTTTCCGTGACTTGTGCGTCACTTCAAGTTGGCACGAGCCGGTAGCAGGAATGATGTTGCCATTGTAGTCCAATAGCTGGCAGGCCGATGGAAGGATGGCTGGTTTGACACGAAGGCTTTGGAAAGCAGACCACGCCATGAGATTGGCAGAGGCACCAGTGTCCAGGCGGAATCGTATTTGGGACTGGTTGACCGTCAGGGTGGCACACCACTCATCGTTTGGATTGATGCTGTATACCGACAGCGGCTGGTGTCTTTGCTTCGGGGACAGCCTGTTTTTCGTTACAGCACCGACTCGAAAAGGCGCCTTTGGGTCCTCGGTGTCACTGCTGTGTGGGAGGTTCGCATCGGACTCGGTGACGGTGGGTTGAATTGCCCGAACATTCCTGCGAGGCTGGCTGAAGCGATATGAGTTGGCAGGCTGAGCTGCTCGACAGCAGGCAGCATAGTGGCCGGGTCTTCCACATCGTAGACATTGTCGAGATTTTGCGGGGCATTGCTGCTTTAAATGGGCGGAGCCACAGTTGCCTCACGTTGTGACGTCAGCGCGTTCGCTGCACCACTGCGCATGCGCAGTGCGGTCGTGCATGGTGCGCGCCTGCGCATTACGTTCCTCAACGTCGCTGTCCCCTCGTTTGGTGCGTACAAGCACAGGAGTCTGAGAAAAACGCGCGAAATGGCCGCCCTCATCCAGGCTGAGGCCGTTTCAGCCACTTGTATACGGGAATACCATCTCGGGGCGTTTTCATGTAAGACACGGGTCTCGATGGCGGTCGCTAGGGTGAGTTGCTTTACTTTGAGGAGCTGCTGACGTAGGGGGTCCGACTGAGCACCGAAAACGATCTGGTCGCGTATCATGGAGTCGGAGGTGGGCCCGTAGCTGCAAGATTGCGCAAGGATGCGGAGGTGCGTAAGAAAGGATTGGAAAGGTTCATCCTTACCCTGCAAATGCTGCTGGAACACGTTGCGTCCGAAACTTGTATTCACACCTACGCTGCAGTGAGTGTCAAACTTGAGGAGGACCGTCTTGAACTTCGTCTTGTCTTCATCATCTGCAAAGGTGAGAGAGTTGAAAATGTGGATGGCGTGGTCCCCGGCCGTGGAGAGGAGACGAGCAATCTTTCTGGTGTCCGAGGCACCCTCCCTGTCCGTGGCTTTGAGGAAGAGCTGGAAGCGCTGTTTGAAAATCTTCCAGTTGGCCCCGAGGTTGCCGGCGATGCGGAGCGGCGGCGGCGGGCTGATGTTGTCCATGTCGCAGGATGACGGAATGCTGGCGGAAGGCAGATCACTTACAGGTAGGTCTAAGAAGTGCTCATATCCCACCACTCCTGGTATCATGATGTGTTGGGTGTTCTGGATCACATACAGGTCACTAACACTTGAAATAGTGCAACAATATTTTATTGAATCATTAACTGTTTAAACTTACTTAGACTGTGGGTTAATACGATACTAGCTTTAACTAAAGGCCTTTGCCTTGTCCTAACCAGTCGATGCACTCAGAACATGGTGAATGTCTGTGTAACAGGCTGTGAGCTCTGTCCTCCTAGCTAGCTGCAACTCGAATGAGTGGGAACTCTGATGCCCCCTGTCTTTATAGTGCGTGTGCTCTCACTGGTGATTGGCTACGGTGTTGTGTGTGTTGATTGGTCCCACTGTGTGTCCATCAGTGTGTGTCTGCACCATGATATACTGGTGTATATTATGACAAAATGTATTTTTCTCCGAGAAACTCAACAGATCATTCGTACATGAAAATAAAATAAAATAAAAAGAAAATACAAATGGAGCCCAAGTGTTCGCGCAGTCGTGAACGCCGTCGCGTTTCACGATGGTACGAAACGGGCAGGGGGACGACCGATTCTGGCCCCCATAGGGGGCCAGCACGGTGCTGGAGCGGTTCACGCCGCTCCAGCCTCCCTTCCCGGTGCCAAATGGGCACCTCGCCAACCCACGCATGCGCAGTTGGGCTGTGCCAACCTGCGCATGCGCGGGGGACTTCTTACGCGCGCCGGCCCCGACTCAACATGGCGTCGGTGTTCAGGGGCCGGCCGCGCAGAAAAGTAGGCCCGGGGGGGGGGAGAGAGGCTGGCCCGCCGATCGGTGGGCCCCAATCATGGGCTAGACCCCATTGGAGGCCCCCCCCGGGGACAGAGCCCCCCTCCCCCGGCAGCGCGTCAAACGCGCCGGCGTAAATGCCGCCGATTCTCCGCACCTCGGAGAATCGCGCGCCGGTGTCGGGGAGTCGTGGCACGGTTGCGGCGATTCTTCGGTCGTTTAGAAGTATGGTAACGGTGGGGAAGAAGCTGTTTTTGAGTCTGTTCACACGTATTCTCAGACTTTTATATCTCCTGCCCAATGGAAGTAGTAGGAAGAGTGAGTAAGAAGGGTTGGCGGGGTCTTTGATTATGCCGCCCGCTTTCCCGAGGCAGCGGGAGGTGTAGATGGAGTCAATGGTTGGGAGGCAGCTTCATGTGATGGTCTGGGCTGTGTTCACGACTCTCTGAAGTTTCTTGTAGTCTTGGGCCGAGCAGTTGCCATACCAGGCTGTGATGCAGCCAGATAGGATGCTTTCTATGGTGCATCTGTAAAAGCTGGTAAGGGTTAATGTGGACATGCCGAATTTCCTTAATTTCCTGAGGAAGTATAAGCGCTGTTGTGTTTTCTTGGTAGTAGCATCGATTTTTGGTGATGTGTACCCCGAGGAATTTGAAGCTGCTAACCATCTCCACCTTGGCCCTGTTGATGCTGACAGGGGTGTGTACAGTGCTTTGCTTCCTGAAGTCAATGACTAGCTCTTTAGTTTTGCTGGCATTGAGGGAGAGATTGTTGTCGCTGCACCACTCCACTAGGCTTTCTATCTCCCGCCTGTATTCTGACTCGTCGTTATTCGAGATCCGGCCCACTATGGTCGTATCATCAGCAAACTTGTGGATGGAGTTGGAAGCAAATTTAGCCACGCAGTCGTGTGTGTACAGGGAGTATAGTAGGGGGCTAAGTACGCAGTATTGCGGGGCCCCGGTATTGAGGCTATTAGAACATAAGAACATAAGAACTAGGAGCAGGAGTAGGCCATCTGGCCCCTCGAGCCTGCTCCACCATTCAATGAGATCATGGCTGATCTTTTGTGGACACAGCTCCACTTTCCGGCCCGAACACCATAACCCTTAATCCCTTTATACTTCAAAAAACTATCTATCTTTATCTTAAAAACATTTAATGAAGGAGCCTTTTCTGCTTCACTGGGCAAGGAATTCCATAGATTCACAACCCTTTGGGTGAAGAAGTTCCTCCTAAACTCAGTCCTAAATCTACTTCCCCTTATTTTGAGGCTATGCCCCCTAGTTCTGCTTTCACCCGCCAGTGGAAACAACCTGCCCGCATCTATCCTATCTATTCCCTTCATAATCTTATATGTTTCTATAAGATCCCCCCTCATCCTTCTAAATTCCAACGAGTACAGTCCCAGTCTACTCAACCTCTCCTCATAATCCAACCCCTTCAACTCTGGGATTAACCTAGTGAATCTCCTCTGCACACCCTCCAGTGCCAGTACGTCCTTTCTCAAGTAAGGAGACCAAAACTGAACACAATACTCCAGGTGTGGCCTCACTAACACCTTATACAATTGCAGCAGAACCTCCCTAGTCTTAAACTCCATCCCTCTAGCAATGAAGGGCAAAATTCCATTTGCCTTCTTAATCACCTGTTGCACCTGAAAACCAACTTTTTGCGACTCATGCACTAGCACACCCAGGTCTCTCTGCACAGCAGCATGTTTTAATATTTTATCATTTAAATAATAATCCCTTTTGCTGTTATTCCTACCAAAATGGATAACCTCACATTTGTCAACATTGTATTCCATCTGCCAGACCCTAGCCCATTCACTTAGCCTATCCAAATCCCTCTGCAGACTTCCAGTATCTTCTGCACTTTTTGCTTTACCACTTATCTTAGTGTCGTCTGCAAACTTGGACACATTGCCCTTGGTCCCCAACTCCAAATCATCTATGTAAATTGTGAACAGTTGTGGGCCCAACACTGATCCCTGAGGGACACCACTAGCTACTGATTGCCAACCAGAGAAACACCCATTAATCCCCACTCTTTGCTTTCTATTAATTAACCAATCCTCTATCCATGCTACTACTTTCCCCTTAATGCCATGCATCTTTATCTTATGCAACAACCTTTTGTGTGGCACCTTGTCAAAGGCTTTCTGGAAATCCAGACATACCACATCCATTGGCTCCCCGTTATCTACCGCACTGTTAATGTCCTCAAAAACTTCCACTAAATTAGTTAGGCACGACCTGCCCTTTATGAACCCATACTGCGTCTGTCCAATGGGACAATTTCCATCCAGATGCCTCGCTATTTCTTCCTTGATGATAGATTCCAGCATCTTCCCTACTACCGAAGTTAAGCTCACTGGCCTATAATTACCCGCTTTCTGCCTACCTCCTTTTTTAAACAGTGGTGTCACGTTTGCTAATTTCCAATCTGCCGGGTCCACCCCAGAGTCTAGTGAATTTTGGTAAATTATCATTAGTGCATTTGCAATTTCCCTAGCCATCTCTTTTAGCACTCTGGGATGCATTCCATCAGGTCCAGGAGACTTGTCTACCTTTAGCCCCATTAGCTTGCCCATCACTACCTCCTTGGTGATAACAATCCTCTCAAGGTCCTCACCTGTCATAGCCTCATTTCCATCAGTCACTGGCATGTTATTTGTGTCTTCCACTGTGAAGACCGACCCAAAAAACCTGTTCAGTTCCTCAGCCATTTCCTCATCTCCCATTATTAAATCTCCCTTCTCATCCTCTAAAGGACCAATATTTACCTTAGCCACTCTTTTTTGTTTTATGTATTTGTAGAAACTTTTACTATCTGTTTTTATATTCTGAGCAAGTTTACTCTCGTAATCTATCTTACTCTTCTTTATAGCTTTTTTAGTAGCTTTCTGTTGCCCCCTATAGATTTCCCAGTCCTCTAGCCTCCCACTAATCTTTGCTACTTTGTATGTTTTTTCCTTCAATTTGATACGCTCCCTTATTTCCTTAGATAACGGTCGATTTTCCCTCTTTTTACCGTCCTTCCTTTTTGTTGGTATAAACCTTTGCTGAGCACTGTGAAAAATCACTTGGAAGGTTCTCCACTGTTCCTCAACTGTTTCACCATAAAGTCTTTGCTCCCAGTCTACCTTAGCTAGTTCTTCTCTCATCCCATTGTAATCTCCTTTGTTTAAGCACAAAACACTAGTGCTTGATTTTACCTTTTCACCCTCCATCTGTATTTTAAATTCCACCATATTGTGATCGCTCCTTCCGAGAGGATACCTAACTATGAGATCATGAATCAATCCTGTCTCATTACACAGGACCAGATCTAGGACCGCTTGTTCCCTCGTAGGTTCCATTACATACTGTTCTAGGAAACTATCGCGGATTCATTCTATAACCTCCTTCTCAAGGCTGCCTTGACCGACCTGGTTAAACCAATCAACATGTAGATTAAAATCCCCCATGATAACTGCTGTACCATTTCTGCATGCATCTGTTATTTCTTTGTTTATTGCCTGCCCCACCATAATGTTACTATTTGGTGGCCTATAGATTACTCCTATCAGTGACTTTTTCGCCTTACTATTCCTGATTTCCACCCAAATGGATTCAACCTTATCCTCCATAGCACCGATGTCATCCCTTACTGTTGCCCGGATGTCATCCTTAAATAACAGAGCTACACCACCTCCCTTACCATCCACTCTGTCCTTCCGAAAAGTTTGACACTTTTGATATTGTGGAGGAGTTGTTGTTTATTCTTACTGATTGTGGTCTGTGGGTCAGAAAGTCAAGGATCCAGTTGCAGAGTGACGAGCCAAGTCTGAGGTTTTGGAACTTTGATATGAGCTTGGCTGGGATTATGGTGTTGAAAGCGGAGCTGTAGTCAATAAATAGGAGTCTGATGTAGGAGTCCTTGTTGTTGAGATGCTCTAGGGAGGAGTGTATGGCAAGGGAGATGGTGTCCACTGTGGACCGGTTGCGGCGGTATGCGAATTGCAGTGGACCAAGGCGTTCTGGAAGTATGGAGTTGATGCGCTTCATGTCCAACCTCTCGAATCACGTCATTACGACTGAAGTCAGGGCCACTGGACGATAGTCATTGAGGTGCTCTTTTGGAGCGTTGGTGTAGACTCGATGGGCCAAATGGCCTCCTACTGCACGGTAGGGATTCTATGGTTTGCTGTTAATATACTCAAGAATAGTTCATTGTGTTTGAAACATGGTGGCAGTATCTGGGTTGAAAACTCTTATCCTCACAAGAATGCAGAAAAATTAAGAAAAAGGACACCTTCAATGGATTCTCAACTGAAGCTGCAGAAACGCAGCAAATTCATCAGAAAGAAAGCTCTCCAAAAAGAGAACATGCAAGTGAAAAGGTAGAAGTTTTACTCCAATGAATCTCCCTTGCAAGCCCAGCATTAGCAAGCAGAGCACACAAAGCACAAAATTCAGGCCAGTCAGCCGGGAGAAACCTGGCCAGAGGGACCGTTTGAAAGACACCCATTGCTATTCCTTCTCCCAAGTCGCAACACGTGGCTCCTGCAGTTGTCAAAGAAAAGAATCATTAATCATCAATTTTAGTCTACTTCAGGTACCTTACGACCATCCAATTTCCTAAGCAGAAAGCCTGCAGTTCTTTTCTATGCGCCCGACTTGCAATGCTCCACTGCTGATTACATTAAGTTGGCAGGCAATGTAGGCCTTTTTTCTTCAGGCAGAAACATTTTGGAGAGCCCGTGAAAAAAATGGCAAGCACGGGAAGATTCGTTGTTCAGTCGTGAACAGACATGCCATCTTGGAAGCCGATAATTCTACAACGGTACCCACCCTTTTAAAAATCTTCAAAATTGATCACAATTTCATGCTTTCAGCTCCACCGGGATTCACTCCATGGCCCAGACCAGTCTCAGATTGGAGTCTTTTGAGAAAACGATTTGCAAGATACAGTATTGCTACAGATATAAATAAAGAATCCGCAGCAAAACAAGTCAGTACGCTTCTTTATGCACTTGGGGCAATTGCAGATTACATTATTGAATGACAAGCTATCGATGAGTGATCTGTCAAATTTGATGTTTTAAAATCTTTCGATGTATATTTCAACCTGAGGTCCAACAAAATATTGGAGCGAGCCGAATTTGATAAGGAACTCCAGCTGCCTGGGGAATCTGTTGATTCCTTCATAAATAATCTCCACAAGCTGATCGAGGGATGTAAATGTGGCAATTTATAGTGTGAGCTCATCCGAAAGAGAACCATGGTGGGTTTTGCAGACGATTCAATCTCTGACCTCTTACAAGCTAAAGATGATCTAACTCTTGACAAAGAAATCCAGCTGGTTAGATTACCTGAGCTACGCGAACAACACATGGCCATCCTAAGGGGGAGAACACTACCTGGAGTGGAACCCAAACCTCAGTCTTCAATATCAGGTCACAAAACCACAGGGACCACCCAAGTCAAAGAAAACAATTCTTGAACCACCCATAGAACATACAGTGCAGAAGGAGGCCACTCGGCCCATCGTGTCTGCACCGATCCACTTAAGCCCTCACTTCCACCCTATCCCCTAACTCAATTACGCCATTTAACCTTTTTTGGACACTAGGGGCAATTTAGCTTTCCAATCCACCTAACCTGCACGTCTTTGGACTGTGGGAGGAAACCGGAGCACCCGGAGGAAACCCATGCAGACACGGGGAGAACGTGCAGACTCCGCACAGACAGTGACCCAGTGGGGAATCGAACCTGGGACCCTGGCGCTTTGAAGCCACGGTGCTATCCACTTATGCTGTTTAGCACAGGGCTAAATCGCTGGCTTTGATAGCAGGCCAGCAGCACGGTTCAATCCCCATAACAGCCTCCCTGAACAGGCGCCGGAATGTGGCGACTAGGGGCTTTTCACAGTAACTTCATTTGAAGCCTCCTTGTGACAATAAGCGATTTTCATTTCATTTCATTATGCTACCTTGCTGCCCAAAGTCTACCCAGCAGGGATACGTTGCCAGATGCGAAGAAGCCTCACAGGAAAGATCGATGTACTGATGACAAACAGATCTTTGACCTGAAGTATGATGTCCGGAATCAGCCTTTCTCTCTTCTGAGCAGAGATGGCAGAAAATATCAAGATTATCACAGTCGATAGTTGGCCAGGGCAGCAGTCCTGAATCCTCAAACACTAAAGAATACAGGATGGTCCATCATCATTCCAGGTCCTGGAAAGTTCCTAAAGATTAGACCAAACTACTGCACATGAGATTACCATAGCACCTTTGGTGGAAGTGGCACCAGAGAAGGATCAACAGTCTGAGGAGCCTCTACCTTCAACTATGATGATGATAAATATGCCCACCACTGTGCACTATGCCAGAATCACAAGGGATGCTGGAACCTCATAGCAGTCTCGCACCATCAACAGCTAAAAACAGAAATGACCATGCCACTCAATCTATGTTTTGCCACAGGAATGCTCTTCCTCAGCCTCAGAGAGCTTACTGTAGGCCCAAATGAAAAATGAAGAAGAAAAGGCCAGCAGACAGACACCATTTTCGCCCACCCACTCAAGAATAACAAGAAACATACGCGGCCAAACCAGCCAGACCAACCAGACTTGGTTTAACGTTAATTCATGGAAGAAATGGATGAAACCGTATCCAAATACCAGTCCAGCCTCCAAGCCAACATCAGGAACCAGAACCAGAACCACTCTCCCAATAGAATAACAAAGATGTGGGAGGGTCCTATAACCTCCAGACCACCTAAGCTTCCAAATTCAAGGGCTTGAGTGAGGAGAGGGGATAGTGAGAATGTTGTTCATGTTAATAATGTTAAAGCAATAATGTTGCAATGGCATTGAGGTTGTCTGAAGTAGGATTCTTCAAGCGCCCCTGGAAAGTCATTTTGAAGTGAGTCACTAAGGATCTTGACGGAACCAAGACATAATGCCCTTTAAGTTTCACAGATAAAGTGAAATACACTGAGCCATTTTATCTTTGTTTAGGTGAGATGCTTTAGGGCAATGAGATGTCCTACTCAACAACTTATCTGAGGGTTGGTGAAATTCCTCCGAACCACTTTAGCAATTGAAGCACGTTGTAACAATTGCTCTTGAAGCCAGACCAAAGGGCCCAGAGGCTCCTAGAAAAATAAGTTATCGCAATACTTTAATACAGAACTATCTGTAAATGATCTGTGCAAGTGTCCCTTAGGGTCCAGCCACTCACCTTTAATATGATAGGCTCCATTTTCAAAAACGAGTTGAAAGACATCATAAACTGACCGATTGGCATCAAGTGTGCTTGAGCTTTTGTGGTAACTGACGAACCCATGGTCTCCTCGTAGTACCAGGATAGGCCTATTAATGAGTCTCAATGTAAACTCTTCATCTTCACCTGAAGCAACATCAAGATAGAAACATTACCTTGATTTTGATCACAGCTTCAGCTGTAATGACATACAATCAATTATTCTGCGGGGATTTATCTTACCTTTGATCCTTTCATCATAGATCAATTTTAGCATCCTAGTAGGAATGTAAAGGATGCCAGTTGGTGCTGTTTATTATTAACAATTGTTTGAAATTCCTCAGTTTCGTATTTCAGCAAAGGCGTTAAAATTGTCTCTTGTCTTTATTAAAATACCAGGCAAGAAACCCATATGAATGTGCAAACATATTTGTTACTAATATCGCACAGTGCAATTTCAAGCCACAGCTTTTCAAACACAAGATTTAGAAAGGACCTTTAGTAATCAAAGTCCGTCTGAATGTATTTTCCTATATCCCACAGCGAAACATCCAACGATGTTTATATTGTATAAATTTAATGTAAGTAACTTGTATATCAATGTATTGTACAAATAACCCGCTTATATTTCTTGTTCCTTTCATTTGCATCTTAATGAACAATTCGAGAGTTAAATGGGATGTGGTAAAGTATGTCATTCCCTAAAACATTTAGGTTAATGAGATTCTTGGCTTCATTGCTTTGAATAAGAAATTCAAAGTGATGATTTTGAAACTAAATTAACAGCAGCCATTTACTCATACGATTCAATAATCGTGATCGTTATAGGAATAGCTAATAAATACATGCAGGTTAGATGTGATCACTGTACCTTGGTCACCAACCAGGAAACTATTTCTTCTAGATTCCAAGATTGTGAATAATATGCAGCTTTTTGTCCTTGGAACAAGGGACGAATTAGTGAACTTAAATTTGATTGGGATCCTTATTGAAGCTTCTCATTAAATCTTGTGCTTTTTTTCCTTTGAAATTGCAATTGTCCCAATATGTTCGCATATTCATGAATTTCTTACCCATCATTTGAATGAGGAAATTAACCTGTTTCAAGTGATAACCTTTGTAACACAAAAACAATATCCCTGTTAATTACTGGTATAATACCAGAGGCAATGCTGAGAATTAGAATTGATAGATAGTAGTTACCGAAAATAACAGAATTAAACCCATCACTATATCTCATATTTTTAAAGCCTCTTTGACTCTATATTAATTTACCTGCTGAATCACTCACTGATGCAAGCTGCCCATTTTTCTTTGTACAAATGTATTTGCCATTGTTAGCCTTGATTGCTATTCTTCGTTCACGCCATTCGATTTCAAACATACAGTTGGCATCTCTGGATTAGTAAAAGGAAAAATCTGTTCAGAAAACTGGTCATCATCCCAGCAATCATCTCTCACTAGTTCCTGTCCAGGCAATTGCCTTAAACCTGGACACCAAAGCTGCAATGTATACCACTTTGGTGTGTAAACAGCTGCTTGGTAGTACAAATCTTCAATATTGCTGAAAAGAGCCATGACATCGAAGCTTTTCATCTTACACTCATCAGGACAAAAACAAGAACACCAAATTTCAAACGATCACAACAGTTTATACAATGGGAGAGAAGGGTGCTGATTGGTTGGCAGTCGGAACTGATTGGCTGAGGCATTGCCATGGAGAAACCAAACAGGAACTACAGGCTTCCCAAATTCCCGGGCAATTCAAAAAAGCTACATATTCCTTTTGTTTGCAGAGAAAGGGTCCCGGTGTGTGTGAGATGTATGTCGCTTCTGTGAATTTAATTTGTGTGCGTTGATGGTATTCATTACAATTAGGGGAGGTATAGATTACAAAACTCACTTTTTACCAGTTGTACATAGTGTTACACATGTCATAAACATAACACAATCAAAATCCAGCAACATGATCCTGGTGAAGTAATGGGAGTGGTGATAGCATGATATTGAAGAGCTGTTGGTAACATTTCATTGGGGAGATATTGGAAATGAAATGACAAAATGAACAGTGACTATGGAAATAACATTTACACACCATAAAATGTTGTCATATCATTCACACAATTTAGATCTTAGGTTATAGAGACAAATGGTCAGTATGTGTCTGTTATATGTCTCTTCAATTTTTATTTCCATGGGCATTGAGGTTGTGAAATTGGTTGTGAATATGGTTTGGTCCACTGTCCTCCACATTATTAACCTGAATTTAAACCTTCATTAAGTTTAGGGTTGATTTCTCAATCTCTCTCTTACCAGCCTCACTTTCTACCCTCTTCCCAAACACAAAGTTGCACCCGGATTCCATGGCCCATATCTTGTACTGTGCAGACTCCTGTATATTATCTGTCCGGTCTTTGCTGAGCTCTATCTGCATTGCAGCAAACTCATTTCTCTGATCTTCACCCTAACTCCACTGTATTGGAGTTAAGCTTCTTCACCTATATGACCCTACTTGCACTCCCCACCTCTGACTTCAGATTATTTCTTGGTCCCCTCTATGTCTGCTGCATCTGTGAAGGCTGATTATTTAATCACTACAGTCCTGCCCTCTTGACTCATTTTCCTCAACTATTTGCCATTTTTTAACCTAATTTCAAACACCTCTTTAAAGTGAAGCTACTTGATCATATGGCAGTGTTTGGGATTTGTGTGATTGTGTGTGTTTGGGATGGTGCGGTTTAAATCGGAAAAAATTCCCAATGTGTCAGAAAGCCGACTCCAATCTACCACCTTCCAGGCCTGACTGGGGAACGGGATAGGTAACCAATTCCCAGGAAGTGAGTTGATATTTTAAATATGTAAATGAAGGAAGACAAGGGCAGTTTTGAGGAGAAGGTACTTTGGAGCTCTGCTTGTGTACCAGGAGGAGGGGGAGTGCCCCCTTCCTGCTCCTCAAGCTCCTCTTTATCAGACCACCCCCGATCCCACCATTCTGTAGTCCCCTCATCCCAATCAGACCTCCCTCCCTCCCCAGAGCAGATCTCCTACTGGGAACTTGTCCGGGCCAAATGTCTCTAAAAGGTTTTTTTTTTAAAACCTATGGCTGCGGTGAAATTTGTTGGCTGTTTTAAAGGTGGAAGATACTTGTTTCAACATGCTGAATGCAATTTCAGCTTTCTGAACAAAGGGTTTTCAATATTACTAATATCGATCTCCTGTTGCAGTGCTCACTGGGATCAGTGAAAACTCTGGTGACAACAAAGAGTGTTGAAACACAGGCTTCCCAGTAAATATCCAGAAAACTACTGACTTGGCTTTGAGAGTCAGTATTTGGGCTAATAAGTAAATGACTGGTATGTATGTAGGGACAGACACCATCAACGGGCTTTGAAATTTTTTTTTTTTAAATTTAAAGTGCCCAATCCTTTCTTTTCCAATTAAGGGGCAATTTAGCATGGCCAATCTACCTATCCCACACATCATTGGGTTGTGGGGGTGGGACCCACACAGACACAGGGAGAATGTGCAAACTCCACACGGACAGTGACCCGGGGCTGGGATCGAACCCGGGTCCTCGGCACTGTGAGGCAGCAGTGCTAACCACTGCGTCACCGTGCCACCTCCACGGGCTTTGATAAGTAAATGGCTGGTATGTATGTAGGGAAAGACACCCTCAACTGGGTTTGTTAGCTGACATGACAGTAAAATAGTGACCAGTCTAGCTTTACAATGAAAAGGTTATGTTTTGAATGACTAGGGCAACTTGCATTTCAGAAGCTGTGGATTGGATCCCTCCATGAGTCACCAATGTCCAGAAGTTCCCCGTGTGTGTACGTAAGATGCATTTCTTTGTTTCTTTGTCAATTTCCATTTGATATGTTTCCTGATTTGTTTCTTCATCCTGATTGGCTGAGATATTCACACCTGACCAAGAAAACACAATTGGATTCAATTAATGATCTGGTCACAATTTTCTACATATTACTTACGGAGAAATGTCTAATTTCTCCCTGGGCACCTACTCGGTTTCAGTTATTCAGTGTTGTGTGATCAAAACTAGAAAAAATGGAGATGCATTTAAGGAGAAACTGAGGGAAACAGGAATAGAAGCGTGCGTTGAAAGGGTGAGTTAAAATGAAGTTGAAAGAGGATCATTTGGAGCATAAACACTGGCAAAGGTGTGCCAGCTCAAATTGTGTGTCCTTGCGAATAATGGAATACAGCACCTTCCAAACCCACCACCACTACCATCTAGAAGGACAAGGACAGCAAATACCTGGGAACCCCACCACCTGGAAGTTCCCCTCCAAGCCACTCACTATCCTGACTTGGAAATATATCGCCGTGCCTTCACTGTCACTGGGTCAGAATCCTGGAACTCCCTCTCTAACAGCACTGTGGACGTACCGACAACTCATGGACGGCAACCGGTTCAAGAAGGCTACTCACCACCACCTCTTCAAGGGCAATTAGGGATGGGCAATGAATACTGGCCTAGTCAGCGCCAACCACATCCCTTGATGGAATAATAATAATAAATGATGGTGTCCAGTGACATTAGCCTGTTATGTGTTAGACTCTGAGAGATTGGGGCACCATGCTCAGGAACAATATGCCTACTCTGTAACCTGTTTAGGTGTAGTACTAATAAACAAATGTTAAACAGATACCAGTATGACTACAGTCTGTCCAGTATTCAAGTGACATCTCTGTCATGATATGCAAACATGCAACCAATAAACACTCAGAGTAGAACACAACCAATGGGCAGTCAGGATAATCAGAGGTGGCATCACCACAAGGGGGCATGACGTAAACACTATAAAAGGGATGAGGCACTCACACCCTGCCTCTTTCCACAGACAGACATCTAGAGAGTTAGACAGGGTTGATCAGCAGCATCGCACCCCAGCACATGGCTTAGAGCAAGCTGCTACAGTTAGACTGAGTTACTACAGTTAGTTTAGCAGAGAGTCAAACTCATTTGAGAACTGTGTTAATAGTTCAATAAACACGTTGAACTCATTTCAGAGTCTGGAGCATCCTTTAGTTAAGACTGCATTAAGTAGCAGCTTGTGTTATCCGAAGCAGCATAACACAGCAATCCCTAGGGTCCACAGATGAAATGGACCTTCTCAGAACATGTATTACTAGGAAATAAGTTTGTGAGAGAATTGTTTCCCTGTCTATCAGATTGACATTAGGAATTCCCTGGCATTGTTACAAGCAAGGGTCAGGTGAGTAAGACCAATCTCTGTCCAACTTCTGATATTGGGGAATAATATGAAACAAACTCCCCTCAACACGTGCGCAAAAAGTGGCTTATTTTACAACTATGACAAGGTGAGATTTGTTGGTTGTTTTTAAGGTGGAAGGTGGAAGGTGTTTGTTTCAACATGCTGAACGCAGCATAGGTTTTCTGAAATAAGGACACAAGATATTCAAATATTACGAATTGATCTCCCATGACAATGCTCATTGGGATCAGACAGGGTGTAGTCTGCAGGGGCTGGAATTCACAAGGTATGGGGTGGGATATATTGTTCACCAGTGCAAGAGTTGACTAGCAGCTGAGGCACCTGAAAAAACCCTCCCCATAGGCACTGCCAGTGGGCTATGACTGAGGATTGGACTTCTGCGCTCAGTACGAGGAAGACCTGCCTTCAAGAGCTGCCAGACGATTTGATTGTCCAGCACCTCTTGCAGTCCCAGCGTCATCAGAACTGAGTAGTGGGCACTGCTGGAACTGCAAGCAGGCCCATGTAGAACTTTCTTGGATCCTAGAGCCAGGTAAGCTCCTTGCTTTTAGGCTGGCAAGAAATCAAAGAAGGGTTGAAGGCTTTGAGAGCGTGGGTTTTGGAAGCCAGACAGAAAGGAATAAAGTGGGAGGGGGGAGGGGGTAACATCTTAGGAGGGGTGACCCAATTTGCACAGGCACCCCCACCCTGCAAAACGACGTTCCACCTTCTTCCTTCCCACATTTTCATACTGTGTTTAAAAAACAACCTGCCCGCTCGTGTGCCAACCATATTATGGTGTGGGCCGTAAAATATTAGGGTTAGTTGGCTTGGTGACAAGCTCAAATGACTGTTAATTATTATTTTTGCAATGGTGGGTGAGCCCACCTACTGTATTATTAGGAGACAGCTTGGCGATGGTGAAAGGTGGTGGGCTGGGGCCACCCCTCAAATTTTACATGATCCCCTCTGTAGTGATCTCTGTATATGCATAGACATAAAGGGTGAATGTGTAGTCAGTACAGTCAGAAGAGCACTAGTAGGCAACACTACCAGGGAGTATAAATACAAGCTCAATCTGTTTTCCCGCTCTTTTCGGATGTGTTCTGACTGGAGAACAGAAGTGTAGGGTTAGCTCAGAGTGTAAGCATAATATTCATAGTTTAATCTAATTCCATCTTGTCTAATTTAATAGCTGGTAAAAGTATTAAAGAATCACAAGTTAATTGATTAGTTACTCAATAAATTATTTGATATCACTGGACGACTTTGAGTATTCATCATCATCAAAGTTAAGAACTTCTCGGCATAAACAAATGAGTAACATATATTACTTCAAGTAATATAACACCCTCCACCCCACGAAATGCAGTGAGGTTGGAGGGCGGAGATTACTGAATTGGTTGTGAACTCATAACTTACTCCCCATAGAGGAATGTAATTAAAAAAGCAAGGAAATCATCCTGAACATATACAAAACACTAATTAGACCTCAACTGGAGTATTGTGTATAGTTCTGGGCGGCACACTTTAGACAGGATGTTAACGCATTGGAGAGAGTGGAGAAGAGGTTTACAAGAATGGTCCCAAGGATGAGAAACCTGTTATGAGGATAGAATGGAGAGGTTGGGGCTGTTCTCCTTGGAGCGAAGAGGGCTGAGAGGAGATTTGATACAGATGTTCAAAATCATGCGGAGGTGGACAGAACTGATAAGGAGAAACTGTCCTGGCTTGCAAAAGAATCAAGAACGAGAGGGCACAGATTTAAGGTGGTTTATAAAAGAAGCAAATGTGATGTGAGAAAAAACGTTTCCACACAATGGGCGCAATTCCGTCACCACGTTGTGGCTGGCACGGAGAAAGGTGTAATGGGTGAACGAGAGTCCCAAATCGGGCTTCGATACAGACACCGGGCCGATCGTGAGTAACCCGACTCACTCGCCCGGCACGATCTGGATCTCTCCCTCGCTGGGTGTGATTGAGATCAGCATATTTAAATGAGCCATTAGGCTCATTTAAATACCTGGATATTGCATTCACCCAGGAGTCAACGGACGCACCAGCGAGACCTCGAATGGGTGCCGTATAGCACTGGTTTCTAGAAACATGGACCAGGCATGGCACCACTTTGAGGGTCTGCCAGGGCATTAAGAGACTCCCGGGTGGTTGGGGACAGGGAACAGTGATACCCTGGCACCCCCTGGCACCTGGGCCCCTTGGCACTGCCAGTCTGGCACTGTGGCACTATAAGGGTGCCCTGCTGCTACTGCCAGTGTGCCTGGGTGCCAGGTTGGCACTGATAGGGGTGGGCCAGGAGGGACAAAGAATGGACCTGAATATTCAACGATTGATGACATTCACGAAGGACAGAAAGAGCGTAAAAGGTGGAGGGTTGCCCTATTAATAAAAAGTGACATTGGCACAATAGAGTGAAATGACCTTTGTTCTGAAGATTAAGATGTACAATCTGTTTTCGTAGAGATTTGAAATAGTAAAGGTAAGAAACCACTTGTGTGAGTGATTTTTACACCTCCAACAGTAACCACGCTGTAGGTTGGGCGCACAGGAAGAAATAATGGTAGTTTGTGAAAAAGGTATAGTGATAATTACGTGTCATTTCAATCTACATGCAGATTGATGCCGGCGTTGGACTGGGGTGGGCATAGTAAGAAGTCTTACAACACCAGGTTAAAGTCCAACAGGTTTATTTCGAATCACTAGCTTTTGGAGTGCAGCTCCTTCATCAGGCAAGTGAAGAGGTGAGTTCCACAAATACATATATAGACAAAGTCAATGATTCAAGACTATACTTTGAATGTGAGCCTTTGCAGGTAATTAGATCTTTACAGGTCCAGGCGGTGCGACTGGAGAGAGGGATAATCACAGGTTAAAGACGTTGAATTGTCTCAAGCCAGGAAAAAATGATTGAAAAAGACTGGTCTGGAGTAATGATGAAGCCAAGCTTCATTCACTGAATCTGCTGCTGAGAAAATTTCTGGCCAGCTCCCTCATGACTACAGTTTCTAATTCCCCCTTCTGTGTCTTCCACTTGTGATGAAACCCCAGTGACCATTGATGTTGTTAATTGTTACAATATATTGACCTTGTCCCAGTCAAACTGTTGTATGGGTCCTTCTTGTTTATTCCCTGTCCATTCCCTTGTTTCCCCCTTTCTGTTATTTTTGCCATTACATTTTTGATCCTCGGATGATTTATGGACATGTGCCTTTAAAGCAGCCTGCCATTTTAATTCAAACAGAAGGTTCCAAAAGGCTGTGCCGATTTAAATTGTGGACCGGCGCCAATGACAGAGATTGGCTGGGACTCGGGTTGATTGATTTGGCTGATGGCCAATGAATTGGCTGATGGTAACAGGCGATAATTGGATCTGATCCCACTGAAATGGTTCAGAGACCTAAGGAGCTTTCAGTTTTGTTTTGGCAGCTTAGAGGGAAAACCCACTTTTGTTCTTCTCCGGTTTTCCCCAGAAAGATTGTGTTCCTGAACTGGCGAACGCGTGGACAGGAGAACCATCACAGGCTGTGCAGGAAATGTTCGTAATCTGATAACTTTCTCTGCAGAACAGGCTGATATGAACCGACAAATTCTTTCTCCAGAAAAGGCAGAGGGGCCTGGAAGCAATGATTTATACGAAGCAAGGGGCCTTTCCAGTAGGAGCAGTAATATTGCTAAACTGGAAGGAAGATCATTGCAGGCTGTAAACCAGAGACATTAATCCATAAGCATACTGTGAAGAAAGCATGCTGGGTATCACCATTTGAAGCAAAGTCTCTTATATTTTGACCCTCATCCTTATTATTTTTACCCCTTTCCACCCCTCTGTGTTTGTCTGTCGTGTGTGTGAGAGTAGAGAGAATGGGGCACCAAGTTACAGTAGGAGTTGAGTACATATTAATATTTAGCCAACTGTGTCTGCTACATATTTCACCATTAATCTGGTTATCAATAAACAGTAATTGTGTTTCGACTTACAAACCTGGTGACTGTAATTATTGTGCAGCAAAGGACCAAAGACCTCGGGATTTTTTAATGTATAAGATTATTGATAAATTCACTTGCGTTGTGGCTCCAGGGTATGTGGGGCTGGAATTAACTGCGCACTGGCCAGGGTTCGGTAGCAAAGTGCACAGTCCATCTCCCCAACTGTTAAGGCAGTTTCCAACTTTGCAACCACAAATCTGAGTGTTGTATATGCAAAACCACCTTGCCATCCAGTGACAGATTTCGTTTGATCGTCCCAAGGAATATCATCTCTCCCTTCCAAAACCAAACCTTCCTACTGCTCCACTGGAGGGCAGAGACAATCCCAAACTCCTTTTTTCAGTGGAAAACTGGCTCCTCCAACTTCTTTCCATCAAAGCCTCCACTTTCAGCTCCGGCACCAACACAGGAAATCTATAGACATTTTCATCTAAAGGATTGAGATTATTGGTATTAACCATTCCCACCCATTGAATGTATTTGGCACATCTCCAACACAGCCGTTTCTTCCTGGTCCTGCATAGTCACATCTGACGAACTCTTGGGGCCTGTGTCACGGATGAGCCAAGGCATGGGCCGCACAGTAGCACAGTAGTTAGCACTGTTGCTGTAGAGCGCCAGGAACCCCGGTTCGATTCCCGGCTTGGGTCACTGTCTGCGGAGTCTGCACGTTCTTCCCGTGTCTGTGTGGGTTTCCTCTAGGTGCTCCGGTTTCCTCCCACATGTCACGAAAGACGTGCTTGTTAGGTGAATTGGACATTCTGAATTCTCCCTCTGTGTACCCAGACAGGCGCCAGGGTGTGACGACTAGGGGCTTTTCACAGTAACTTCTTTGCAGTGTTAATGTGAGCCTGCTTGTGACACTAATAAAGATTATTATTATATTCTGAGCATTGCGATGACTGAAGTTGTCACTTCCGGCCTCATGGAGGACTCTGTACTCTTCCTAATGATTCTTTCTGCCTCACCAGCTGGTCAATAAGGATGTGCAAGAGAGTGTATAACTTCACTTCGATATCTTGCTGGACCAGAGCTGAGTTTCAAATCAGTATCCTTGCGTGCCACCAAGATTATTTACTTCTACCTCTGTAACAATAATGGATAGAAACTGATGGAGCGGGGATATGGGAGGAACCTCTTAATATTTACTCTTAGCTCGATGCCAGAAATATCTGTCACGAAAATCAACATTATTTACTTTGATACAGAAATATCAATGCATGTAGCAAAGATTAAATAATGAAATGAATTTTGTTGTACCGTTTGTTAAAACACACTTATCTATTTCTAGTTGAAGCTTTAGGTTACAGGATCAGGAGCAAAGCAACTTGCTCCAATAATAGTCAAGTGGAATACATTTTGATGCGTTTTCAATCGGTGATATATTGTGACTATACATTAGCAAAAGTGTTCATCGTTATTCATCTGCTGTTGAATTTGTGATTTGTTGTACTGCACTCATCAGTTTAACAAATTACTTAAAGCATTAGCTTAGATTGTGATAGGTGGAGGGGGGAGGGGGGGGTGTAAAATCAGCAAACCGGATGGTTTCGGGTAAATGGAAAGAGATTGTTAATCCGCAGAGACTGAGTGAAGCCTTTTGTAAAGAAGTGATTATTTAAAATAGAAACACAGGACAGTGGGCATTCACAAAGGACGGTAGCATGGGCAGAATCTCTTGACCCCATCAAGATGGGGGCAGTGCCAGAAAATGCGGCGAGCCGTTCAGATGTCCATTGACCAGCGGGACTGAAAAATCACCCCTGAGTGAGGGACTATAAAACTCCACCCCATAAAGCCGGCACTTTCAGATTGGCCACTCAGTATACTCTGCACCTGGGATTTAGATACTGATGGACAATCAATCCTCTCGAGACCACGAGGAGTCATATTGATTCAGCTTTAATCAGATAGAACTGTACCCAGCAGCGATGTTACAGAAGTGAAGGCTGCTGGGACGGCATCGGTTCTTATACCCCGCCTCTCAGGGCGGGGCTATGTACATTATCCAATGGTAGACCCCGCGGTCTAGCCAATGGTCATTCACCTCTCAGGTACTGCAATACCTGGTATTACCACAGATACATTAACAAAAACAGAAAATGCTGGGAAATCTCAGCAGGTCTGACTGCATCTGTGGCGAGAGAATAGAGCTAACATTTTGAGTCTGGATGACTCCAATGTATCTTTAGATACATCAACTTCACTCGAACTGAATATTGATCGGAGAGGATAAGGAGTGGGCAATGCGATGCCGCTCCTCTCACCTGTGCTGATTCAATGGTACCATCCTTACCTCTAAATCAGAAGGCAGGAGCTACAAGTCCTAATCCACAGGCTTCAGAACCTTGTTGAGAGATGGGGGTTCTTGCATGGAGAGCCGGCGAGAGACATTCACTGCATCTTTCCGGGAAAGCTGGCTGAACCACGCCAATCAGGCAGTGGCGAGGTCAGCTGCAGGCCTTCCCCTGGAATCATGACCCTGGAGTGGAAGTCTCACCTCTTGAGAGCTGCTGGCCAATCAGAGCTCTTGGGCTCAGTAATGCCACAGGGGAGGTGGTGTTTGCTGCAGGAGGCGGTGGCATAGTGGTATTGTCACCACACTGGTGATCCACAGACCCAGGGTAATACTCTGGGGACCTGGGTTCAAATCCTGCCACGGCAGATGGTGGAAATTGAGTTCAATAAATATCTGGATGACAATGAAACCATTGTCGATTAGTGGAAAAAAAAACTGGTTCACCAATGCCCTTTCGGGAAGGAAATCTGCAACACTGTCCTGGTCTGGCCTACATATGATTCCAGACCCACAGCAATGTGGTTGACTCTTAAATGGCCGAACAAGTAACTCAGTAGTATCAACACAAAGTCACTTAAAAAAAGAAACCGGTCGGACTACCTAGCATCGACCTAGGCACTGGGAACAACAATAGCAAATCTAGCCCGGTCGATTCTGCAAAATCCTCCTTATTATCATCTGGGGGCTAGTGCCAAAATTGGGAGCGCTATCTCACAGACTAGTCAAGCAATAGCTGGACATAGTCATACTCAGGGAATCATACCTTACAAATAACGTCCCAGGCACCACTATCACAGCAGAGGTGGAGGCACAGTGGTATACACTTAGGAGAAAGTTGCCCTGGGAGTCCGCAACATCGACTTTGGACCCCACCAAGTCTCATGGCTGCAGGTCAAACTTGGGCAAGAAAACCTCCTGCTGATTACCACGGACCATCCACCGTCAGCTGATGAATCAGTTCTCCTCCATGTTGAACACCACTTGGAGGAAGCTCTGGGGGTGGCAAGGGCACTGAATTTACTCTGCGTATGGGACCTCAATCTCCATCACCAAGAGTGACTCAGTAGCAAAACTACTGGCAAGCTGGCTGAGTCCTAAAGGACATAACTGCTAGACTGGGTCTGCGGCAGGTGGTGAGGGGACTAACAAGAGGGAAAAACATACTGCCTGCCGCAGATGCATCTGTCCGTGACAGTATCGGTAGGAATGACACCGCACAATCCTTGTGGAGGTGAAGTTCCAGCTTCACCTTAAGGATACCCTTCATCATGTTGTGTGGCACTACCATCCTGCTAAATGGGACATATTCAGAACAAATCTGGCAACTCAAGACTGGGGGCACCCAAGAGGTGCTTTGGGCCTTCAGCAACAGCAGAATTATACCCAGCCACAATCTGTAACCTCATAACTACGCATAATCCCCCACTTTACCATTATCATTGTGTCTAAGTGTGTGTGTGTGTGTTTGCATCTGTGTGAGCGTGTTTACCTCCTTATGTGTGTGTGCGTATGTGTTTGTGTCTAAGTGTGTATGTTTTTGTCTGGGTGTGTCTAGGTGTCTGAGTGTATTTGTGTCTGGATGAGTGTGTGTGTTTATTTCTAAGTGTGCGTGTGTTTCTGTCTAGGTTATGTGTATGTTTGCGACTGGGTGTGTGCCTCTGCATGTGCTTGTGTCTAGATGTGTGTGTTTGTGTCTAGGTGTGTGTGTTTGTGTCTAGGTGTGTGTGTCTTTGTGTCTGGATGAGTGTGTGTGTGTCTTTGTATCTAAGTGTGCATGTGTTTGTGTCTAGGTGTGTGTGTTTGTGTCTAGGTGTGTGTGTTTGTGTCTAGGTGTGTGTGTTTGTGTCTAGGTGGGTGTGTTTGTGTCTGGATGAGTATGTGTGTGCATGGGTGTGTGTGTGTGTCTTTCTATTTCAGTGTGTGTGTCTGTGTGTGTGTGTGCATTTGTGTCTACGTATGTGAGTGTGTTTGTATTTAGGTGTGCGTGTGTTTGTGTCTGTGTGTGTTTGCATCTGTGTGTGTGTGAGTGTGTTTGTGTCTGGTTGAGCATGCATATCTGTGTGAGTGTGTGTTTGCAACTGGGTATGTGTGTTTGTATCTGTGTGTGTTTGTGTCCAGGTGTGTTGTGAATGTGAGTGCGTTTGTGTCTATGTGCGTGTATGTGTGTTTGCATCTGGATGTGTGTGTGCATTTGTGTCTGGGTGGATAGGTGTATGTATGTATTCATTTGTGTCTGGGAGGGTTTATGTGTGTGTTTGTGTCTGGGTGTGTGTGTGCGCGTTTGTGCCTGGGTACATATGTATGTGTCTGGGTTTGTGTCTGTATATGCATCCGGGTGTGTGTGCATCAGTGTCAGGGCGGAGATGTATGTGTACATTTGTGACTGGGGGTGTTTTGTGTGCATGTGTGTGCTTGTGACTGGGTGTGTGTGTGCACTGTGCCATGATATTTGCAGTAAACTGTCATCTTAAAACACAATAAAGTGTTGTGGAAATGGCAGGCCAGTGCTAATAATAATTACTAATTTTTCCCTGCTCTTTCCTCAAATGTAATTTGTTGGAAATGGAATCGGGGAAAACAATGAAAGGGACCAGTCTGAGAAACATTGGTTCCGGGGAGGGTTAGCTGTTGCTGCACCAATCATTCCATCACATAATTCACAAAACACAAGAGAGACTGACTGAATAGGGCTGGGTCATGGCTATTGGAAAGTATCAGCCTTCATCTGCTTGTCGAGATTATCATGAGGAAACTGAGTGTTGGTAACTTTAAGAGTTTGCGTTGCCTCTTGAAGGCCTTGCCCAGGGATGGCACAAACCCAAGATTGAAGCCATTATCTGATTTATTGTTTGCAGTGCATGCTTGAATTAGCCCCTCCATGCTGTCGGCAGTGCAAACTTGTAAAATTGATACCTATATTTGATAGCAATGCACCTACAAAACAATATAATATTTGTAGTTCCAAGCCATTTGCCTGAGATTTATTTTAATCAAAGGACTCGCGCACTCTTTAATGTTAACTGTTGGTTGCTGACGTGGTTGGTTGTCCTGCTACAATATCATTGCAATTTTCACCTGTTGAGTGACAGATTCCCACTGCTGAGTATGGATGCTGCTGGTACCCCACCCTGCCTCTTTAATAAGGCCGGGCCCAGTTAAATTGGCTAGGGTCAGGATCTGGGTGGCGCAGAAGTCTCCTATTGATCTTCCCCACCTGGAGAGGGGACTGAAATGGAGGGAAATCCAACTTGACTTCTCTTTAATTCAGCTGTGGAACCATTGCTCTCACTCTGATGTCTGAATCAGAGGTTGTGGGTTCATGTCCCATTTCAGGACTTGAGCATAACAACCCAGGCTGATACCGTACGGCAGGACTGAAGGAGGGCTGCTCTCTCAGATGTGCTGTCATTTGGATGAGCTGTTAAACTAAGGCTCATTCTTCCCCCACAAATGGATGCAAAAGCATCCGTGGCATTATTTTGAAGAAGATCAAGGATTTACCCTTGGTGTCCTGGCCAATGTTTATCACCTGATCAACATCACAAAATATAGATTTTTTAGTCATTATCACATTGCTGTCTGTGGGAGGTTACTGTGCATCAATTAACCATCACTTTTCCAGCACTACAACAATAACATTTCAAAAATCACTTCACTGACCGTAAAGCACTTTGGGCTGTCAGGGGGTTGTGCGAGGCACTATATAAATGCAAGCCTTTTCTCATTTTGAGACCTGACAGAATTGTAAGTAAACCCAATCTTTTTTTTTTGCCTTGTAGATTATTCCAAGCACTTTGTCCCTCTTAAATATCTGAATCATAGAATCAGAGAATTTACAGTGCAGAATGAGGCCATTTGGCCCATCGAGTCTGGACCGGCCTTCGGAAAGAGCACCCCACACAAGCCCACACCTCCACCCTATCCCCGTAACCCAGTAACCCCATCTAACCTTTTTGGACACTAAGGGCAATTTATCATGGCCAATCCGCCTAACCTGCACATCTTTGGACTGTGGGAGAAAACCGGAGCACCCGGAGGAAACCCACGCAGACACGGGGAGAACGTGCAGACTCCGCACAGACAGTGACCCAAGCCGGGAATCAAACCTGGGACCCTGGAGCTGTGAAGCAACAGTGCTAACCACTGTGCTACCGTGCTGCCCTCTTTAACTTACATGTAGATCTTTAACCTATATGTACATGCTTCAAAATCACTTCTCAGTATTTACCATTTAAATTCTCTCATGTATATTTTGTTTTATTTTAGAGTATTCCGTCTTCACAAGTCTTTGACTATGGGTGCAATTCTCCAAGCAAATGACAATCATGTTGGGGGAGTTTGATAGGGTGTTTCCTGCCGACTGTTTGGGTGCGATCCAGACCTGAAATCACTCACACCTAGGGCGTGATTTAACGATGAAAATAAAGAGTGTCCTGGATGGGAATTGAGGAGTTGTTGCTGGCGCTGACCCCGCTATCAAACGACACTCTGTTTTTTTTCCCCGGGCAGGGAATGCCATGCCATGGCCGCACTTAGCCGCATATCCTGCACTGGGGAGCTCCGGCGGCTCCCAGACCCCCCCAATGCCCCAACTCACCGGTTTGGGTTCTCGAGCTCCCCCGCATCCCACCACATTCCGGCAGGGCACCCCAAGGCCCAATCCCCGGCATGGGCAAAATGCCAGCATGGCACCTTGGCACTGCCAGCCTGGTACCCTGGCAGTGCTTCTGCCAGCCTGGCAGTGCCACCTGGGCACAAGAGTAACAGGCTGGCAATGCCATGGTGCCTGAGTGACACCAGCAGTGCGGGGGTGCCAGCCTAGCCAGGAGACCAACAATCCAGGGGAATCCGATCGACAGGGAGACCTCGCTAAGTGCCATTTCATCTGGTCCCCATTTGTGGGGTACTAATCTACGCCCGGCTGCGGCCCTCAGCGAGGTCGCTAGATGCGGGGTGGATGTTCGATCCGGTGTCCGCATTGGTTTTTTTTTCTCTTTTTCGTTTTTTTTTTCTCCTCCTTTTTCACATTTTCTCCCACATTTACACCCATCAACAATAAACAATAATCAGCAAGATATGTCAATCCCCATAATAACAACGATCCCATCCGTCCACCAACTCCCAAACATCAGCCCGCATGTTTACATAAACAAATGACAGAAAGGAATCAGGATTTACCCGTAGTCACCCTTAATCTACACAGCCCCCCTCCCCCAACCCCCCCCCCCCCCCCAACCACCCCCCCCCCCACCCCCGAACTAATGTTCGATGTTATCCAGTTCTTGAAAGTGCAGAATAAATAGTGCCCATGACTTGTAGAACCCCTCCGACCTGCCCCTCAGTTCAAACTTAACCTTCTCAAGGGTCAAGTATTCCAACAGGTCCCCCCGCCATGCCAGGGCACTAGGTGGAGAGGCTGCTCTCCATCCCAGCAGGATCCGCCTTCGGGCGATCAACGAGGCGAAGGCTATGATATCTGCCTCCGCTCCCGTTTCCAACCCTGGCTGGTCCGACACCCCGAAAATGGCCTCCTGGGGACCCAGGTCCAGTTTCACATGCACCACCTTGGAAATTACCCTAAACACCTCCTTCCAGTACTCCCCTAGC
Source organism: Scyliorhinus torazame (assembly GCF_047496885.1). Taxonomy (NCBI): domain Eukaryota; kingdom Metazoa; phylum Chordata; class Chondrichthyes; order Carcharhiniformes; family Scyliorhinidae; genus Scyliorhinus; species Scyliorhinus torazame. The sequence continues at coordinate 139,556,665 of NC_092724.1, read as the reverse complement.
TTTGGACAGGACCAAAACATATGAACGTGATTCGCGCCCCCCCCCCCCCCCGCCCCGCAATGCTCACACACATCCTCTACTCCTTCAAAAAATCGGCTCATCCTCGCCCTCGTGAGGTGCGCTCTATATACCACCTTCAGCTGTATCAGCCCCAACCTCGCACATGAGGTGGAGGCATTCACTCTCCGGAGTACCTCACACCAGACCCCCTCCGCTATAACCTCTCCCAGCTCTTCCTCCCACTTTGCTTTGATCCCTTCCAGTGGTGCCTTATCCTCTTCCAGAATAGCTCCGTACACCGCTGATACTGCCCCCTTCTCCAGTCCCCTTGTCGTCAACACCTCCTCCAGCAATGTGGAGGCCGGTTCCTCTGGGAAGCCCTGTATCTCCTTCCTGGCAAAATCCCAAACTTGCATGTACCTAAACACTTCTCCCTGCTCTAGCCCATACTTCGCTTCCCGCTCCCTCAATCCTGCAAACCGACCCCGAAGAAACAAATCTTTTAGCGTCTTAATCCCCTTCTCTTCCCACTTCCGAAAACTTCCATCCCACCTCCCTGGTTCAAATCTGTGGTTCCCCCGAATCGGCATTTCCCTTGACCCTAAACCCAACCCGAAGTGTTGGCGAAACTGCCTCCAGATTTTCAATGAAGCTATTATTACCGGACTCCCTGAATATTTCCTCGGAGCTATCGGGAGCGGCGCTGTTGCAAGTGCCTTCAGCCCCGACCCCCTGCACAAACTCTCCTCCATTCTGAGCCACTGAGAATCAACCCCTCTGACCCAGCTCCGCACTTTCTCCACATTCGCCGCCCAGTAGTAGGACAACAGATTCGGGAGACCCAAACCCCCTGCCTGCCTTCCCCTCTGTAGCAGCACCTTTCTCACTCTAGCCACCTTCCCTCCCCATATGAATGAGGTACTCCTTCCCTCAATCTCCCTGAAAAAAGACTTTGGCAGGAAAATCGGTAGGCATTGAAAAATAAACAGGAATTGCGGCAACACGTTCATTTTAACCGCCTGTACCCGACCTGCCAGTGACAGAGGAAGACCGTCCCACCTTGCCAGATTGGCTTTCACTCTCCCCACCAAACTAGTGATG